>NC_091936.1:2255312-2577500 GCF_041260155.1 Ptychodera flava
GTGATATACCTTTTGAGAGAGTCAGTTTAAAATTGGAAAAATGAAGCATTATTGGCTTGTGAGAGTTGCCGAATGTTGGATTTGAGAAACCACCCTTTCTTGATTTCTCATGATTCATACATGCAACTTAGATTACGATAAAATCTCAAAAAACTTTATTACATGACTAGAATACATCCTCCATTTCCTGTAGAAAATATACTTAATACTCCTCCTTGGACTTTTGAATATATGTGTACACTGAAAAAGTGTCAAAAATTCACCACGCAGTATTTTCTAGCCAAATTTACAAGTTTTTTTCTACAGTTTATCTTTGCCAATCATGTGGCTTTTGCCTCTGCTTTACACTCTGCACAACATTTGTTACATTTGCGTATTGATACAGAGCTTCCAAAGATGGCCTAAGTGTTAGTTTAATGGAAAGAATTGTGAATCTCCATGGTGATAGTGTGGTAAAGATGTTGACAGTACAGTACAGAATGCACAATGCTATTATGACATGGGCATCACATCAATTGTATCAGAATAAATTAACAGCGCACATCCATCAGTTGCCAACCATCTTCTCAGGTAGGTTTTCCAACATTTGTACAAACTTCTTTCTATGTCATTATAATTTTACATCGGTGTACAAGTTTTGACAAGAAGAGGGTTTAGTCTCCTTCAATGAAGTCCAGGGTAACCAATAGATTGAGCTCCATTAATCTCCAGCCTTTACTCAGACATGCCTGAATCAAGCCTGCATCAGACCTGTGATGATTGCCTCATAACTATGATGAAATAGTATCAGGTTCAGTGCCCAGTGTAGGTGGTAGGGTTCTTTTGGCACGTTGGCATGTACATAAGTTCTTGATGTAGGTCAGGGCCTGGATGTGAAAGATCTTAGAAAACACTGTCATGTAGGAGGTGAATGTAAAGTGTGAAAGATGGGATCCTGAAGCAGATATCCTTAGACTACCATCCTAACCAAGATACCATTTTATTTCCTTCCAGAGATTTGCCTGATGTTGAAGATACTGAGGTGACATCAGTCCCATTGTTGCTAATTGATACAGCTGGATGCGATCTCTATGAGTTAGACTTGGAGGATGAAATGTCCAAAGCTAATGAAGGTAAAAATTATCATCTAGTTCATCTAGTGTCAGGTAAAATATGTTACTTGTAGGTAGCAACTGTGGGCTGTGGCATGCAACCGCTGATGTGTCTTTTCCTGACTGGAAGCTTATTATTCCCCCAGGAAAACAGACCATCGAAAACTTAGATTAACCATGAAGTACATACACAGCACCACTGTAGGATGGGTGGCCTCTATTTACCAGTGTCTGAGAGACCATATGCCACACTGTGGATTTGCTTATTCGAATGTAAGCCTGGTGCAACCTACAAGTTTACTACGGTTATGTTTAGTAACCACAATAAGTTTCACAAGTCAAAATTTTACTTAATTCTGAAAGAAATTTAAGAAATTGACAAAATTAACACCACTAGATAAATCTTAAATAAGACATCATTCAGTGAGAGATTTTCCTTTTTAAAATACAAGAATTTGTACAAACCAGTTTAGACATAGAGACTCAGCACAGAGGAAAGGAAAGGATAGCAATCAAGAAATTGTACAAACCAGTTTAGACATAGAGACTCAGCACAGAGGAACGGAATGGATAGCAATCAAGAAATTGTACAAACTAGTTTAGATATAGAGACTCAGCACAGAGGAAAGGAAAGGATAGCAATCAAGAAATTGTACAAACTAGTGTAGATATAGAGACTCAGCACAGAGGAAAGGAAAGGATAGCAATCAAGAAATTGTACAAACTAGTGTAGATATAGAGACTCAGCACAGAGGAAAGGAAAGGATAGCAATCAAGAAATTGTACAAACTAGTTAAGACATAGAGACTCAGCACAGAGGAAAGGAATGGATAGCAATCAAGAAATTGTACAAACTAGTTAAGACATAGAGACTCAGCACAGAGGAAAGGAATGGATAGCAATCAAGAAATTGTACAAACTAGTGTAGATATAGAGACTCAGCACAGAGGAACGGAATGGATAGCAATCAAGAAATTGTACAAACTAGTTTAGACATAGAGACTCAGCACAGAGGAAAGGAAAGGATAGCAAACAAGAAATTGTACAAACTAGTGTAGATATAGAGACTCAGCACAGAGGAAAGGAAAGGATAGCAATCAAGAAATTGTACAAACTAGTGTAGATATAGAGACTCAGCACAGAGGAAAGGAAAGGATAGCAATCAAGAAATTGTACAAACTAGTGTAGATATAGAGACTCAGCACAGAGGAAAGGAAAGGATAGCAATCAAGAAATTGTACAAACTAGTGTAGATATAGAGACTCAGCACAGAGGAAAGGAATGGATAGCAATCAAGAAATTGTACAAACTAGTGTAGATATAGAGACTCAGCACAGAGGAAAGGAAAGGATAGCAATCAAGAAATTGTACAAACTAGTTTAGACATATAGACTCAGCACAGAGGAAAGGAAAGGATAGCAAACAAGAAATTGTACAAACTAGTGTAGACATATAGACTCAGCACAGAGGAAAGAAAGGATAGCAAACAAGAAATTGTACAAACTAGTGTAGATATAGAGACTCAGCAAGAGTGCTTTCAACATCATACTCCGAGTTCAAAAACCGAGTCGGACTTACAAGTCCGAGTACTCGGACTTGCATACTCCGAGTAAAACTGCTTACTCGGACTTGTATACTCCGAGTGCATGGCCTACTCGGACTTGTATACTCCGAGTACATGACCTACTTGGAGTTGAATACGCCGAGTTACACTTGCTTATAGAAAAACAATGCTGGAAAAACAGAGGAAATATTCGATCTTGTGATAAAAATTTGCAAACAGCGTATACAGTACATGTACTTCCAGTCGCTCAAAGAAAAGAGTTGTTAACGCGATCTCTCTGATCTCTGATCTGTGTAAAATACCATCTTGTACAACACGCTCAAGCACGGTCCGTGGCTCAAGCCTCAAGTCATTGTCGTTGTCGAGTGTAGCTACCGTCACGCAAATTATTAGTTTGTCTTGTCTTTTCGTTTCATTACCGGATCAGATCCTGATTTGATACATGACTTGAATTGGGCACAACAACGTTTCATGATCACCGCGATGCATCGCGGCGAATTACAATGTCCATGTATTAGAACACGGACGCCATTATCGAATATGAATGACCTGTCGACCTGTGACGTCATGGCCTTGGTTTGCTAGCGTTGCGAGGCCATGATAGACTTTCCCAATAGTCGGCTGCATTTATGAAAAAAAAAGACCTTACCCCAAAAAATTGCTACAAAAGGTTTCTCAACGGATTTTGATAGAGTCAAATGTGCTTAATAACATATTAAAAGTCTACCAAAATCTGACCACCGGAAACGCGTCATTTTCAAGATGGCGTCCAAGATGGCCGCCATATACTTAAAATGGCCATAACTATACCAAAAAAATTGCTACAAAAGGTTTCTCAACGGTATTGATAGAGTCAAATGTGCTTAATAACATAGTAAAAGTCTACCAAAATCTGACCACCGGAAACGCGTCATTTTCAAGATGGCGTCCAAGATGGCCGCCATATACTTAAAATGGCCATAACTACTTAAATATTAAACCTAGACTAGTGATGTCTGTGTCTACCACCATGTTTTAGTGGTTTAGGAATCCAACTATCATATCTAGATTATAGGCAAGTGGTCATAAGTCCCATAATTTGCATATTTGTACATGTATTAAAAATAATCACTGTCACATTCTTCGTCCAGAACATGTTGCTCATGTGGATTTTCACAATCTCCGAGGTTAGGTAGTAAAGGGAAAGCAACTCCACACATCGTTCATATTTTGGGTGTTTGCGTTTTGTGTATGAAATTGTGTATAATATAAGTGTATGTCATGTTTGGCTGTTTTAAGAAAAGTGTTGCTTAGCCATGGTGAGACGGTACTATCCGTAATCTACGTGTCTTGATGTTACTCCACACTGGAGTGGAGAGACAAGTGTGACACTGCGATCTGTTGGCGCTGCATTTCGAAAACAGAGTTTTCTTCATCAGTCGCTTGAAATTCATTCTTGATTGGTGAGACGTGTTGAATGGTTGATTGTTTTATTTGGTAGTATATTGTTCCACTTACATTTGGTGTTCAAGTAGGGAAGCTAGAATGTCTACTGGTTGGTCTTGTTGTGTTTGTGTAGGTTCGTGTGAACCTGAGTTCGAGCTGTCGTCGCTTTTGTGAAGTCTGGCACTTATAAGTGTATTGCCTATATTTCTGTTCCTTCTATATGCGATTATTGGTTGATTTTGGAACAGTTTTTTATTTAGTGTTTCGTCTTTTTCAAGTTCATTTCAGTTTTCTGTCAAGGCTTGCTTGATTTTTGTCATTTCGATGTTACGGGCTATATGTTGTTATGAAGACTACTGTATTGTTGGTGGCGTTCTTTCTTTCTTTTTGTTGTTCAAGCTGTTTTTTTCTGCTTTTATGATCTGTTTCTCTGATAATGCGTTCTATTTCATTTTTAGCTCATATTTGGTATGTACATAAATAACAAAAACAGCTTTTATGGTGAGTCGGTGGCGTCTGTGTGTCTCTATGTATGTATGTGGGTATGTTAGTGCGGATGTATGTCCGTCACACGCAAAAGCTCCCTTACCGCCAAAGCTATCATCTCAGTATTTGGTGTACAGGGTAGATGCAGGGGCTGAGACGTGACGTTCTTCAAATGGACGTCAAAAATGTGCAAATGAGGTAAGAAAAAGGGAAATCCTGCAAATATGTAGGAGTGGTGGCATGCCAGTGACTGAAACAGGCTACTCCACTGACCTTGAGTCATTTCCTGTCATTGTTTTTGAACTGTTACATATTAACAGACCTGCTCAAACTAAGAGGGACTAGCTGTTTTTGCTATGCATGTTGCTAAAGTTGACCTCCAGTACCTAAAGTTTCAGACATTATTTACTTTTGTCATTCTTGTTTTCTGGTTTATATATTTCTTGTTGTTTTTCTGGTTGTACTGTGCAGAAATCATTGTCATAACATTAACGTAGAATTTTCCTGCACTGAACAGATAGAAACAACATTTATTGTTGATCTTTGGTACCCATACTGGTATGTACCAATTCAGATCAAATGTGATACCGTATAATTGCGGTATTTTTATATTGTCAGTCTTGTAATTTTTCACTAAATTGTGTGACTTTCTCTGTAAAATCGGTTTCGTTGTTGCATGTTCTGATGTATCATAATGTTTCACCTTTGATCAGACCTTTGAATGTTGCTGCCAGATGGCATGAGTTTCTTTGTAAGAACTGGAATGTATCTGTTGGTTTTAAGTGTGTCTTGGTGTTGGGAATGTTCTTTTTGTTGTATCGACGACCTTTGTAGATAGTCAGGTCTAAATATGTGATTTCTTGAGAGGAGCTTTCAAACGAAAATTTGAAAATAGGATGCATTTTGTTGATGTTTGATATGAATTCATTGAGTTCGTGTTGTGTTCCGATCAAAATCAGGAAAACATCGTCCCTGAACCTCAGCCAGGTCGGCATTTGTTGTTTGTGTTTCTGTATTATTCTCATTTCTGTCTCGTGAAATGTAATATCTGCTATTTCCAGCGACGAGGGAGACCCCATAGAGCATCCCATATTTGCCGGTAGAATTCATCGTTTAATTCAAATGTGTTGTTTTTAAAGATTATTTTTAGCAGAGCTATCATGTATTTTGTACAGTAGTCTTCATAACAACATATAGCCCGTAACATCGAAATGACAAAATCAAGCAAGCCTTGACAGAAAACTGAAATGAACTTGAAAAAGACGAAACACTAAATCAAAAACTGTTCCAAAATCAACCAATAATCGCATATAGAAGGAACAGAAATATAGGCAATACACTTATAAGTGCCAGACTTCACAAAAGCGACAAGAGCTCGAACTCAGGTTCACACGAACCTACACAAACACAACAAGACCAACCAGTAGACATTCTAGCTTCCCTACTTGAACACCAAATGTAAGTGGAACAATATACTACCAAATAAAAACAATCAACCATTCAACACGTCTCACCAATCAAGAATGAATTTCAAGCGACTGATGAAGAAAACTCTGTTTTCGAAATGCAGCGCCAACGCAGGGTTTGCTCTGGCTACTCAAGCTGATTAGCCTTTCTGGCTAATACAGTGTGAACACAAGTAGCCAGATTTTTTCGAGGGACGGGGTCAAGGGTCACATATATTAGAGGGTCAAAGGTCATACAATTAAACACATAGACAAAACATTTCAGAACTTAAAGTCAGCCACTTTCTCATCATTATGTATCCTCAGGCTCAGTGCTGCTTACTTCAATAAAAAATGGCTACTTCACATCAAAACTTTCATGCATGATTACTGAACACCACTCTAATTTTCAATAACTTTCAAAAATTGACCAGCAAATTGTAAAGGACACAGAAGTTACAGGAAAAATTAATATTTTCGAGATCTTCATGTACTGGAATGCCATGATCACATTGAACTGAGCAACGATTTCCAAGCTTAATTGACACAGTATTTTATATTGCTGTTTCCAATCAAACTGATGAAACAATTTCCTTGATACAGAAGTGACATTTTGGTATTTGACGCAAAATTATTCTAAAATATGCAAATAATTGACGTCTTGGTAATTTAATATTTGTGACAATGACTACTCGGCTTGCACTGCACTGAATGGCCGGCCTGAACATGGAAATAGAACACGTGCACCTGCTTGTAGGTGAAAGGTTCATTCACGGTAATGCCACAAAACAAAAGTGACTTTGATTCATTATATTGCTAACCACTGTCCCTCTCTATGATCAGACCTTAACTTTCCAAGCAACATTGTATCTACACATCACAAATTGCAAGTTCTGCAAGAACAAGGCCCGGTTCTAGACAGGCAGGAAATTCTCACGTAAACACAATACAGTTACGTGTATTTGTTATGGTTGATGTCACATGGGGTATACTGTTTACCGTTACGGCCTGAGTGACAATCCTGAGGTCCCATTTGATTTTGACCGCCGTCTGCTTATTTGTCTAGCCTTGGAATACACTTAGTTTGTAGTAAAAGAGTTTTTTGTGTGAACATGAAGTCTTTATACTGCTAAAGGAACGTACATCACGGCATGGAACCTGCACATGGCCGCTACATTTCACGCTACGGCAGATCAACGTCTGAGACGTTGATGCTGAAGACCCCCAGCTTATTGTTTTTAGGTAACAGAGCATGCGCATCAAAGGAAAATTTAACCCCCAACTTCTATGGAAAAGACTATCAGCAAATTCGACTCACTTCAGCTGTACGGACTCCGCGGCCGCGGTAATTTTATGCAATCGTACGCATTTTTGACACATTTTACCCAAATAAAAACCCACTTGCGTACAAAGTTTATGGCAAAACACTACCAAAGAAGTTAAAAAGAATTTACGCAATGCAACAGAATATCGGAGAACCATGGTCATAAAACCATAGAAGCCAGACTGTCTATGGTAGAACATTGTACGTTACAAATTCGAGTCGCCAGTCTGGCGAATGATTTGGCCGAATGAGTCGCCAATGAGTCAATCAATTCGCCATTTTGCCGTCTGGCGAGTGGTAGCGCGAACACTGCAACGGATCGCAGTGTCACACTTGTCTCTCCACTCCAGTGTGGAGTAACATCAAGACACGTAGATTACGGATACGTCTCACCATGGCTAAGCAACACTTTCTTAAAACAGCCAAACATGACATACACTTATATTATACACAATTTCATACACAAAACGCAAACACCCAAAATATGAACGATGTGTGGAGTTGCTTTCCCTTTACTACCTAACCTCGGAGATTGTGAAAATCCACATGAGCAACATGTTCTGGACGAAGAATGTGACAGTGATTATTTTTAATACATGTACAAATATGCAAATTATGGGACTTATGACCACTTGCCTATAATCTAGATATGATAGTTGGATTCCTAAACCACTAAAACATGGTGGTAGACACAGACATCACTAGTCTAGGTTTAATATTTAAGTAGTTATGGCCATTTTAAGTATATGGCGGCCATCTTGGACGCCATCTTGAAAATGACGCGTTTCCGGTGGTCAGATTTTGGTAGACTTTTACTATGTTATTAAGCACATTTGACTCTATCAAAAACCGTTGAGAAACCGTTTGTAGCAATTTTTTTGGGGTATAGTTATGGCCATTTTAAGTATATGGCGGCCATCTTGGACGCCATCTTGAAAATGACGCGTTTCCGGTGGTCAGATTTTGGTAGACTTTTAATATGTTATTAAGCACATTTGACTCTATCAAAAACCGTTGAGAAACCTTTTGTAGCAATTTTTTTAGGGTCAAACCATATTTTCAGCCGACTACAATGCATTTTAGGCATATTTATGTCTTGATAAAATAATTAAACTAATAATTTTTCAAAATAAAATGAGCACAGTGCGCTCGTGTATGGTATGAACCCAGTGCGAGTGACACACTTGGTCGTAAACAATGACCTGACTTGACCTGTGATGTCATGCATTTATTTCGCTAATCAAACGATTGTGCGATATCGAACTGAGTAACTGGCCATGGCTAGACTTGCCTGAAGTTTATTGGCTTTACTGTAAATGTTATGTCTAAGTCATCTTTCAAAAAACTTCGCTGCTGGCCGTGGCAGTAGCTTTCTTCTGATGGCCGATGGTAAAATCACGGTCGCTCCTTGTGGAGGGACCGTGGTTAAATATATACATTGCGCAACAGATTACAAGACGTCGTGAAAATGAAATTCTTTTTTTCAAAAGAGCAGATTTTCGACATATCGATCCGCGCTAGCCGTAAACTCAGTGAGTAATAAAATACATTTTTTCTACAGACCGTTTATTGACCGGTATGGCAAAATATGCACTAAGGAACACGTATCGGCGTATTCAAGTACGAGTAGGCCATGTACTCGGAGTATACAAGTCCGATTAGGCCATGTACTCGGAGTATACAAGTCCGAGTAAGCAGCTTTACTCGGAGTATGCAAGTCCGAGTACTCGGACTTGCAAGTCGGACTCGGTTTTGGAACTCGGAGTGTATGGTTTGAGATACTCTTACATACCTGAAAGGAAAGGATAGCAATCAAGAAATTGTACAAACTAGTGTAGATATAGAGACTCAGCACAGAGGAAAGGAAAGGATAGCAAACAAGAAATTGTACAAACTAGTGTAGATATAGAGACTCAGCACAGAGGAAAGGAATGGATAGCAATCAAGAAATTGTACAAACTAGTGTAAATATAGAGACTCAGCACAGAGGAAAGGAAAGGATAGCAATCAAGAAATTGTACAAACTAGTGTAGATATAGAGACTCAGCACAGAGGAAAGGAAAGGATAGCAATCAAGAAATTGTACAAACTAGTTTAGACATATAGACTCAGCACAGAGGAAAGGAAAGGATAGCAATCAAGAAATTGTACAAACTAGTGTAGATATAGAGACTCAGCACAGAGGAAAGGAAAGGAAAGGATAGCAATCAAGAAATTGTACAAACTAGTGTAGATATAGAGACTCAGCACAGAGGAAAGGAAAGGATAGCAAACAAGAAATTGTACAAACTAGTGTAGATATAGAGACTCAGCACAGAGGAAAGGAAAGGATAGCAATCAAGAAATTGTACAAACTAGTTTAGACATATAGACTCAGCACAGAGGAAAGGAAAGGATAGCAATCAAGAAATTGTACAAACTAGTTAAGACATAGAGACTCAGCACAGAGGAAAGGAATGGATAGCAATCAAGAAATTGTACAAACTAGTGTAGATATAGAGACTCAGCACAGAGGAAAGGAATGGATAGCAATCAAGAAATTGTACAAACTAGTGTAGATATAGAGACTCAGCACAGAGGAAAGGAAAGGATAGCAATCAAGAGAATGAACACTTCATTTCAGAATCATACTTTAATATGAATTACTTCTACAATAAATATGGCTTTATTGCATTCAATTTTGGTGATTCCAAGTTGTGTTTTTGATCATCCAGGAGAGGTAGACTTAGTTGAAGTTCATGTTGATGCATTGGTCTGTGCTGGAGTTAAAGCATCTGATATTGCTGTTATTGCTCCGTACAATTTACAGGTAGGATACATGTTGCTATGGCATCAGATGATTCATTTGTATGATCTCTTTGCATTTACTGCAAATATGGTAGCATTGCAAAATATGCTGACTTTGAAATGTATGATAGTATCCTATCTGATACTGATGAACTTGTTGGTGATACCTGGGTATACCATTGTTTATATGTTGATTGTCTGTTTCCATGACGTAGATGTTATAGAAAAGATGTGAACTATGATTGATATCCGAGTGGGTGATCAAGTAAATCTCAATCTTAATAAATATTGACATTTGCTCACACAGGTTGACATGTTGAAAATGAGGCTCTCTGGAAAGTATGCAAATTTAGAAATCAAGTCTGTTGATGGATTTCAAGGACGAGAAAAGGAAGCTGTTGTCATAACAATGGTCAGATCAAATCCAAAGGGTATGGTATAGTATTTATTTGATTGCTTTTCTATTTATTTCTTTGCTTGTTGTTTCAGATTTCAATAGATAATAATGGCTCCAAGACAAGGAAAATAAAATTGCTTCAACCAACTATGCAGAAACTGCTACAAAATAATCAGTTTGCAATTCTAAAAATTTCACCATAGGAGTGAAATACAGGAAAACATTTTAAAGTATTCTGTGTTAATTAAGCAAAATAGAGGTCCTTTCTGATGTTAGGATTCAACTGTCCAATGTCATCAACAATCATTTTGGTATTGTCAATTCAATACAAAATCTCCCTCAGGTATTCAAGAAATCCATGATAATTTTCTGCACATCTATTGGAAACTGAATATTTATAATTAAAAAAATCCCAACAAGAGTCTGCTCTTAAGATCCACTCAGTGGTCTTTATTCTTGATAATAAACTACTTTGAGATTTCTTCAACATTTCGGCTGCTCTGCTTTTCAACATCTGTTCCATTAAAGTGAGATTATCAGCATTGTACAGATTAGAAAGCAGTTTCATAGTGTTAATGTGATATCGTTATGATCACATACTCTGACAATATGATGATCCTATGAGTAGGCAGGATAACAACAAAAAGTATACAAAAGCAGAACACTTGATTTACTAATTTTGTTTAAATCAAAACATTCAGTTTTCATACTTTTCTCTGAAAGCAGCACTTTGCTTTCTTGTGTTGTGCTTTCTTCTAGAGACCATGGTCATGCACAATTAATTCACAGATCTATATCACCTGACATACACACACTCCTGAGTTTCAGTGTCTGTTCAGTTTTACAAATCAAAGCACAAACAAACATACAAGTACTGAATATGTCAGCCATGACATTCTGCACTTCCATTGGCCAGTCTTTGGTACTATGACTTTATACATAACAGTACACTATAAAACACATTATTATTGGTACGTATGCCAATGACCATACTTACAGCACTGTTAATAAGAAAAGCAACCATACTTACAATATAAACTTGTACATTCAGTTTGACTTTGTATAGTTTTACCTTTTATGACCAGAGTACATTTCTATTCAAGTGTTCTCAATGTTGTTGGGTCCAATTCATCAGGATGATTTTCCATCCTGTGTGAAAAGATCTTGTTGACGAAAAAAGTAATTTGCAGACTTAGAAGACCATATTGCACAGCCATGCACAAACAGCTGTTGGCAATGTGCAGCAACTTGGAAGGTTATATGTGATTGGTAGATTTTGAAATTATTTACAGTGACTATAGGAGTCTGAAACTAGGGCTATTCTCTACCTGATTGGCTGTCCTGAAATAATTCAATAAGAACAATGAGTTTCAGCTAACCATTGGCTAAAAGTCAAGAACTGTAGGGGCTTGCTTGATATGAATATTCATGAGTTTTCCGAACACTAAAGTACTATTGTCAGTTTAAGGCAGGTAATGAAAACCAAAGTTGAAGCTGTAGACCATGTCACGTAGACAATAAATAAGCATTGTTCCATGAATACACATCAAGTAAATTCACATGATACAATCTTGGGGCTAAGCTAAATGTAGAGTAATGTTTACCCTTATTGTTTATTGGCAGGAATTGTAGGGTTTCTTTCTGAGAACAGACGAATGAATGTGGCTGTTACAAGAGCAAGGAGGCATTTAGCTGTGATCTGTGATTCAGAAACTGTTAGTCATGATCATTTCTTGAAGAGTTTAACTGATTACATGACTGACAATGGAGAAGTACATACAGCATTTCAGTATATACAGAGTAAGTTTAGATCTTCCAAAAGGCATCTGGAAACTTTCAAGACAGTGACAATAAGTTACAATATCAGAAATGGTATCTTGAAACAGTTTTAAAAATATTACAACAAATGCCATTGCATGTTTGAATGGCAACAAATATTAGGGAATGCAGACTTTGTGAATTCACTCAAGAATCACTTTTAGACTTAATCGACTTTTTCTGCCGAGCGCCCCTGTCCGTTATCCTGCCAAGTCGGTCAAAACCGGCCCCCTTTTCCGTGTCTACAGAAGATAGGCTCTCCTGCACGCTTTCCTGCCAGGCATTTGGCGGGAAAATACCGCATTTTCGGGGTACGATTACCGACCATATACGTGTTAGACTTCAAAAATTTTTGCATGCCCGTATAGAGGGGCAACCGCTGATGAGGTTGTGTCGAGAAAATGACGAGGTCTCGGGCGTTGTTTGCCCCGGGGACGTGCACTTTTATGCCCTTTTCTAGCTTACTTTTGCGGAAGTAAAGCTCGTTCGCCGGCACGCACGTCCACACCGGGGAAACATCACCTCGCTCGTGGGTTAGTAGAAGACCCAGGGTTAGTGCTATGGGTGCGGCAGCACCCTCAAACCTGTCCTGTTTCCCCTGGGTTGTGTCACTTGGCCACATACTTTGAACGACTTGGAAGAGTCGCACAGTGCAGTCTGCTTTGACGTAGTGTCAACGACATAGCTTCGCCATTGAAGGAAGGCGTGTACGTAGTTTGGCCAGTTCAGTGCACACTTAGCTCGTAAGTGTTACCGTTTCCTAACACGTTAGTTGTGCAGTTGTTACTAAGGTGCAGTTTTGTACCACCTTAGCTCTGGACAGTGCAACTGCTCTATGCACTAACCCAAACGACAGATGGTTGGTACAACGTCTACGTCGCACGAGCACAGCCTCCGTTGGCTGTGCCCTCCCACGTGATACAACGCACGTTCATCCATTACTACATGTATAGCGTCCTTACGGATCTGCCAAAAACGAAAGTGGGGGTAAAAACAAAACAAACGAAAATATGCGATCATAGATAGTATTTTATTCGGGAATAATTTACATTATGCCGAACAATAAATCTCGGAGTCTGTCTCGACGTCCGAGTGCATGGTCCGTGTTTCAAAAATTACAATCGGGGTGCAGATCCGTGTTACAAAATTTATAATAGGGGGAATTGTACAAAATAATCCGTCTAAACAAAACAAACGAAAATATGCGATCCATAGATAGTATTTTATTCGGGAATAATTTACATTATGCCGAATAATAAATCTCAGAGTCTGTCTCGACGTCCGAGTGCATGGTCCGTGTTACAAAGATTACAATCGGGGGGATTGTACAAAATAATCCGTGTTTCAATTTACAATCAGCGGGATCGTAAAGCACAAACAAACGGCACAACCGTGCTCAAAATGTGATCATGGTCCGTGTTAAGAATACAGTCAAGCCACTGTTAGGCGAAGCTGTCCCCTGTCCGTTATTTACGTCGGGTTCTCTTGCTGATGGGTGTCGTCGGGGCTGTGTGAGTAGAGGTCTGCACGCCAACGCTCCTCTTACCTCGTAGCATCATGCGATGATGAAAAGCCGCAAAACACTCGCCCTCGTGAAGATGAACCCCGCACAGACTACATCCTTTGGACGTCTCAGACAGTCGTTCGCTCGCAGTGGTCTTACCCTCTCTGCTGCACACTTTACAGCATTTCTGCCGCCCCTCCAAACGGCTGACAACGTGCATTGGCTGATTTTGTGGATTTATGTACGAGGCAAGAGAAACGGTGGCCTCGACCTCTCTCACACTGGGCTGCGATCGCCCACAATAACCGCCAATGAGTTGTTTCCCGACACGCAGATGAAACATCTTATGGGTCAGCTTACTATCAGGGTGTACATGCTTGAAGCATATATATGCATTTACCAGGGCTACATCAATCAGGTAACATACCAGATATGTCCACCATCTGTGATTCTTGCGCCCAGTGTGAAAGTACTTGCGCTTCTGGTTGGCTCGGTCGACACCTCCCATGTACCGGCGATAATTATACAGCGACAGAGGCACTTGTCGCTGCTCGTCTCCCTCCCCCACTGGCACGCACTCCAAGGGTGGATAGACCGTATTCAAGATCAGCACCTGAGCGTTACTATCCTGATAAGCAGTGATGTTAAGACGAGAGTCCGTTCTGGTCGTGGCTTTCATATCCCCAACAGACAGAGGAAGGCGCTTCCTCTTACCCGGCGGAATTAATTGAGGGGGCATGGTGCGACGATTACGGCGGTTAAAACTCCCGACCATGTAGATCCCGGTCTCCATCAGCTCTCTAGCAGTAACGACCGTGCTAAACAGGCTATCACAAAATAGGCTGTGATTATATCCACAAAATGGCTGGACCAGCTCCATCGTAATTCTTTTCACCACACCTCGCTCCTGCCGTCTCCCATCAGTCCGATCCCGAAATTTCACACCGAGGTACGGTGCAAAGTTAGCGATGTATGCAGTGGTGGAGTCGCACAGCTGCCATATCTTAAAACCGTCTCGATCAGGCTTATGCGGTAATCTCTGCTTAAATTTAGAACGGCCCTTAAATCGCACCATGCCCTCGTCGATGGAGATCTCTCTACCCATCTTATAATTATTTACGCACCTGTCAACTATGGGCTCCATCCATGGATTGATTTTATAAAGGGGATCCTCCTGACACCGACGTCGGCGGCGTGCCTCATCAGGATCACAACGTGGATCGTTCTCTGGGTCTGCCAGATGAAAGTATCGCATAAGCTGCTGAAAGCGACTGCGGGTAATCACAGTAGAAATACCCTGGTTTCTCAGAAATGGATCGCTAGACCAATAATCCTCCACTGATGATTTACGGTCGATACCCATACAGACTAAGACGCCAATGAACGCCTGCACCTCTCGGTAGTCAGCGTTACGCCAGTATTTATCTATCTTCCTAGCGATATATCGCTGGTGGAATTTGGCGTATTTATTAGTCTCGTCCTTTGCCAATCTGATCAGTGTAGCTGGAATAAACTTAAAAAGTAATCAATCTCACGGGAGTGGCTGGGCAAGGTGAAAGTCGGTCCTCTCTCATGGTCAAAATCGGTCTCCTCAAATATATTAGCATCGGTAGTTTCCGACATACGCCAGACAGGAGGGGTGTCGTCCTCCGCCAACACAGCAGCAACGTCATCATCGTCGTCAGAGCTTGCCTCACCTACATACTGCCTGTCATAAAAGTCATCGTCCTCTGCCGCATCCTCGTCAACCTCCGAGTCAGACTCAGCGGTGATATCACCGTCGTCTGGGCGTCTGGGCCTGAACTCGCCCGTAGCGGCATCAAGGATCATATCTGGCTCAAAATCAGGTGGGCTATCCTGATAACAAACCCTCCGCACTATCTTTTTCGGCGGGGACATCGCAGCACACGAAACTATGGCAGGAGAGGGCTGGGCAGCCTCTGCTGATGACGAGGACTCAAGCTCTTTCGCACTGGGCACAGGAACCTCTCCTGACGCAGGATGAGGGCTCATGGTGCACGCAACAGGTGGTGTCTCTCCCGGAGCAGCCGGGGGAGAACCAATGGCATCAGCCGTCTCGTTACTCTCTGTCTCACTAGCAGCAGCAGACGTAGTCTGTGCAGGTGAAGTATCCCCCACAAGAGCAGATGTAGTCTCTGCAGGTGAAGTAGTCTCTCCCGAAGCAGCCGGGTGAGAACCACTGGCAACCGGTGACCCATCATCATCCTCATCGGCAGAACGATCAGTCTTACGTTTACGCTTACCACTGGGTTTTTCAGCCGAGATAGCTTCGCCTTACGGGAGCGTTTCTTGCCCGACTTCTTAGAACGTTTACTAGGGACATCACAACGATCGCTACCACTACCGCCCGGAGACTCTGCATCTTTGAGCTTCAGTCGTCTGCTCGCCTTCAGAAAACTTTTGCGGTCCGTCAAGCTCATGTCTGGAACAGTGCCGACTGACTAGCAGGTCCCACCCTTTTAAAGCCACAGGGAAACAAAGCCTGGACATGATTGGACGCAGGGGTGTTTATATATGCAGCCACTGTTATTATAATGGACCTACGGCAATCAGTCCACCAACCGGCGCTGACATTCCTACCCGTCATGTAAATTGCCTGTCCGCACCATTTGATATGCTAATAATACTCATTTGCAATGCAAATCCCTCGAGCACTTAGCATAACATAGTCAATGTCATTAGCATCTCAACTTGACATTCCGTCCAGCTGGGTACGTGGCATGCGCACCTGCCACCCAAGGACGTTGGCCCAAGCCCATGTTTAGTACGGGTGGGAAACCCGTATCTTTAACCTCATGTCCCTCTAAGTACGCCTGCGCAGGGCGTATTGTCATCCAAGTCGGTGACAAGCCAACCCGACAGATCGCCCATTAAGCAGTAATGGACTGGCCGTCTCGTTCTTGTACGGCAACGAACAGTGCTTTAGCGGCTTGTTTAGGTCATAACTGTCGCCTGCCGAGCGGCTTACCCAACTAAGGCGGTCAAAGATGAGGATGCCAAAATTGTCAACAGCTGTCTCGGCCTCGTCCGTTGGGCAAACATGGCTCCTTCAAATAACGTGGCCAGCACGTCTACGTCATCAGCGGTGATGACGACCCGTCATTGACGCCGAGTGCGTAAAACTCGGAATATACCGACAGGTACCTCTACCTGAGTCAGTCATACTACGGTATAAACCAAACACAGGTCTGCCAACTCCCGTTAGACTCGGCCGTTAGCCGAACTTCACAGGGACAACATAGGCGTAACAAGTCGGTGAACAACGGTTACGCACCTAACCGCAGCCGCCAAGTCGGTGAACAATGGTATCAAATTTTGAGGCCATGTTCGTGAATGGCAAGGCTGAGGCGGTGTGTTTCGTTGCACGGCTTGAACGTCTAGAGCCAAGTGCAGCCGACAACGTCCGACATCTGAGTGGGTAGTCTTTTCGAGAAGGTAACAAGTCGGTTAAAAGCGGTGGTTACCCTTCACAAATGTCGCTCAAGTCCGTTCGGATCAGTTCCATGTCAGGGACTAATCAAGCCGAGTCCGTCAAATCCGTCCGCACTTCCCGTCAATCCGTGATTTTCGTCTCGCACCATTGGCAAAAAATTGCACCGCCAGCTGAGGCGGTCTTAGGCGGTTGCCTTACAGATTAGCGTTGCCGAGACGGTCAATTTCGGCCGCAATCCATGTAGTGCCTCAGAGCCAAGTTAGCCCAAACTCCGCAAGGATACGTCACCGTGCTAACCTGCCAAGTACGCTACTCATCCCCCCCAAAAAAAACCAGTCCCCCACGGGATGGGGGACTGGCTGGGTAGCTTCCGCACCTTTCCCTGTCGTTGGACTCTCTGTGAACCCATTTCGAGAGCAAACGCCGTTCCTCGCCCAAAACCTGTCCTCGAACGACCCCTAGCGCGAGCAAGGGTTTGCTACACGTAGTTCCGTCGACTAGGCAGGAAAGGGGGTACCAAAAAGTAGCCCGATTTCCACCGCCTTGGCAGGATAACGGCCGTGGCTGCTCAGATTCTAGCTACACCGAATTTCAAGCGGATTTTCACCAACTTGGCAGGAATAGACTTAATCGACTATTGAAACTTCTGTCTGTTTACTTTTCTATGATTGAAACAACAAATTGAAAACATATTTTTTCATGTGGTTTGAAGTTACAAGTAACAAAACTGTATGACCAACATCAAAATTAGAAGAAGACTCTATATTTTGCAAGAATTAAAAATGTGATTCACAATGTACAACAAGTGTTTTAGAAAAACTTAAAATTTACAGCTCTGAAATATGAAAACAAACATTTTCAGAATTGAGTGTTAATGTATAGTGTAAATATTACTCCTCACAGATGGTTTGATTGGTAACCATGGCCCAGAGACACAGTATCTGCAGCGTGGTGGTAGCCATGGCCCAGACACACAGTACCTGCAGAGTAGTGGTAAGCAAACTATTAAACAGAAGGCAACCAGACATGATGCAAAGGAAACAACAAAAACAAAGATTGTAAAATCAAGGGGCTTTCTTAATGAGACACACAAAAGTGAAGCAAGGTAAGTTCCTGTTGTAAATTTAGTTGCCGATTATGTCTGACATCAACAAACAGAGGATATGGTTTGGCATTTAATATGTGTGAGATACGAGTCTCACACAACCGTTTGCATACTACAGTGTTGATAACAACATTTTGCAGAAGTTGTTACTGGGTAACATGCTTTGATAGGTGCTGTAGCTAGCTCCCATTTTGTATATGATAGTGGGAACTTATCTAATGGGTCTGTGTGTCTATATTAACTCTATAGAGAAAAATTCAATTTTTGATTTTAATAAACTTAGTGAAATTTCATTTGCTCCTCAAGGTTTAAAATGAGTCTTCTCAAGTAGCTGACGATTAAATTATTGTTACAATTTGAGAGTTTGAATATGTGTTCTGAAGCGCATTTTGCAATGCAAATAAGTTACTTTTTTGTTTATTAGGTGAAGTATGACAAAATTCATACCAAAATTAAAAGTAATGTCAATTTCATGAAATTTTACAAATACATTCTTCGATAAAGAATCATTTTAAAAATGAAAAAAAAAGATGGGGGTCACTATATCCGTGTCCATGGAAATTGAATCTGAATAGTGCTCCCTAAGATATGGAAAAAATGCCAATTTCAAAATACAGTTGACTTTACATGATTAATTAAGTATGGGTAATCTTTCATGACTTTGGGATATTTCGATCTATTCCATTTAATATTTTAAAATAATTGCTTTTTCGGATATTTCACTGCCGTCAGTTTGAAGGGAAAAGTAAAGATTCCATTGTATTTGAAATCTATTTATTGGTGAAATCTCTAGTTCTGATATTCATTCTTAAACTTTTCTTCTGTATTAGTGTTGTTTTATTTCATATTACCGGTAGTTAACTAAACAAATCATTGTATTTCTTGTTCTGACGTTTTTGTGAATAAAGCTAGTTTTACCTGTTTGCATGCTTTGTTATGGTGTACATGTATTAGTAATGCTATAGAAATAACGGGCGACACGCTGACCATTAACGTTTATTTGTGGGCAAGGGCAAGAGGAAAGCCAAAAATTAACGGGCGAGGCTTGCCGAGCCCGTTAATTTGGCTTTCCTCGAACCCGCGCCCATAAATAAACGTTGATGGTCAGAGCAGAGTCTGTTATTTCCATTATATTATCAGCAAACCCAAGAAAATCGTCAAAAATTTCCGAAAATTTCAGGAGCGAACGACAACAGGGCCCCAGAAACTGAGCAATACGTGACGCACAGTCACACGCACTGTAAAAAATTGGCAAATCTGGAGATGTTTTCATAAAAAAGTATCTCAACTTGACCTACAAATGCTCCATTTTATTTTGTGATTGATTATGATTTACGTTTGAGCTGTAAAGTTACGATAAATTGAGTTGTTAATCTTATTATTCATATTCATGGGCATGTAAACAAACCATTACTGTGTATTTGTGGTCAGTCACGTGATTCAGCTCGACCAATCAAAATGCGACGGGCAGGGCATGGTAATATAATCCTAATTATCGTGTGAAATAAATGTATTGTTTGTTTCTCTCTCTGACGTTAACACTAAATGTCCTACTTTATTGCAGTGATCCTGAGTTACCGATCATTGAAAAGCAAATTGAAGACTTTATTTGTGATTTTGAACAATTAGAATTTACATTTCCACATACCCTGACTTCTCATCAGAGATACCTTGTACATCAGGTAAGTCTGAAAGTTGATGACCTTGAACTACGGAGAGAGGGATTTTCATAGCAAATGTTAAAGACAGGGTTTCGAAATAACCAGTAGTCATGCGTCAAAAGATCACCAATTTTCTCATTTAGACTACCAGTTTCTATTTTGGGTTGGCCATCCTGAGTCCATTGAAATGTAGAAATAATATATATTGCCATCAGAGATGACAAATTCAGCTGTGTTGGATTTGAAGCCACCAATTTTAGTCTGGGGTCTGTTAATTTTAAATTCTACTTGTATGTGTCCAGCAAATCTAAATATTTTGTATCAAGGAACCTTTATAGAGAAGAATGTTCTGCATGTCTGTTAAAATAGGTTTCATTAATCACTTGATATGGCCGTGTACTGGTCAGGGAAATGGCCGTGTACTGGTCAGGGAAATGGCCGTGTACTGGTCAGGGAAATGGCCGTGTACTGGTCAGGGAAATGGCTGTGTACTGGTCAGGGAAATGGCCGTGTACTGGTCTGGGAAATGGCTGTGTACTGGTCTGGGAAATCACCAACTGTAGATGGTTTTACTTGCCCTCTGCTTTCAGGAAATTTAAGGAGCAATTAGATTATAAGCTTTGTAACATGACTGGAAGCTATGGAATTGTATGATTAATGTTGTACAAATGGCTGATACAAAAACTTCACACAGTTTGATAGTTTGTTCTACAAACAACTTATAAAATTGGCTACGTAAATTGATAAAGGAATTTTCAAAATACTATATGAATATTTGATGAATATTTAATGTGTTCTCATCATGATGTTGCCTTATCAAATATTCATATCAAAATATTATATGAATATTTGATAAGGCAATACCATGATGACAACACATTTACAGACTGGGGGGTGAAGGGGGGGTAAACAGAAAAGATACCAATGTGGAGGAGATATATTGACAGTGGCACACAGGATGCTTGAAAAATTGCATGACATTAAACTGGACATATTGAAAAAGTATGGAGCTTTGATAAAGGTAGACATGGCCATGCAATTATGATGTTTTGAAAGTGGAACTTTTACTTTTGCTAGATCTTATGATCTTTATGTGATGAATAACAACTTTCACAATTATTTGATGTTGATTGTAGGCTGCTGAACAAAGAGGATTGAGCCATTACAGTCAAGGAGATGGTGTTGAAAGATGTATCACTGTTAGCAAAATCAAACACAAGACACTTGATTCTGACTTGAAAAGTACAAAGAATGAAGACAAAAATACAGATTCTAGGATTACGGATAATGATGGAAATGATGAGGCAGAATGTGAAAATGAGGAAGATGATGAAATCACTGTTACTACAGTTACAAAAACCATGGCAACTGAACTTGATAAAGAAACAGACTCTGCAGTATGTCCAGAGGACTACTTCAGATGTACAATTTGCAAGAAGATAATACCTTCACTTAATCGTTTACTACATGAAATAAACTGTGAATTTCAAAATAAAGTAAAGACCAATGTGACACAGGACAGTGCCAAATCAAAAGATAAGAAGAAAAGGAAGAAGAAAGCAATACCTGAGAATGCACAAAATGATGATATTGATAAATTGTTAGAACAAGTGACAAAAAGAGATTATTTATGCAACAGTAGTGGATGTAAAGAATCAACAAGGACATTTGGTCAGACTTGTGAATTTTGCAAGAAAATGTATTGTTTTTCACATCATATGGCTGAGGTACATGGATGTGGTGTTCAAGCCAAACAGTCAGCTAGAAGACGTGCCCAGGGCAATGCAATGAAGACTAGCAAGGATAAACCGTTGGATCCAGCAGCTAGGGCAAATTTACAGAGAAAAATGGACAAAAAAATGAATGAGTTTGCAGACAAGCGACGACCAAAACCATCAAAGAAATGAAATGTGCTTTTGGTGTTTGCATATTGAGTTACAACAACAATGACATTTGGATAAAAATTGATTTTTCTGTTGTGCTGATGTATATTATTTATTTTGAATAGTTTACACAAAGCAATAAAATCTAGTTAAACAAGCAGTATAGTGCATTGTGACTCTTGTATTTGTGTGGGATCTTTCATTAACTTGCATATTCACACGTGGTATGAAAGCACAAACCTTACAAACCATACAATAAAATAATTTCCAAGCAGAAACTACTGGACAAATCACAGAGGGATTTGTGAAATATCAACGTTTCTGGATAGAATTCAAGACAGTGTCCTGGCTGTCATAAATTACATTAGTATTTTATAATTGAATGTACTGTAATATAAAGGCAGCAATATTGTTGAAGGACTTTAATTGCACCTGATAAAACAAAGCATTGACAGGCTTTCCCTATGGGAGAATTTGTATGATGGAAAAATGAAAGTTTGGAGATCTAAATCTTTGTGTTAGATGCTTGATAAAACACATAACTGTTTATAATTTAACTTGATTGCTTTCATTTCTGATGTGATGATAAGTACCCTTTGTTTATCAGAAAAGTTTTACCATTCTACAAGTTTGTTGACTGAGTTTTGCAGATGTTTACAGTCAAAAATATCCTTTGTGAGTCTAAAATGCTTGGTATCGTTTGCAAAGGACAGATCAGGTACAGGCTGAGTCGTCATCATGTAATTTATAGAGAGCAGCAGCCCTTCTATGGATCCCTGTGCAACATTGAAACTTATCTGGCACCATAAATCAATATTAACTATGAAAATGACATCATAGAGTAATAGATCCACAGAGACTACAGAGATTCAATGAGTATGCATGTTGTAGATGACAGTATTAGTTGGATGTAGGTGACAGTACAAGCATGGTGAAGATGACAGTATTAGTTGGATGTAGGTGACAGTACAAGCATGGTGAAGATGACAGTATTAGTTGGATATAGGTGAGAGTACTAACATGGTGAAGATGACAGTATTAGTTGGATATAGGTGACAGTACAAGCATGGTGAAGATGACAGTATTAGTTGGATAGAGGTGACAGTACAAGCATGGTGAAGATGACAGTATTAGTTGGATGTAGGTGACAGTACAAGCATGGTAAAGATGACAGTATTAGTTGGATATAGGTGAGAGTACTAACATGGTGAAGATGACAGTATTAGTTGGATATAGGTGACAGTACAAACATGGTGAAGATGACAGTATTAGTTGGATGTAGGTCACAGTACAAGCATGGTGAAGATGACAGTATTAGTTTGATGTAGGTGACAGTACAAGCATGGTGAAGATACAGTATTAGTTTGATGTAGGTGACAGTACAAGCATGGTGAAGATGACAGTATAAGTTCGATATAGGTGAGAGTACTAACATAGTGGAGATGACAATGTTAGTCCGGTGAAGATGACAGTATTTGTTGGATATAGGTGAGAGTACTAATATGGTGAAGATGACAGTATTAGTTGGATATAGGTGAGAATATTAACATGGTGAAGATGACAGTATTAGTTGGATGTAGGTGACAGTACAAGCATGGTGAAGATGACAGTATAAGTTGGATGTTTGCCTAGACCCTATACGTCACTTTTGGCCTCTTTGCCTCTGACCCCACTCCATCTAGCCTCAAGGTCCACTTTTAGCACCGTAGCATAAAAAACAGCTTATTTGAAAGTGAATGGTCTCCAGGAGAGGCAATGATGTCACTGGCCTCCTTTTCTTTGAAAGTCAATCAGCCCAAATGTTCCTCACATGATTGGCCAATGATTAAATGGGTGTTGCTCATAAACTGAACGTTCTCTGGCTAGTTTATGAGCAACACCCATTTAATCATTGGCCAATCATGTGAGGAACATTTGGGCTGATTGACTTTCAAAGAAAAGGAGGCCAGTGACATCATCGTCTCTCCTGGAGACCATTCACTTTCAAATGAGCTGTTTTTTATGCTACGGTGCTAAAAGTGGACCTTGAGGCTAGATGGAGTGGGGTCGGAGGCAAAGAGGCCGTAAGCGACGTATAGGGTCTAGGCAAGTTAGATATAGGTGACAGTGCTAACATGGTGGAGATGACAGTGCTGGCATGGTGAAGGTGACAGTATTAGTTGGATGTAGGTGACAGTAATAACATGGTGGAGAAAACAGTATATAGTCTGGTGTAAATGACACTACTAGCATGGTGTAGAAAACCGCATTAAACAGGTATTGATGACGTACAAACTGTTATGTTGTAAATGACAATACAAGCCTTGTTTAGAAGACTAGTCCTTTTATATAAGTGGCATTGATGGTAATTTAGTGTATTTTTCCTGGGAGCAATAGAAGTGAATAGCCCCATCATCTAGATGTACATACAATTTTGAATCCCATTTGATTTCAGTCTCAGATTTTTATTGGTTATCTTTAATAGTAAATGCCAGATAGGTAATTGAGCTTTTGTACCAATAACAATTCAAAATGTAGAATTATGACAGATGTAAGATTGTAGATTATTAACACAATATCATTTGATCACAATTTGCAGCAAATGTTTGAGCAGGAAATTTGGTTGTGAAATACTTATCAGACCGACTTAAAAAGCCGCAACTCTCATGTAGCGCAAGAACCTATGACGGTCATCATAATGGTTTGATATTCAAATATACTCGATCCGCTCAGGACTTCTTTGATAAAAACTGTAAATTTAGAAATCTACCGATGATTTTGTTTGAAATTGAGGAATATATGTACAAGTATTTTGAGCACAACATACATAGTTTCTGACGAAATTAAATTTGAAATTACCTCTAAATCAGAAAAAGGTAATACATTTGCTGGTATTATCGCCGGTATAACGTACAATGTTCAATTTGAATCTGTGTAATTGACGTGATATGTAAATTTAAAATTGGTCATTGTTGATATATTTTTTATTTTTTATCGAAAAAAACCCAGAAAATACTTGTAGGAGCATACCGAAAGATACAAACACACATATGCAGTGTAAAATAAATACATGCAAACACTTTTGATTCGGTAGTTCTCTTTTTGGAAATTTTTTTATGGACTGACCATACATTGTATAGATGGGAAGGCCAAATGCCATTTATGCCCAACGTAAGGTACACCCAGTAAGTTCGGGTAGAGACCACGGACAAGTACCAGCACAAATTCTGGCATGATCTCTCGCTTTGTCCACACTGTCTGCATATATCTCCCTCCTTTTTTTAAGAAGTACCCTCTTCCTTTCAATGTAATGTTGAAAGTGCCAAGTGTAACTATCACTTAGCTGTTTCAAAAAGTGTTTATACATTTTCTTTCTCACAAGATTGCTTCCAGCTCGTGCTCTTTGACCCAATCCAAGCCATGCATGCCTGTATGTTTTACACGGTGTGAGCAAAAAGACAATTCTCACAAGTCATCTCCAGAATCCAATATGCTGACAAAACCAGGATTTTTTTTGACGCCTGCTATCACTTTCAGAATGTTCGGTCATCACTGCTGGGTCACTTAAGCCTGCTCCTAGTCATGACCTTGAGTCTACCATAGGCAGTAGGGTGGGGAGGTGAGTCTACTAACATCGCCAGCGGCTGAGGTCACCATACAGTCCAATACATTACAGTCCACAAACCTCAAGCTACTATTCATTCATGACACAGAAAATTTACCAGGCTTACTCCTGGTCTTCAGTGACCGCTATCTTTATAAAACCAGTTGACAAAGTGTGATCCCCTGTCTGACCACTACACATTTGTAATGAGTTAGTATGGTGATGGCATGGTTAGTGTAGAAATACACTTGATTTTTGGCAAGACCATTCGAAGTTGTGAAATTTACCATTTCATAAGGAGGGGTGAACATTGGAACATGTGCTCTGAGAATTCACATGATCACTTTATTCTGATTTTGATTTATTTTCCAGTGGCTTTTTGAAACAAGAATAAGACAATAAAATGGACGTCCACATTTTTCATTTTGGCCATGAAACTTGTGATTGGAACTGAGGGAATCATTGTCAGTACCCATCGGACAGCGCTGAGTGCATGAGATGATGAATTTTGAAAAGGAAATAACAATCATCCAAGAACCGTGGTAAACTAACATTTTATTTTGAAGATGATAAAAAATGGATTGTTTCATAAATTGATCCAGTAATAATAATGATAGCGGCAACATATGCAATTAGCCTTTGTACCATGCTGTGTGTACCATGCTTTGTGTCATCCATGAAAATAACCAAAGTCAATAAAGTTGGACATTAGGCACAACTTTGCTATGCTCCCATAACACACCGGAAATGGTCTGATTTATACATACAAGGGGTATCTTTCTCATCAATGTACACACTGCACACAGTTACTTTTCATCTGCTTTGCTAACAAATCAGTATTCTAAATTTTTATAAACTTTAACGACCGCTATTGGCTAGACCAGAGAAAAATACCGCAATTATACGGTGTCACTCACATTTGATCAGAATTGGTACATACCAGTATGGGTACCAAAGATCAACAATAAATGTTGTTTCTATCTGTTCAGTGCAGGAAAATTCTACGTTGATGTTATGACAATAATTTCTGCACAGTACAACCAGAAAAACAACAAGAATGACAGAAGTTTGACATACTGCTACAGAGAAATTTATGTTTTGATCAAAAAAGGACAAAAATTGTCCTAAAAACACAAATATTGAAATTTCACCACATTTTTTGCAAACAGCTTCTCAGCTTGTCAAAAGATGATCTGCAACATTTCGCGAAATCTATCAGCAATATAAATCACTGGGCCATAAGTAGTTACAGCACGCAATCTTATTTGCGCTAGTGATATGGATGTACATTGTATCTCAGACAGCGTCTAACTAAAAAAAATTATAAATCTGAAAATTACGTAGAAAAAAATATTAGCACAGCTTTTCTCATTTGGAAAATTTTTTTTTTAGAAATCTACAGTTGTAAAAAAAAAAGTTCACAATTTCAATTGTGACCACCCCCTCCCAAGATCTAATGGTCCGTCCCTTAGTTTGAGCAGGTCTGTTAATATGTAACAGTTCATAAAAAATGACAGGAAATGACTACAGGTCAGTGGAGTATCCTGTTTCAGCCATTGGCATGCGACCACTCATGAACATTTGCAGAATTTCCCTTTTTCTTACCTCATTTACACATTTTTGACACTGATGTGTTCATTTTAACAGATTCACATCTCAACCCCTACATCTACCTGTACACCAAATACTGAGACAGTAGCTTTGGCGGTATGGGAGCCTTTGTGTGTGACGGACATACATCCGCACATACCCACAAATATACAGACACAGACGCCACTCAGACTCATCATATAAGCTCTTTTAGGTATTTATATATAAAACCAAATATGAGCTAAAAATCATTGCATGCAATACAAATGCATGAGAACCTCTACTCAAGTAAGACTTTAAAAAGTCCATATTCAAGACGAAACCATGGGAAAAATGGTTAGATGTATTACATGGACAAAAACAGTGAAATTAGGTGAATGCAGTATAGTATAAGTCACCGTGCTGTCTTTGTTTACATTACTTGGCGTGCATGTTCTATTTTGGAGGTGTTAAGCCAGCTGTTGTGAATTGCTACTTTTTGTTCACAAAGAAACAATATAGTTACATTTTGCCCCACCCATTTTTTTATTGATTTTTCTCGGCAGGGCCATATCTAGAGTTATGGGTTGAAGTATGACAAGTTCCATCACAAGCATTAGAAAATTAGAGTTAAACAAGTGTATGAATTTGTATTTACCAAAATATTCAGAATGAATTTGTACCATGGAAAATTCTGTTAGGCTTGGACAAGTTGGAGATTGTGTTGGGTTCACTTTAGTCACCTTCTCACTATATACAGTGTATATAAAGAAGAAATCACACAAAGTTTAAAAACACAAGACATTTATTTGATAAAAGGCTCTAAGTCACTGTTTACTGACACAAAAAATAACTTTCATGACAAACTAGTATAAATAAGTTGTACCTTGATGTATTTTCATTGATCTTTCAACATGTGGTTGACGTGGCATTCAAGAAAAACCACAATGTAGAGTCAATGTTCAGATCATTTCATCACAAGTCCGTATGTCAGAAAGAAGTCAGCTGTATTCAAATCTCTTGATCCACTGATAGTTTTTTTTTCACTTCTTATCTGAAACTTGTGCTGTTCCGTTTTGTGTTGGCGGCATGGGTCCTGGACCCATTGGTCCACCCGGTCCCATGGGTGGCATCATGGGTAATCCAGGCATCATGGGTAAAGGACCCCCTGGTGGTCCCATTGGTCTTCCACCTGTAGAAAGACACAGGATACAGTTTTACTGTTCCTCATCGTTGGTGACAGATCTTACATTAAATATCTTACAACTTTTGTTGTATCTACTGTTGTTTGTCTTTATAAAACATATTGAATGTCCAACCAAACTCAAGCGTTTACAACTAATTTTGCCTAGATTGCCTAGCATAATGAATTTAGAATCACATCAAAATGAATTAAGTATTCAATGCCAAATTTGACAAAAGTTGCAATCTTTTGAAAACTGTTTTATCTATTTCATCTTTGGCACTTTGCAGTAAGTTTTAGTATTCTACAAACTGACATATGATGTGTGATTGTTTAAAAAATGTCAAATTAAGCTGTGCATGCCAACTTGAAATGGCTTTTATTATAAACAAGTCATCGTTGATGACACAGTCCCCACTTGTTAATGGGTACTTTGATTACATGTCCTCAGAGAGGATAGAGTCCTCTTCATTAATTAGGTCTGTGATAAAATACTTTGATACAGATGGCACTCAATGGCCAAGAATGAGTTCTATGGTGATGAAAACATAAAACCAAAGTAGGCCACCATCCTAAAGTTCATAAAATGAGTCTACTAGGAATTAATCAACAGGATGTTGCAAAACATTTTTGCATACAATCCTAACACTTAACAGATTATCACTTGTACCATATTTCATAAAGTTTGATGCAGTATTTACAACACTATGAGATCAACATCTGTATCAAGTTTCATCACATTTGACGTTGTATTAATTTGTGGCTATATCACCCTAATTAGGAAAGTTCATTACTTATGCAATTACAAATTAATTAAAATGACACTGATAATGTCTTTTTCAATGTTAAAGCAATGTGAGCTTAACATCTGTACAAAGTTTCATGAATTTGATGCAGTATTTCTTGACATATCAGCCTATTTACGAAACTTCAATAATTGACATGTTACTGCTACATGACGTGAAACAAATTGAGGAGCATATGTATGAAATAGGTCAATGTCTTTGTACCAACTTTGAATGATACTGGTGCAATATGTCTGAGTTATGGCTCTGTACATAAGAAAATTGTAACAAATTCACCGCCATGCAGCGATATTTGATCTTACTGTTTAAAAATCAACACGTATATGTATGACATAAGTCAATATACATGTACCAACTTTGAATAAGATCAGTTGAGACTTGCCAGAGTTATGGCTCTCGACATGAAACAACCATAACAAAATTGCTACCATGTGGCCATATTGGACCATCTCGTGAAACCAATCGACATACATATGTATAAATAAGTCAATGTCCTTGTACCAACTTTGAATAAATTTGCTTGATACATGTCTGAGTTATGGTTCCGGACATGAAAAAAATCGGAAAAAATGCCCACACGGCGGCCATATTGGATTGTATCACAAAACAAATCAATGTGCATATGTATGACATAGGTCGATGTCCCTGTACTAAGTTTAAATAAAATCGGTGAATAAAATCAGTTGAGACGTGCCCAAGTTTTGGCTAAGGACACGAAAAAATTGTAACCAATATGGCTGCCATGCAGCCATATTGGATCATATCATGAAACAAATTGACGTACATATGTATGACATAAGTCAATGTCCTTGTACCAACTTTGAATAAAATCGGTTGAGATATGCCTGACTTATGGCTCTGTACATGAAAAAATCGTTACAAAATGGCCGCCTGGCGGCCATATTGGATCGTATCACAAAACAAATTGACGTGCATATCTATGACATTGGTCAATGTCCTTGTACCAACTTTGAATAAAATCAGTTGAGATATGCCTGACTTATGGCTCTGTACATGAAAAAATTGTTGCAAAATGGCCGCCTGGCGGCCATATTGGATTGTATCACAAACAAATTGACGTGCATATCTATGACATTGGTCAATGTCCTTGTACCAACTTTGAATAAAATCGGTTGAAATATGTCTGAGCACAGTCCCTCCACCAAACGGTCGGGAAACGCAATGTATTTCTATTGTCCTTATGCGCGTTGCGCTTCCGTTACACTGTTTATTCGCGTAAAGAGATTATAGCGACTTGGTCTAACATTAGCATAAACGATGACACCATTTTTACCTGACATGCAATGAACTAAAGGACAATGCGCATGCGTACATAGGCCGTGTTTCGTATTTACACGTGCTGGTTGCGTTTGACTGGACTACACTTGCAGTCAACACCAATGTAATCATTACGACCATGATTTCATTTCTCTTGATGACGAGACATCGATTTCAACACCATTTCAGAGGAACAGAGTGAAGAGGTCTACAGTGTTCTGATTGTATAACTTTCAGTTGAAGTTAAAACGAAGTTCACATGCCCCGTCCGTGAAAACGAATGCAAGGAGCCAGCGATTTTCGAGGACATAGGCATCGAAACAAAAATGACCTTTCTTTGATGTAAATTTTCGTATTCGTAGCGGCATTCGTAGCGGCATTGTTTTACAGCTACCGGGAGACCTGTGTGACACATCAAGCACATGGCTCGATAGGGCTTCATGACACGCCAGAAAAACCGCAATGGGGTGAATCAAAACAATGTTTTTCACGTAAAATTCCCGCCAATGGATACGTTTGATCACAAAAATTGCGTCGTCAGTGTATTTTAAATGGTGTTATACAAGTACCAAATCAAGAAAATCTACGTTAAATACCATGTAGTACGCAAGGCACAGCGATCAAAAAAGATTTCAAAGAATCGAACATCGACTCTGCGAGGGTCGCAAAAACAAAATGGCGTTCGGCCGAGTTTGGGTCATCTGCTTTTCTATCCTTCCCTTATACTTCGATTTGCAGTTATTGAATCGCTAAAATAAGTTGAAATTGCTTTCAATCAGATAAATAGGTCCCAATCGAACTTATTTGACCAGTCATCAAAACGAAAACCATGAATATTTCGACTCTTCACACAACGCGAACACAGATCGTCAGTGGACGCCATTTTCTAAATTGCAGAGCAAAGCATTACACAATAAACTATCAGTTTGCGTCTCATTATAAACCTTTATTGAAAAACTGGGTTCGTCAGTGTAATTTTACGTATACTTTAATCACAAGTACAGACATCAGAATGAAACAGACCGTCATAATTTTGCAGTGTAGAGCGAACAAAAATCATGTTCTCCTGACACATGAAAGACGCAATTCAATGAAAATGACCTACACGCGATAGCGAATACAAACGCCGATTTAGCGCTGAAAATCGATTGGGAATAAAAAGATCACCCACTTTCCTTATCAAGAAATAATGCTTATCGAGAATATACTGACGTTTCAAAATAGCTGTACACTTACAGCCGATTCAGGCTAGTTTCTTCGTCGAAGACGACACCACCGTACCCACTCTTTGAGGGGACGCTACAGCTGGTGTGACGTCATCAACAGCGAACGCCAGCGCAACGCGCATCCTACAGCTAATCCCCTCGTTCGCACGTTTTGACAATAGCGTTTCCCGACCGTTTGGTGGAGGGACTGTGGTCTGAGTTATGGCTCTGTACATGAAAAAATCGTTAGAAAATGGCCGCCTGGCGGCCATATTGGATCGTATCACAAAACAAATTGACGTACATATCTATGACATTGGTCAATGTCCTTGTACTAACTTTGAATAAAATCGGTTGAAACGTGTCTGAGTTATGGCTCTGTACATGAAAAAATCGTTACAAAATGGCCGCCTGGCGGCCATATTGGATTGTATCACAAAACAAATTGACGTGCATATCTATGACATTAGTCAATGTCCTTGTACCAACTTTGAATAAAATCGGTTGAAACATGTCTGAGTTATGGCTCTGTACATGAAAAAATCGTAATAAAATGGCTGCCTGGCGGCCATATTGGATCGTATCACAAAACAAATTGACGTGCATCTGTATGACATATGAAGTAATTCTTGTACCAAGTTTGAATGAAATCGCTCCTTGCATCTCTGAGATATCTGCGTGAACGGACGGACGCACACACGCACGGACGCACACACGCACGGACACGACCAAACCTATAAGTCCCCCCGGACGGTGTCCGTGGGGACTAAAAATAGAAACTATGTTCTTGCCATTGACTCTGAGAAGACAATCCTCTCCTTGTCTTGATAGTAAATTATAACATACACTTTATAAACTCTCTCACAATACGATGGTTGACTAATGAACAATGTTAATCCTTTTTTTGTTGTATTTGTCGATTAATATTATTTGAGGGATTGAATTGTAAACAACCAGAGTAAAGTACTGCATGTGTACCTTAAACAACCAGAGTAATGTACTGCATGTGTACCTTAGACAACCGAGTAATGTACTGCATGTGTACCTTAAACAACCAGAGTAAAGTACTGCATGTGTACCTTAAACAACCAGAGTAATGTACTGCATGTGTACCTTAGACAACCAGAGTAATGTACTGCATGTGTACCTTAAACAACCAGAGTAATGTACTGCATGTGTACCTTAAACAACCAGAGTAATGTACTGCATGTGTACCTTAGACAACCAGAGTAAAGTACTGCATGTGTACCTTAAACAACCAGAGTAAAGTACTGCATGTGTACCTTAGACAACCAGAGTAATGTACTGCATGTGTACCTTAGACAACCAGAGTAATGTACTGCATGTGTACCTTAGACAACCAGAGTAATGTACTGCATGTGTACCTTAAACAACCAGAGTAAAGTACTGCATGTGTACCTTAAACAACCAGAGTAAAGTACTGCATGTGTACCTTAGACAACCAGAGTAAAGTACTGCATGTGTACCTTAGACAACCAGAGTAATGTACTGCATGTGTACCTTAAACAACCAGAGTAATGTTCTGCATGTGTACCTTAAACAACCAGAGTAAAGTACTGCATGTGTACCTTAAACAACCAGAGTAATGTACTGCATGTGTACCTTAGACAACCAGAGTAAAGTACTGCATGTGTACCTTAAACAACCAGAGTAAAGTACTGCATGTGTACCTTAAACAACCAGAGTAAAGTACTGCATGTGTACCTTAGACAACCAGAGTAAAGTACTGCATGTGTACCTTAAACAACCAGAGTAAAGTACTGCATGTGTACCTTAAACAACCAGAGTAAAGTACTGCATGTGTACCTTAAACAACCAGAGTAAAGTACTGCATGTGTACCTTAAACAACCAGTGTACCTTAAACAACCAGAGTAAAGTACTGCATGTGTACCTTAAACAACCAGAGTAATGTACTGCATGTGTACCTTAAACAACCAGAGTAAAGTACTGCATGTGTACCTTAAACAACCAGAGTAAAGTACTGCATGTGTACCTTAAACAACCAGAGTAAAGTACTGCATGTGTACCTTAGACAACCAGAGTAATGTACTGCATGTGTACCTTAAACAACCAGAGTAATGTACTGCATGTGTACCTTAAACAACCAGAGTAATGTACTGCATGTGTACCTTAAACAACCAGAGTAATGTACTGCATGTGTACCTTAAACAACCAGAGTAATGTACTGCATGTGTACCTTAAACAACCAGAGTAAAGTACTGCATGTGTACCTTAAACAACCAGAGTAATGTACTGCATGTGTACCTTAAACAACCAGAGTAAAGTACTGCATGTGTACCTTAAACAACCAGAGTAATGTACTGCATGTGTACCTTAAACAACCAGAGTAAAGTACTGCATGTGTACCTTAAACAACCAGAGTAAAGTACTGCATGTGTACCTTAAACAACCAGAGTAATGTACTGCATGTGTACCTTAAACAACCAGAGTAATGTACTGCATGTGTACCTTAAACAACCAGAGTAATGTACTGCATGTGTACCTTAAACAACCAGAGTAAAGTACTGCATGTGTACCTTAAACAACCAGAGTATGTACTGCATGTGTACCTTAAACAACCAGAGTAATGTACTGCATGTGTACCTTAAACAACCAGAGTAAGTACTGCATGTGTACCTTAAACAACCAGAGTAATGTACTGCATGTGTACCTTAAACAACCAGAGTAAAGTACTGCATGTGTACCTTAAACAACCAGAGTAAAGTACTGCATGTGTACCTTAAACAACCAGAGTAATGTACTGCATGTGTTACCTTAAACAACCAGAGTAAAGTACTGCATGTGTACCTTAAACAACCAGAGTAAAGTACTGCATGTGTACCTTAAACAACCAGAGTAATGTACTGCATGTGTACCTTAAACAACCAGAGTAAAGTACTGCATGTGTACCTTAAACAACCAGAGTAAAGTACTGCATGTGTACCTTAAACAACCAGAGTAAAGTACTGCATGTGTACCTTAAACAACCAGAGTAATGTACTGCATGTGTACCTTAGACAACCAGAGTAAAGTACTGCATGTGTACCTTAAACAACCAGAGTAAAGTACTGCATGTGTACCTTAGACAACCAGAGTAATGTACTGCATGTGTACCTTAGACAACCAGAGTAATGTACTGCATGTGTACCTTAAACAACCAGAGTAAAGTACTGCATGTGTACCTTAAACAACCAGAGTAAAGTACTGCATGTGTACCTTAAACAACCAGAATAAAGTACTGCATGTGTACCTTAAACAACCAGAGTAAAGTACTGCATGTGTACCTTAAACAACCAGAGTAATGTACTGCATGTGTACCTTAGACAACCAGAGTAAAGTACTGCATGTGTACCTTAAACAACCAGAGTAAAGTACTGCATGTGTACCTTAGACAACCAGAGTAATGTACTGCATGTGTACCTTAAACAACCAGAGTAATGTACTGCATGTGTACCTTAGACAACCAGAGTAAAGTACTGCATGTGTACCTTAAACAACCAGAGTAATGTACTGCATGTGTACCTTAGACAACCAGAGTAATGTACTGCATGTGTACCTTAAACAACCAGAGTAATGTACTGCATGTGTACCTTAAACAACCAGAGTAATGTACTGCATGTGTACCTTAGACAACCAGAGTAATGTACTGCATGTGTACCTTAAACAACCAGAGTAATGTACTGCATGTGTACCTTAAACAACCAGAGTAATGTACTGCATGTGTACCTTAAACAACCAGAGTAATGTACTGCATGTGTACCTTAAACAACCAGAGTAATGTACTGCATGTGTACCTTAAACAACCAGAGTAATGTACTGCATGTGTACCTTAAACACATAATAACTTTTTGTACTTGAAAAAAATTGCAACGACTTGATTACAGTTGGCTTTACATACCTGCACCAGGTGGCATCATCATTGGAGGTGGACCCATCATTGGTGGTGGTGGTGCACCTGGTCCAGGTGGAGGACCACCTGGTTGAGGTGGTCCACCAGGTGGACCATAATTGTTTGGAGGAGGGATCATCGCTCCTCTTGGTGGGGGACCGGCATTTGGAAATGGATTGTTTGCGATTTTACCAGCCTGGAATGCCGCAGCTAAAGGAAAGAAGAGTTTTTTAAATGAATTTGGTACATGTATTATTATAATAAACGTACCCTACATTTTGTATAACATGTATTTCTGTGAAAGGAAATACATTTTGGAGATATAAATAGCATGAAAATTCTACTGGACAATATTGTGCATGATTTTGTAGTGTAGAGTTTGTCACACTTTGAGAAATATTTTCCATATTTGTCACTTATTTGTCATTTTGAAAAATACCATCAAGGACAGTGTGCTCACATTCGGTTTGATTGGTCCATTCAGGAAATATTTAAACCAGAAAAACAAGAATAACAAAAGCAAATAAAGTCTGCAACTTAGGTACTGGAGGTCATCTTTAGGAACGTACATATAAACTTATATAGCAATAGGACAAGCAGATCCTACATACATAAGCAAATGTCAACAAAAAATTAGCCAGAGAAGGCTTGACAAAAGAAAAGGTTTGAAGAGTGGGGAAAAAATAAAGAGTGGGAAAAAATGTACCAGGGATCTGGTAAAAAGTAATGCTACCTCATCAATCTTCTAGACCCTACCCCCACCTGAATATCAAATGTTCCACCCCTTTGTTGATCATATTTACATAAGGCCAGATGGCAGGAAATATATTTACAACCTTTGGATTTTTTAATTAATGCTATGAGTGCTATCATTCGAAAAAAACAGCACTTAAATTAGTTACAGTTAGTGAAATGTCTTCCTTTGTGGGGGGTGATTACGACATCTGGAATTATCCTGGATCCAAATTTCTCACCAGTTCTTGTGTGTCTTACATGGAAATGTTGCAAAAATTGATCCGCAATGAAAAAATTTACCTCAGCTTTGTTTTCTGGATCAAATTTTACTACACATCGATACCAAATATGACAAAATTATGTTCATAGCCTTCAACACTCTCTCACAACATATCCTGGGTTGGTGTAGGTCATTTAAGGTCACAAACTGAGAAAATTACCTAAAATATACAAATTTGGGGGTTTCCCAACACTTTAAGCAGAAAATTTATCTAATAACCCCCTCAGGACTTTTATACCAAATTACAAAGCTATCAGACAAGTAATTTTGAGAACAAGTTTTCTTGACCAAAAATGACAAAATTGTCTTAAAACTACAAATTTGTATATTTTAGGACAACTTCCACATATCTATCTATTGTCATCCCTGGACATCTGTACACCAAATATAAAAGCTGTCTGTCAAGGGCTTTAAAAAGAAAACATTTTTTACGATTTTTTGACCAAAAATGACAAAAATTGCCCCAAATAGTAATTTTTTCAATTTTGTCGTAATTTCAACAAATTAGAAGGGTAACACCCTTGCAAACATCCAACCCAAATTTGAGAGAAACAGGGCTGGCGGTTTCAGAGAAAAAGAATTTTTACTTAAAATCAGGAAATAACCAAAAAATTCAGCAAAAATACAAAATTCAAGATATCTTCACGATATACATAAAACTGTACAAGGTCTACCTAAGGTACTTGCACACTAATTTTCAAAGCAATCAAACCAGCGGTTCTTGAGTTATTGATTTTTGACCATTTTAACATTTTTAAGCTCATTTGCGTAATTTCGGCACTGCAAATTTCATTTGAATAAAATCCCATCTACAGCCCAGGATGCATCCACAGACCAAATACCGTGCTAAAAAGAGCAGCGGTTTGTGAGTTTTTGAAGTTGACGGACATACTGTACGTACGTACATACTTACATACATACACACATACATACAGACGCCACCGACTTCAGCTTATATGATGACTTCACATTGGTATAACCAAATGTGAGCTAAAAATCAAAATTCCTGCTTGATAGAAAGCACTTTTGATGAAAACTAGTAGCAGGAAGTAACAAAGGAGTTTACCAGTACATTGGCCACAAACTATGATAGATGACATTTTCATTTGAAAATGGATCAGACAGATTACATACAGAAATGATCATGGACTTCAAATTTTAGACTTTTTCGGAAGAAGTTTTACAACCACTTCATCTTTCTTGTTCTCTGTAGTTAATGCAAGAAATCAAACATCACGGAATAACAATAGTAACTATGGAGAGGTTTTATCTCCAATGCCCTATCACTTATGCTTTTGATTTTGCCCTGCAGAACATATACAAACTGGTTGGTAGAATTGTTAAAAAGCCACATTAGTGAGTATTGCTACAAAATCATAGAATATTTTGCTGATTTATAAATTATGAATAAATTAATATGCAACATATTGGTTAACACTGTTGTCTTACATTACAGTGACTGCAGATAATAGCATATTTACACTGTAAATGGGTAAAATCAAGATTCAGTGCAAACCAAAATGTGATTCAAGATACAGAAAGATCATCAATGGGCATGATAGAGTGTACGTGGTTATCACAATGATGTGTATCACTTCTCTGATGGCCCTCATTTTCTGTTGCAGTGCATGATCGGTATGGACCATAAAATCATGTACTTGACTTACTTGTCTGATCGATGAGATTCTGTGCTTGTTCTTCCATCCATTTCTGATAGTAAATCTTCACATTTTCTTTGTGTTTTCTTCCCTGGCAGTGTGTTTTTCTGACTGATGGCTGTAACATCACAAGTCATCAAAACATCAATATTTGGAGCATATTGCACAATATTGTCTGTTCCTATGTCTTATCAATATGAGTGTATTATTTGTACAGCATCATAATCTAGGACAAAAGACACAAATGCTGATACAACACAACGAAAATTTATATATGCACCACTTTCACAAATTAATCTACAATAAATAATAAGTAAACACAAATGTTTGCTGTATTTCTAGAGGACTTCATAAATGAATGCCTCAAAACCACAAAATTTAAGAGCTTCACAGTTTATGCAAAGTAGTTAGATGGGAAAACAGCAAAGGGATTTTAAGGTTAGACATGGCAAGTATCAAAACAATTACTAATTACAGTGCAGTGCATATGTTTAGATGTATCTACATGTACCTGCTTTATTTGCTGTGTACAGAACACTCAGTGTCATCACAGAACAATGTTATCGGTAAAGAGTACTATGTATTTAAAAACGTATGGAACACAGCAAAACTTGAATTAAAATACATGCCCAGAGCTGACAAAGACAATTTTTGTTTCACTTGAGGAATGTAGGAAAGTATCTAAAAAAGTTTTAATCAAGATATTCAAGTAAATCATTCTTGGGCTGACTTGCAGCCATTTTAGAAGCTGTTATCCAATTGGTTGGTAGAATCTTACCGTTATAATTAAATAATATAAATAAACTCCCTAAGTTGCTATGAATAGTGACAATCGACCAATCAGATATAACCTTACAAACACGCTGCAAATCAGCTGTCATTTTTTAATGCTAGTGACATGTGTTAAAACAAAATGACTGCAAAACATATTTGTACTTACTGAATCATGTGTTAGATATGTATCACAGTAATCACAATAGTACCTGTAAACAAGTAAACAAATACATGTACATGTAATCAAAATAAGTGCAGAATTTTGTGGTTTGTTTTCAAGGAAAATTAACACCTTGCTTTGACCAAAAAATAGAAAAATATCTGTGACATGATGTAATGGTATGTAAACATTATACTCTCACAAAACACTACACTGTAAAAACCCTATCAATTCAACCAGAAAAAAGTAATTACAAGTTTAAATAGTTGAATTATTAGAAAATTAAAAAAGCCAAAATAATTTTAGTGGTTGAATTATTCGGGATGTCAACTTTTTTTGACAGTTCATAAGTGATATCCTTACTATCTTGGATGATTGCAACTTGTTCTGTGTATTTTATCGAAAATAAAATGTTCAAAACAGCTTGTCATGGTTGGTTGATCGAATTATTAGAGACTGAGAAAGTCCTAATTTTCACCTTTAGTCGATCTGGTTATGGTATAATGAAATTACGTTTTGAAAAAAAAATAGGATGGTTGAATTAAGAGTGGTTGAATTCATAGGGTTTTTACGGTACATATATTTGCTCTTTTGAGGATTTAACAGTGCAAAGTATGACAATGTATACTTAAACATGTTGGAACCACAATGTCAATGCTAGGACCTGTAGATCTTGCTGGAATAGTACTATTTACAACATCTGTGGATACATCACCATCCGTAATTTTACATATATTTCAAGGTCACTCCCAAACCTTTGCTAACAGTAAACTGTTTTGTGCATTTTCTGTGACACTGTTTCTTATACCGCACTTCCACTAGTATAAAAAAAGTGTTTCTAATTATCTGTATCACTATGGTTCAAGAACTTGACATCTGTAGTATTTACTTTGGTGACTGACATTACTAACCATGGTATTGCAATGGATGTAGCTCTTTACTACCAAGGTCATGTATATCAGTTTCAGCTAGGCCATGTGATTTGTGCTATTTGGCAAGTCATGCTCTACCTGTCAAACATTAGTGTACATAGAATACAGTCACACACCTAAGATCCCTCTCAGTTATTTCAAATCCTCTTTTGAAGTTGTGGATGGCACACCACTGGAATATGAATGGGAACTGTACCTGCAGAATCCAGAGATGTTAACCAATTGTGAGCATGGCCAATGCCTGCATAGACGATCTCAGCCTGTATGGGTGGTCAGCCAGGATATGTTTAAATTCACTTTCTCGTGAAATACAAAATCCTTTATCAGCAAATGATTAACACACTTACTAGCAAGAAATTAGATTTACATTTTGTAGTTGGGTAAAATTCAGAGAATAGCTTGTAACTGTCCACCTTGAACACATAGATCGGCCATTGTGATCGCATAGTTAGGATTCTATGTACATAAACTTTAAGGAAGGTGGCAATGCCAATGCATGATATTGAAATCACTTTCATATGATAACTTGGTGGGAACAAGAAAATAAAATGGGTTGGATACACCTTTTATTGGCTGAGCCCGTACCTGGCCGACCACTCCAACTGGCTGAGCCCGTAACATGTTGACTTCTCTTGAATTCATACATGTAACATGCTTAATGAGGCACCTCAGGTGAAATACCTGTACATGAAATGTTGATTGAAAGTTGTGCATGTGTGTACAGAAATACAAAAGTTATCACATGTCTATTCATGTGTGAATGAACCAAAGTGCAAATTGGACCATGGAAGATCTCACTTGTACTTCCATGCTTTGACCAACCCTGACATGCCTTGTACTCTGCTTGATAAAGACTTAAATCTTCTGACAACTACATGTACAGTACTGGTCAACTGCCCACAATGCTTGCCACACATTGGTTGGCTTCAGTGACAAACAGTTCAGGGAGCCGGTCACATCATGGAGGTTAAAATTTTCTCTTTTACCTCCTTGGTCACATGTACTCCTGGGACCTGTGGGTGCTTTGAGTGTTGGGTTGTAGTCATTGTAAAGAAGGGAACTTCTTAAAACAACGATCCCTCTAGGAGAGACCGTGTCATAACTACGGACGTTTCAAAAATCTGTCTGTGTCATCTACATGTAGCGTCTAGAATTCTAGATGACAATGGACAGGTCTACCTTCATCTACCTTTTAGCTCCATGAATCTGTGTATGTCATTAATACACTCTCAATATTAACTTACACCTGTGTTTAATTCAGTAACTATGAATGTAAAAATGATTACTTATCGACAAATACTGGCATTGTATGATCACAGTTAGTGAAGTTTAGTATGTGTTGGCCACCTTCTCCAACTGCTTCAGCAATCACTGAGACCGCACATAAAGGTGTATTTGAAATGAATATTGCAGTTGATTAACAAAGAAACGTCGATAGAGCATCCCCTGTGTACATAAATGTGTTGCGCTCATCACTCCTGATCTCCATCAACCGAACATTGAAATTATCGCTACATATCTTTGCTCAAAATAATTTCAGACTTGGTCTAGATCGCTCGACGTATTGTCATATTCGCATTAAAACAAACAGATATTCGTGCCTCGGTGGGGTAGTGGTGGTGACTGCCCGCAGACCGAGGCGTTTTCGAGGTGATAGGCAGAAGGTTGAACCCGCCTGGTCAGTAGCACGATCACAAATAAAATTGTCGAGCAACACGAAAAGCTCCAGTGTGATCCAGTCAAATGTATGATCCATGGGTTCGGTAAATTTACGGCTTTACGATTAGAAAATTACTTACTTCGGCATAATTCCCCGGAAGTGTCAAGCACATGAAAAAACGGCGTCGTTATGTTCAGTCCGTAGAGGTCGCCCTTTTGTTGATTAAGCTAGCTTCGGTTTCAATCTGCATTTCGGATTTGTACATCCAAGACATTCGTACATCCAAGACATTCGTAAAATGATAATGATCATATCATAATATCACAATGTCGCTCCTGAAATAAACAACGCAGATCGTCGAAGACGACAATTCTTCCCGATGAGTTGTATATTTGTATTTACCATGGAAAGACGTTGGTAGCCAAATTTTAGAGATATCGTTTGTCAAAGTTTGTTTTATTCCCATAATTTTAGATATGCCTTTCTGTGAGAGTAACATCGATTCAGAGGAGTGATGTTCGGGTCAAGTGATACGCGTTTGTAAATGTGTTGCTCTTTGAACTTACTTTTCGGTGTCGGATGAATGCACTCTATGATGATGATGATGATGATGATGATGATTAAATATTTAAAAAATGACGAAAAATAAAAATAAATTTGGACTCAGTAAATTTGTTGTTGTTGTTATTATTATTATTAGTTGTTGTTGTTGTTGTTGTTGTTGATAGTATTTGCAGAAAAGAAGTATGCGCTGCAAAATTCAATACAGCCTAAGCGCATACTTTGTTAATTCTGTAAGTACTATCAACAACAAGAAGAATAATAATAACAACAACAAGTATACTGAGTCCAAAATTTTTTTTATTTTTCTTCATAGTGTAAATATTTAAATCATCATCATCACCATCATCGGAGATCGAGGGCCCAATGAATGGACTGTCGTGTTTATTAAATTAAATCAATTTGTCATGAGTGACACAAAGTCACCCAGTATCTCAAAGTGAGCTGTTTAAATTTTACTAGGTTTTGATAACATGATTTTGTGTAATGCAATATAGGTCTCATACCATATGAAATAAAATATCGTCTTTATCAGGTTCTCAACCCAAGCTTTTCGGTAACGTTTTTCTTACTTTTCGTTTTGCGTAGGTATTTTTCGGTTTTCTGGCAGACCTACCCCTAAACAAACTTGTGGCACCGTTTTCGGGCAATTTCTTCAAAATTTTCCAGTATCTGAATGAACACGTGGCAGGGATCATCACAAAAAGCAGGCCTTGTCCTGCAATCGCCGAATCTGTCACACACTGAATACACTTTACCCTCCGAGACAAGTAATTGACCTTTTAAATCTATGAATTCTCTGCTGGTTAATAAGCTAAGAACCCCGATAAATTATACATTTGCTGAAAGCCTAGATATAAGGAAACATTTTGATAACCACAGTGTCAACATTGTCTACATAACTATCACGTGAAATGTAATTTGCATAACCTTTCAAAAATCGGCTTTCCCTATGTTTTGTCGCAATACTTCAAATATCTGACTCAAACTTGCTGGAATGCAAGCTGTCACAACGCTCTTCCAAAGTGTGTCTCAGATTTTTTTATATCTTGCTTAGTTTTTTTGGAGCACAATTTTAAAGAAATCAACTAGGGTTAAATTCACCGCTCTGGAAGTTTTTCTGGCATAAATATTGTTTTAGAAGGTTTAATAAAATTCTGAAACACACTTTGGAAGATCCTTAGAACAACTTGCAGTTCAGTCACATATCTCAAAGCATTGAAATAAAACATAGGGAACACCGATTTTTGAAAGGTTATGCAAATTACCTGTCACGTGATAGTTATGTTAACAATGGTGACACTATGGTAACAAAAATGTTCCCTTATATCTAGGCTTTCCGAAAATATATAATTTACGGGGGTTCTGAGCTTATTAACCACTAGAGAATTGTTAGCTTAAAAATGTCAAGTACTTGTCTTGGAACAATCTAAAGAATGTACATAGTGGGAGGAGACCTCCTTCGATCGCATCCACATGCAGACGCAAGTTACATCCCTGAGATTGTGACCTGACTCGAATTATACTTGTTGTGCTGTACACTGGATAACACGCTGGTGTTATAAACGATAATTCAAGTCCGTCTGCTGCAAGTTACGTACTATACGTTGCCAGCGCAAAGCGAAAGTTCTCTATGTGGGGTCAAATTTTAATTCAAAAGAAAATATTCCTGACTAATTTGAGAGCAAAGACAGCTTGGTAACTTATTAGTAAAATAATAGTTAAATAGTTAAAATAAAAAGTAATTCAAAACCGTTGCATTGATCGATTTTTTCATGTGTGCGCACGCGCATGCGTGCGTGGACCAATATGCATGTATGACTACAGGTACAGCTACAGCAGGCCTGTTGTATGAGTAAACGTGTGCGAAGACTGTGTTTTATGCGTATAGTGTTTTATGTCAATGGTATGTAGTGTCCCATGTAGTCTGTTTGCCTTACAAAGTCCGTTTTAAATGTGAAATTTTACATTCGGCCCTGTGTTCATGCATTCGTGTTTATGCGTTTTGCATGCTTTGTGTGGCTGTGCACGTGCATCGTGCAAGCATCTGTGTTCGTCCAAGTGTAGTTGTTTTATGTGTATAATATACATACGTAAGAAATCTATTTAATTTGAGTGGATAGTTGCACAAAATGTGTCTGTGCTGTGAGAAGTGCGCGAGTGTGATACAATAAATACTGCGGAAACTTGTTCGTGGTGAAATCTACTTTTATTTAAATTAACCTTTACAGCCCCGCAGGGCTAACCATAGTCAAATTATTCTCATCATTAAAATATTAAATGATATTAGATTGTTGGCAGCTAGTAATAATCGCGGGTATTGACGCCGATCTAACAACTGAATAACTTCATTGTAAGTTATTGTCACGCCAGTCTACGGTATTGACTTGGTATTCATTGAAAAATGTACCGTGAACTCTGAACAATAACAATAGCCAATGTGCAAATATTTACCAGTAAACTTATTTAGCAAGCTATCCTAACAACAATTTCATTGATATTTTTGAAAGTTTCCGATTATAGATGAGTATCAGCATGAGAACCGCGAGTCTAATGCTAGTAATTAAGCTATATCACAGTAATAAAGTACATGGCTAATGTTGCAGGGAATACAAACACTGGTATGCTCTCATTAAAAGTCAGGACAGTGCCCAGTACGTAACATTTTGAGGGATCTGTCCATAGTTTGGCGTTTTCTACGCGTCATTATCAGACGCAGTAATGACTGTCATGGGATGACACAAACTTGGGGTTCATCTTCTAAAGTGATTTTCTTTGCAAAGTATTTCACAAACTGTACCAAACATGTGTCCCAACCACAGTGGATTAGGTTTATCTGTTGATTGACATTATATGCTGTTTAACCTAATTATCTCAAATAACTACTGCATCGACAAAGCAACACTACAGCTAAATTTGTCAGATGGCCCATAGATTCTCTTCTTACTGTTGTCAACCACCATCACAGCAAAAGTTGGTGCCATGCGCAAACAGATTCCTTTTCGTATCCGATTACTTCTTGTTAGTTGTAATCAACAGTATTTCTACTTTTCCCCTGTAATCAAAGAGTCAAACTGTCAGTTCTCTTGCCCTAATTGTCCAGTAAATATATTCATAGCAAGGCAACACTGCCGTTTTTGCACAGTGAAAAGAAAGACCATAAGTTTATCGAAAGTATGATGCAGTGAAAATGTAATTACTAAACTATATATTTAATTTTGAGAGATTAATCAGTATAGAGACACAGCTATTCGACAGAACACTATACATTGTACTTGGTTAAACCTGCTACGAACGGTGCACGGGGAGGTATGGGGTTCATTTCTATCGTTTTATTCAATACGCTCTCTTACGCCAAATTTCACATTCCAGGTGGCATTCTTCCTTAGATTTGAAGTTGTTGCTATTTCCATCGGCGCCAAAATAAATAAATTCTTCACATTGTTTCTTTTCACAGTTGTAGTACCATCTTGCTTCTTTCTCTTCACCGTTACCTGGGTCAACCTCTAAGCAACAGTAATCTACCATGAAAAGGTAAATATTCCTTATTATAATCATCGTCGGAAATATCTAGAAATCTTAATCTATCTGTGTCTCCAAACAAGTACACATTTTACATTCCACGTAATCTCGACATTTCAAATTGAATATCCCTCGGTAATTACGTACATAATCGCTCAGTTTGAAGTTACTCATTTGTGTCATAGACAGTAGAAAGAATCCTTTCACTATGCTTGTGCAATCTTCGTAGCAAAAGTCAATGTAAGTGATTATGTGAATGAAGTTATGTTTGCGGCGAGGTGTACACAAGTAACTCTCATCTCAATGTAAACTTCGCAGCGATAAGTACCTGGTTTCCATTGCGCGCTGTTTGTCTGTATGTCTGTGTGTCTGCCCGTCTCCCGGTCTGTTTGTCTGTCCGTTCATAATTCTACCTGAAAGGTGATACCTTCTTACCATTGCAATTTATTACGTTGTCCGCTTCATCGTAAAATTCAGCGAAACAACCTCCACAATGATTAGGCCTGCAGCTTATTTCTTTGTCTGTAGGGGGCGTCTCACATTTCTGAACACTACAAGGGTCGATTGAACAGTTCAACGGAAAACTTCCATCAGGGCATGGTCCTGTGTTGAAAAAAGACAAAATATATTGATACCAAATACAAAGATGGCGTCCTTCCAACTGCTTGCTTTACATCAATAGCGTAGGTCGAGATTTAGGGTAGGGTTGTCATTTTTAGCCAATGGACACTTAAATTAATCCCATCTCTTACATCGCCGAAAGTATATAAATTGTATTTGTAAAACTATGTTGTGAATATATGCCGCGGAATCTGCACTATCAATGGGCTGTCAGCCTAATGTAGACAAATCTGTAGAAGTTTCCATATAACACCCGAGTACGAATGTCACATCCATCAGGAGAGATCGAAATTCGGGAAACACATTTTGATCATTGTTCCAACTCTTCGCTCTCACGTTTGATTACTCGTCCGAGGTCAACGCCCGACATTAAACTTGGAGATGAACTTTTACTGTCACAATATGACCAGACTCGTCTTCTGGCTACTTTGGTTAATTATGTCGCCTTGTATAGTATAGGCTATGACTAGACCTAGTACCTGTACTAGCTTATAGCTTGATCTCAGTTTGTCTTCTTTCAGTCTGTCAATATACCATAAACATTTTTAAATAACACACTAGAAAATACATGTTTGGTTTGGGGGGTTTTTTTTTGGGGGGGGGTTCTCATGACACTTTGCAGAGAACCTCCTCGACCCACCTTTTGCTAGTGGCTGTGTACAAACAGGTGCACAACCATTGAAGCAACACTTCATCTTGTCTTCACAATCTTCATCCCAGTCACATTCTGCTTCACAGTTGTCAAAGTCTTCTAACTCAGGGCATTGACCTGGTTTCTCATCTATTGAGATCAAGACGGAGGTGAATATTATGATATCATATCTCAATGTTGTGGATACGCAACTGTTGTGTAGCTGCCTTCGATCAACAAGAAAATCGATTATAAAGGAACGGCAAAGGTTTATATCTCCATTTACCTGTATCTGCGCATACCCAACCACACTCTTCCTTCGATTCAAAATTGTTGAGGGCTTCATCACAACCACTCCACCAGAACATTTCGCATTCTTCTTTCTCACAGTCATAATAATAACGTGGGATAGCTCCCTGACAACTGCCAGGCTGTGGTTCTTCACAGCATGGGTCCGTTCCAGGATTGGCGATGTCTGGCTCAGCTTTCAAAGACGTACAAAACAATGATGGAATAAATGATAAGTTTTTGTAATAAACGTCTCAACCAACTGAATTTGATAATTTACTATTGTTACAGAGAGAAACTATTCCCGCTATAGGGTCATGGCAGCAGGGTCACAGGCGTTTGGCACATTGCTGGGATAATAATCGTATTTAATATGTAGAATGTCTATATACGACTTGATTATTCAGAAAAAGAATCACCGTACGTGAGATATTAGTGTAGGCCTACATGTTGACTGGCATACCGAGTGGCTATGGCTGCCTGGCTCGGGCCAGGCGAACGCACTGCATAATCATCAATGAGTAGAATGTCTACATGAATTGACTATTTAATAAAGAATAACGGTACGTGATATTACTGTACATGTCGGCTAGCTTAACCGAGCGTCTGTAGCTGCTGGGCTTTGGCCCGGCTTGGGCCCGCCACTGCTGCACAGACATGTCTGTGCAGCAGTGGACAACGGGCCCAAGCCCTGCAGAGCTCTACAGCCACTCGATTAAGCTAGCCGATATGTACAGTAATATCACGTACCGTTATTCTTTATTAAATAGTCAATTCATGTAGACATTCTACTCATTGATGATTATGCAGTGCGTTCGCCTGGCCCGAGCCAGGCAGCCATAGCCACTCGGTATAATGCCAGTCAACATGTAGGCCTATAGGCCTACACTAATATCTCACGTACGGTGATTCTTTTTCTGAATAATCAAGTCGTATATAGACATTCTACATATTAAATACGATTATTATCCCAGCAATGTGCCAAGCGCCTGTGGTCATGGCAGCAGGGTAACAGATTTAAAAGTTATCCAGAGAAACGACAGACTGACATCAGTGTCCAAGCAAAAACGACGTTTGTAAGAAATTCTACCTGCGTTTTACGTTGAATAAATGTTCAAATACGGTCTGCAAGAACAACTCCGCAAATCATGTCCACTGATTTGAAAGTATCGAAACAGAAACTGACAAGAAATATCTTTCTGACGATTCAGTACTCCGACTAAGACACATACTATTAAAAGCTGGGTATAAATGATACTCACTCGGAAACTGACAAAGAAAGTTCTTTGGTTCACTGCACTCACGGAATTTCCAGCTGAAGGAACCATCATCCTCCGGACTAATTTGAATCAAATGGCAAGAATGAATGAAGAATGAAGAATCTTGTAAGTGATACAAATGAAATAACACCACTGTCAGGAAAATACTGATAATCAATCTTCTAGGAGAGAAGATTATGCAAGATATTGGAGAAAAGTGTTAACACCATATGTTGAACAACAAGCAAGTTTATTTTCTGAACGCCAGGCAAAAAGTATGTCTGACCTTTCGAGTCGTTTGCATATGCAGCTCTTCACCGATGGAAAGACAGGACCACTTGGAAGAATAAGAAATTTCCAGTGGAAGTTTTGTTCACTTTCGTCTTTACTTTTCTTCGCCGAATAGGCTGAACGAATTTAATGATATTGACACTTGGACTGACATTGGTATCATTATACACTTTTTTGTAATTTTTATGACTCCTCTGCTCCCCATGCAAATAAGTCGCACCGATGACTGGACAATTGACCAGCATAAGAAACTGTCGACTTACCACAATGCGACACAATTTTTATCTTTGTCATTTTCGGCGTCTTCATCTGGTTCCCACAATACCTTACTTCCATCAGCCCACACCACAGTCTCCTTCTCTATATCATTTGCACCGATCCAAAACTCTTCCTCCAAATGATCTTCATCTAAATATTCCTCAACATCAAATTCTAAGTCTTCTTCCGGTATTTTAAGAAGCATACCACCCTGCTCTTCGCAGTACGCCTCGGCATCTTGCCAAGTTTCCTCTCCAATTATAACTCCAATGTTTATCGCTTCAGACTGTCGTGTGTACACCTCTGAATTTCAAGTGGGAAAAAAATAAAAACTAAGAGGGAGAGTAGGGTTTGTGCGATTAGTGATATCTATTGATTTCTTTCACTGGTCACATCGTCGGACCGGGCAATTGACTGCGGGAGGTATATGCTAATCTGTCTAGGTTTACAGGTGTTTGTAGGTGCTGGTTACGTGTCAAGCTTTGAACAGAGAGTTGTGTCACACTGTATCTCGCTCAACAAAATTAAACAAAACAGCACAAAACAAAACAGGCACATGTAATTCAACTAAATTAAGGCCATTGCTGTAATGCATAATATGTGGCAGCCTGTCTTACTCAATATAACAGCTTACAATCCAAACTAACAGTAGAAAGTTCCAAGCAAGTGAGCAGATGCAATACAACTCCCTTCGAACACCACACAATTAGGGAGCGTTCAGTTATTACGGCCGGGGGTGGGCCGGCAAAATCCAGGGGGGGGGGGTCACAAATTTGAAAACTGCAAAGGGGGATCATGTATTTTTCAAACAGCTCAGAGGGGGGTCACTTAATATTCATAAGTATCCGTCTCGTCAAAAAGCAGTTTCAGTGTTCGGAAAGAAATATTCTGGGAGATAAAAATGATTTGTTGCATGATTTCATTCTCTGAAGTTATTCACCTGTAAATCTGAACAAAAGTGTAATTATCTGTCACATGAACATCTTAACTAAGCAACTTTGAGGCTTGTCTTATTGTAAATCGAGCTTACTGAGGGCAATGAACAATTCCTATTACTTACATATTAGAGATATAGCAAGTTTTGTCAAGGAAATTATTTAACAGTTACCTGTACTACGACTACTAGTACCATGAAAAGTTAAATAATACTTTTAGGTGAAATTCCAATATCATAATTGAACTTTCAAATACCCTATTTGAATCAAGTACATTTGCATCAATTATCAAACACCTATAAAAACACAAATCAACTTAGTTTAGCATTGTGAAAAATTATTCTTGGTTTTCTCATAGACTCCAATGCATAGTGAATCAACATTTTGGTGAAATTCCAAAAATCTAATTTCTTGCACACATATCAACCTTTAACCATCCTAGGCTAAGTAAGTACTTTAAAATGAATTATCAAATGTCTATAAATACACAGATTTTTTGATAATTTTGTATTGGAAACAAATTATTCACAGTTTCCTCATAGACTCCCATGTACAGTGAATCTACATTTTGGTAAAATTCCAAAATACAATTCTGGCGAACATATCCATTTGTTACCACCCAAGTCTAATCAAGTACATTAATATTAATAATCGAGAGTACATAAATACACAGGTTTACCTATTTTTGTATTGGAAAAAATTATTCATACTTTCCTCATAGACTCCCATGTATAGTGGATGAACATTTTCAGTGAAATTCCATTATCAGATTTCTTGTACACATAATAAGTACCTTTAACCATCATATTCTAATCAAGTGCAATTATGTTAATTATTGAATGTCTGTATATGCACAAGTATAGCAGGTTTTTCATTGGAAAAAAAATTATTCACAGTTTTATCATTGACTCCCATGTATAGTGGATGAACATTTTTGGTGAAATTCTAAAGTCAAACTTTTTGTGCACATGCCAGTTGTAACAACCCTATTTCATTTTACATTTATGTCAATTATAAAATATCTATAAATGCATAGATATAGTTTTGCATTGAAAAAGTATAACATAGTTTTCCGATATATTACCATGTATAGTGAATCAGCATTATCAACAGCTGATTTTCAATTAAATCCAAATATCAAAATTTTGTACACACACGCTTGCGCAAAACATTGCGATCCACCTGTAATGTCTGTCCAAGGGGTAATTTCTGAGCATTAACACCTTGTGAGTTTGTAAGGATGGTCATTTGAAAAAATCTAAGATCTTTTTTTGGGGGACTCTATCGCTCATATACCCCCAGGTGTTTGTGTGTGCAGCTTTACTCAAGCAATGTGGGGGAGGGGGGTCATAAAATTTTTGTCATCTTAAAAGGGGGGTTCATCAATTTTTTTGGTTCATTGGGTAGGGGGTTCACTTATTTTGACTATAAATGCGCAGGAAGAATTTGCCGGCCCACCCCGGCCATAATAACTGAACGCTCCCTTATACGTTCTACTACGACGTTTAAACAGTTCACACAGCACATCACAGGTACGATGTGATCGAGCTAGGTACAGGCTAGTCTCGGCTACCCAGACTGCACTTTCGGGCTCTCAACTAGCCGTCCCCACACCACAGGGTCACACACAGGGTGGCCGGATTAGAGCCCTGAAGTGCAGACAGGGTAACCGAGACTAGGCACAGCTGATGCCTACAAAAGTAATGCTGCTATGAAGTCAAATGGATTGAAAGAAGTTAGAAATAACATCATAGACGCTGACAGTATAGAATTTACATATTTCTAACAAACATATTGATAGCTCAAATGTCTACCAATGAATTATGACATAGTTTCATTCCGTACCAAAATGTGTACTCTGTATGAGCATTACGTCCATGTATCAACAATCGAAAGTAACTGATAACAAACCTCTTTTCGTTACTTGATGAGCCTTCAGTGACTGTCAAGAGATAAAAATAATTAAACAGCAAAGTAAAGACATTATTACAACTTCTCTGATGTCGAATTCTCGTGTTCAAACATATTTTGTCACTAATAGTAATACACTTAATATTTCCTGAAGTTGATCGTTCTAATACCTTAGTATGTTACTTTCATTGTTTGAATCCATGGATGGTGTAACCGTCACTTCGGAGAGGAAAAGTATTTAAACAGTAATTGAGACGATCGATGGACGTGAAAGTTGACGCTGATTAAGTGTTTGTAAAATCTTCAGTGTTGTTTGGTGTTTAGTGGACTTAGATGGCGTTCATGTTAATGTACCTTACCACAATTCACAAGTTTCACATCATAGGATTGTAAATTATAGGATGGTAAATTCACAAGTTTCACACCATATAGGATCATAAATTATAGATGGTAAATTCACAAGTTTCACACCATGTAGGATCATAAATGCACAAAAAGTTTGCTGCAATAAGTGAAGACAGCAGAGACTGTCATTGACTGAATTACGTCATCTACGAACCGTAATGGCTGACAATACTTACTCTGTGTTGTAGTTTTGCTCCAGTACATTGCTGCACAAAAAGTGTCGGTAACATTAACACTATATAAAACGTGATCTTCATGCCGATCTATCAAGAGAAACCCAGAAATTTCATTGAACACTTCCTCGGACGAAGAAGGGTTAATTTGAACGAATGTTGTTTCTTTTTATTTTGTGCTATCATGATGTTCTAGTTTTTCATTCTTGTTTTCCTTTTCATATTGTGGTGATTTCACCCAACATGTGTCATCCCCGGCCATCTTAGCTTTTCCTTGCTGATATACTCCTCTGCAGACGGCCATATCACCTTCCTCAAAAGATCAATTTTCTAAATACGATTCGATGAATGTGACAAGTAAAGTTTGTACAAATTCAATGTTAAACCGTTTCAAAATAGTACAAAACGTATGACAATGTTTTCTTCGTCGTCATACCATTATTTCAAGACACGTATTGCCATTCACCCTATGAAATATTTCGCTAATTTATTTGTAAAAACCCGGCAGTATCGAAGTGTGTGCAGGTACCTGATTTGTGCTAGCCAAACGCCATGGCTATGTTCATAATCTTTCTGTACATTTGTGTCGATTCACCTCACTGTAATCACGTAACCACCGATACGGTTTAATGAGACAAAGTAATCATTTGTTTAATAGTTTGAAAGCCAACAAATACTTGCATCTCACAATCTATGAGTTAAGTGATATCATGAGAACATTATACCACATCACCTTCAGTAAACTAAATTACAATTTCTTTACCATTTCCGTCGTTGCGTAGGCACGTAATATTTACATCGATGCACAAACCGGCCCAACGTGAACAAACACTTTATTTATGCAACAGCTGTATGGTCCAACCCTTTATTGAGTATATGTCCCTTTAGTTATTAATACTCTACCAGTGCCACTAGATTGTGACGTGTATCTCTGTCCATAGTATAAGATGAGAGGCTAGGCATGCACATCAATCTCAAACATTCACTTATTTTACCACTTTTTTGTGTCAGCATTGCGTTGTACGTTTAGCCAGTGCCTGTTTAATACACTTGTATATCCGATAGGAAAACCGACAACCGTAAAATACCAAATGTTTATTCGTCGTGTTATTCCCGATTGTGAAAAATGAACGCCCATCATTTAGGTAGGCATGGTCTAACGTCACGTCAGTTTATACTAAGAAATACACGAAAATCAACTTACCATGGGTTAAGTGCGACACAAATCTTAGTTCGTATTGGGATCGATTTCCGTAAAGCGCGCAGTAACTGTAATGGCGTAGCGAAGTTCATCCGGGGATTTCTCAAGTTATCCAATAGTAAGCGCACCAAATGTTACATTTTACAGATTACGATGGGAATTCACTGCGTTGTGTCCAGTAAATCCCCTATTAAAATAACTTGTCATGTGGAATAGCTTATCGCAAACCAACATTTCGACGGAAACACAAATTGTGATGTAAATTATTTGAATCACTGTTTCTTAATGAAATGAACAAATTATAAATCATGCAAAGTGTTATTAGACACCTTGTTCTAAGAATTTTCAACAACAACGACAAAAATACAGAACACAATTTATTATTATAACCATCTTCAATATTTACTTTTTCCGACACCTTGATGTCAGACAACTGTTTGAACGAGTCATGTGATATGACGTCATAAATGACATTATTTCAGAATGATATCTTACGTTTATGACCATTGCTGAAATATTGCATTTGCTTTATGATATTTTGAACTCTCACCTTCTTTGATGTACGTTGAACCGTAAACTGGCTTCTGAACTGATTATGATAGTTCCCATGTAGGCTTTATTTGATTATTAGCTAATGATGAATACTGGAACAATGATCTGCATCTTTTGTTGATTGCTGAAAAGCGCATATGCCCTTACTCGATGAACTCGTTTCTGTAGCGGTGATCATCTTTCGCAGCATAGTTTCGTGGAATTTCAAGGTGAAATTCCGGTATGCAAGGGGGAGGGAGGGAGAGAGAGAGAGAGAGAGAGAGAGAGAGAGAGAGAGAGAGAGAGAGAGAGAGAGAGAGAGAGAGAGAGAGAGAGAGAGAGAGAGTGTGTGTGTGTGTCAGGGTGTCAGTGTTAAATAGTTCGAAAACTAGCTGCTTTCTAGCCGGGATAAGCACGGTGCAATTTCATAACGTAAATTTTATAGCTTTGTCAAAAGCTTCCAAAGTTTGTAATCTTTAAGTAATGATTGTCCCGTACGTTGATAATGCACAAAGTGTCCTGCAAAATATAAACGTAATCGGTAATTCATTTTACCTTCAGTTAGGTACTAGTTCTTTGTTTGCATACATAATTGAGACAGGTATCTCTCTTTGCTCTTTACTTTACCAAGTGAAGACGTTGCATTGTCTCGTGCCAATATGAAAAATGGTGGTAAATGGGACAATCGTAAATGAATTATTCCAACATATGAACAATTTTATTAAACCTTTCCATTAATAATGTTGCTCGCCAAACATAGGAGAATCATATTTTTTAAATAATTTCAAAGGGAAAGGAAAAAGAAAAGGCAGAACGCATATGCTCTGTGTTTGTAAGATCGATCAAATAATTGGATGGGTACCAGTTAGAATCTTCATCACACATTTATCAGACAATGTCAATCGTGTAGTTTACATTTTATGTTGACTGTTTGAAATAGCGATCACTCATTGTGAAAAGGTTAACAATAATCCTTATGCAAAGCAGCCAAAGGCATATGGTAATTTGCGCAGTAAGGTAGAACGTAAATACGCTGCTGTATTTTCAGAGCCTAAAACAGAGTTGAAATTTCAAAACAGCTGAAACTGAAATATTTGACGTTGAGGTTGAATGGCAGCATAGATATATTGTTGGTGTGCAAAGTAAGGAAGTGTTGATCAGCTAAATAGTTGTTAAAATCTCCTCTCATGAATGAACCAAAGTTATAGACGTTTCCTGACAAAGTACGAGATGTGCAGGGGTTCCGGAGTAACACTGCAAGCTCTTTGCGTTTCAATTCCCAGTCATTTTCTGAGTCTTTTGTAAATGTAACCAGGAAAGTGTTGCCGATTTATTGGCACAAATATCTTGATGATTATTGTTTGACAGCGAAACACATTTCACACAAGATATTTGAGCGAGGCACTTTATTTTATTCACTTCTGAGCAGGGCAGTTTACTCCCCATTGCACCATCGGGTACTGGGTTATTGGGTACCTCATCCTGTAATTAGGTTCGCCTGTTGGATGAGTAATAACATTAATTAATTATTTCGATCCTAAGACAGAAGTACAAATATTGGTCAACGTGTCCCAAATTCCAAAATCCACGAATATCTTCACTACTGGCGAACGAAATGTTGTATAGGAGCAAACACACATACTAATATAATTGAGGAATACATTTATCGCTGGCAAATTTCCGACTCATATCCGAAAGATCACATCATTACAATGTGATCATTCAAAAAGAAGTACTTCAGTTCATTGTTTTTTGTATTGTTCGAAGAAAGATGAATATAGTTTATTCAAATCCTAGGCGAGTATTGCAGGGTATGTTTTAATATCACAACTTACAACATCCTGTCACTGTTTTCGCCTCGCGGAACAAACAAAGATATAAGCTTAGTACATCATTCTATTCAATGCTATTTGTCATCTGAAACAACACGGTTTGACGTCGAACTTGTTTGCGCGTACGTTCCTTTTATTTAAAGAGACAGTGAGGTGAATCAAGTCACAGTGAGGTGAATCAAGTCACAGTGAGGTGAATCAAGCTACTCTAAATCTCGCTATTGTGCGTGCGGCGAATCTCAATACGCTGTAGTGTGTGATAATGACAGTTGGCCAGACAATCCAGTGATACCAGTCCGAATTACCAAAATCCATTGAGGAGTTCCAACATCCAGTGAAGGTAGTTTTTCTTCAGTCCGTGTATGTTGGTCATTCGAAGTTGTCAATCATTATGATGACCGTTGAATTTGGTATTTTCTGAAGTCAGTATGTTGTGTTGTTTGCGAATTTTAACAGGTCGTTTTTTAGGTATGAAGACCCTTATATTTAACGTTATGTCTTTTTTCTCAAATTTCAGAGTTGTCTTAGGCCAACACTTTCAGCGTACATAATCCATCTTTCAGAGAATGCCAGGATGATATTTCAGAATTATGATTTACCATTTGTGATGATAATGACTGTGTTGGTAAGATTTTTCAGTTCCATCGAAATTACTTTCCAGATCTGCAACCACAAACTGCACAAACTTAACTTTAGCACCATCAATTTTAACGTGATGTCCTTACTTTCAACCTGAGCGCGAAAATACAATGTATCGTAATTCGAAACCATCCTTTGGAACTACAACGAGGTTCGATCATGTACTCGATTAAAGTTAGTAACAGAGGTGGCTGTCACATTTAGAATAAGAAATAACATCACAGGGCGGCAAGTTACTAAAAAACGCCAACTCTCATGCATAATTTATTTATTTATCTGGGCCGATCAATAGACATTAGGCTCATTTACAGGTAACTTTACAAAAGGTTGAACATTAGAAGGAAAACTGTAAAACATTTACAGGGAAGAGACAACAAGATGCGAAAAAAAGACTGATGTCGTTATCGCATAGCTGTCCACTCAGTGTAGTAACAATATGCATGGATAGTTATCGAATGCGTTTACGGACAATTACGAAATCCAAATTTCCATGTCCTCGTTACAATGGCTCGAAAAGGCGCGCGGGATTGGTATTACTTAAGAAGATTATGTGTTCCTGTCTTTTGTTTTCCTTTGGAAATGCAAGTTTTATATAAATAAGTTGCTAGATTTTGGATTAAATCAGAACGGAGTTTAAATCTAGAGCGTAAAGAATAACATTTATGAATATTATGATATATTTGCATGGAAGGGATTCCCTGATTACTTTATCAGTTGGAGTTGTAAAATACGATAGTATAGCGCTTGTGTGCTGCCTAGATATGTAGCCATCTTACTATTCATTACTTTAACATTATCATTTTTTTCATTGAACACGCAGGCTTGTAAAGCCGATCATGTTGTGTCGGATAGAGATCTTGACGTGAACACTGCTTGGCATGGTCGTAGCGGTGAGTGTCTGATTTTCTACCAACAGACAAAATCTTTTCATTGATACCCATAATTTCTTATTCTGAGTGCTTTCAGTAAAAGAAAAATATTCTTCATTATAAGCTCACTACGATTGCGAGCAGAAACAACTGCAAATAGCTTTTGTGGGATCAAAGAATGTAACATTACTACTGTAAGTATCGTTGTAAGTATACGTAATTGCTGATATTACATTATCATACATTACTCGTCTAAGTACGTCATCAAAGTAAAACTGCACAAAGCCAGCTTGATTAAACATACACTAAGTGAGTGGTGAAACGGAATGGCTTTGTAAAATTTTGATCGAAATACAAAAATTAACTGTCGTGGGAAAAATAACAGTCTTCATATAAACATATTAGCAAATAGTTCTTTAGTTGTCCCAATTACTTCAATTTAGATATGTACATAATTAATAAGATACCTCCATACAAAATAGTGATTCCAAATAAACAATCGACCAGGAAACTTCAACTTTCGATAAAATGTTTGATAAAAAGATCCATTACAAAGATAAAAAGTTTCGTAAAGGTTGAGTGTGTTTCACTGAAGATAAGCAAATAGTCATAAAGCTCAGGTGATTTTTGCCTCATTATTTTGTTTCGAATCAACTACAGTTTCACGCCCACCAATCTCCTTCCACGCACTGAAAGAGGCAAAGAAGAAGTATCTTAAGGATGCCGAAAGAAGTCTAAGTTTCATATTTGATTTTAGTGTTTACGATTTAAAACGTTGGATCAAAATGGCAAGTTGTTTACAAAGTTTGTATTTTGAGCGCACCGTACTCATTATATCATAACTACTACTTCTGATATGTTGTTTGATGGTTTCAGAGGAATCCAATTCATTCAATTCTGGATGTGCCAGGTACCGTATAATCACTCGACCAAAACCATGGCTAGAAGCCAAACAGTATTGTGAAAATGAAGGAGGAATACTGGCTGAAATAAAGAGTCCAGGCGAACAGGAATTCCTGCTCAGTGTTCTTGAGATACTCGGTCTTGATAAAGACTTATGGATCGGAATATCAGATATTGATGATGAAGGAAGTTGGCGATATGCTAGTAAGAATTTTCCAATCTGTTATTATAATTGGACCAATGACCCAAGCACAAGATATGGCCGACATCATGAAGACTGCGCAACTTTACGGTAAGTCGTATCGTAGTAAATGCAAGACTGGCAGAGTAAGCTAACGTCCGTATTGTAACTAAATACATTTTGTCGATTGCCTAAGACACAGTTCAAAACAATGGTCTGTAGTGACTTGAAAATGTGTGCACTACGATTTGAGGTTATTTAGAATCAAGAAAGCGATGTTCATGTTATTCAACCACAGTAATGAGTATATCCTACAATTGTTCAAAATTTCCTTGCTGGGGCTGTTTGAAATATTTAGTGGTGAAGCGAGTGACAGGTCAGAAAATACCCTTGTAATTTAAAAATACATAGTGACTCATTGATAATATTTAATCGTGAATGATATGAATCAGCAATAAAATCTCGAAGTATGGTTATGTCGAGTTTTGCATTTTGATGTTAAAAGCAGCCATCGTCTCATTAGCATACATTTTGCGAGATACCAGTAATTATCGTCAAGTGTTCCGTTTTCTGCCATGCCTGCCAAGCATCATGGGAGTATGTAAAAATATTTTCACTCAGGTTCAGACAGCAACGTTGTCACTTCAGCTCTTTGACCTGGGATTGGATGTCTCGCGACTTTGTATGAGGTCATGTCTTCTACCCAGATGTTCCAATCACACAACAAAGAGCCGCAAACTACAGAACAATTTCACATAGTGTCAGTAGATTTATTTTTGGCTCAAACAATTGATGAAACAAGCACATTGACATCTGATGTCGCTATGTATTTGTTTTAACCAAATTTTACAAATGCATTTGTTCAAAACTTTCCAGTAACACAGAATTCACCGATAACTTCTTTTAGCATTTCGACATGGTAGTATTATTATTGGACTTTAATTAGTAGCTGTCCCTATTCCGGCTCTCTGTGTGGTCTCAAGGATAGTTGAGGTTTATTTTGGCGAATTCTTTTTCCGCAAAGTGAGATGTTTTTTCGCTAATCCGTCTTTCCAGATAATATCCTCTGATAGATAAAGGAAACAGAATGGTTACGTATCTGTAATGCTTGGTTTCTTTTACGTCTGGTTAGTCATATACCGATGAGATTCAGAGATTTAGAAAACATCGAACCAGTTTGATGAACATGTATTTCATACAGACTTTTCGCGAATATGGACAATTTTCATGTATGTACATTGGTTGAATGATGATTTCGCAGTCATTTCGTTTCTTCTTTCCAAAACATGATGGTATTGTTGTGTGAGACAAGTTAAAACAACGACACAAATGGTCTTAAACGCTAAATGTAAATTTGCCAAACGTCACTGAACTCGTCCAAGTTGTCTGTTTGTTGGTGCGTCTTCCACTACAGCCGGTGCGTAGAAATTTTCTCCAATACAATATACTAATAAGTAACTCTCTTTTCAGACATAATTCTAATTTTCAATGGTTCCCAGTGAGATGTTCAAGGAGATCGAAATTTCTGTGCGAATTCAACATTACCAATCGTGAGTACATGGATTATATTTATTTCGAAAACTAGTAAATACATTTACCGACTGATTTTGTTCACTGATATTTTATGAACTTATCTGAAATAAGCAATAAACCAACAACAGACGACAAAACAGTCTTCTAATACCTCTTTGTCCGATTGTTATGGCAGTCTCGCTAGATCGCTGTGGTAGTTAGACTAGGTTACGAATAAGGTAATCTCTGTACTTTATTTCATGCAAAAAATATATGATTGTTTGATTGAAGTTTTTGCTTTCTTTGAAGATACCCCCTCTGAAGCCTTTCTTCTTATACGATTGAATGTCATTCATGTAGAACAAATATTATTTATTGGCCAGCCGATTCTGATTGTTCCCATTGGGCAAATGATTACGTTACCTGCAACGATGGACGTTGGTGTATTCCGAGAGACAATATATGTGATGGAGTTACTCACTGTCTAGACAGGTCAGATGAGCTTAATTGTGGTAACACGACTACTCAGTACCCCATGCCAAAAGCAAGTAAGTTTACTGTGAGTCCTATAGAAACTCATCAAATTACGAAACCCTGTCCATTTCTTTCAATGATTACAATAAACAAAATTACAGACTCTTGTCGGAGTTGCGACAATTAAGTTGATATGGAACAAATATAGTATAGCATTATAGATATTGTGGTAGGGGTTATAGATGAACATATTATTCTTAATCCAGCATCAGTAAAGGTTTGTATACACATGATGTGACAAATTAAAACTGATTAATATCTACATATCGGTACGATTCTTACAGCGAATTTGCGTTCACTTTTTGGCACTTCAGCTGACATGTGCTTCTTGATTGTTATATAAATTATCATATTGATATCAGCATTGGCACTGATACAACTGCTCTTTTTAACAGATGCTATTTATGGCCCTTATGTGACTTCTTGTAGTACTTTCAAAGTATTCACAAAACATGAGAAGTGGTTCAGAGCTAAAAGATCATGCAGACGTGACGGTGGCGTGTTGGTCCAAATCACTGATGGGGAAACACAAGACATCATAAACAATATGTTAGGTGTGAATCATCTAGATGTCTATGACTATTGGATAGATGGTCGTGATAAAGTGATAGAAGGTACATGGATGTTCGACGACAATCGGCGTCTGTGTTATTCTAACTGGCTTGATAATGATGTTGGAGATTCTGAGCGTAAAGATTGTGCAGCTATTGGGTAAGCTCAACAGTCTATGGGTAAACGATAAGTTGGAAAAATATAATGGAAAATACTTTGAAAATACTACTGTGTACACTGATCCATAGACAGTAGAGCGAATCAACTGTCGATTTTCAGCTCAACTGACTGACCTGGCATCTAAAACATGAACAAAATACAAACTGTACCTGGTCGTCTGTTTGATTTTGATCGGCAGTTTTGGTTCTTTTCTGGAACCTGTTCTCGATTGAGCAAAATCATTTGTTTTGATGACTCAGCACAACCGAACTGTATAACACAGTTACACACACTGTGTGACGTTATTTTCGATCGTTTAGCAGCATCCTGTTTATACTTTAAAAGGTTCAACTTTCTTACACTTCAGTCTCCGACACTCATATAAGTTTGTATGGATGCAAATTAAATATCAAGGAGGGCAAAAACGACAAGGACAAGTGTCGCTATATCGTGTTCGTCTGAGTGCTATGACATCTCCATCATCTTCCTCCTCCTCCTCCCCTCCTCTCTCTCCCTCCCTCCCTCCTCCCTCCCCCTCCCTCCCCCTCCCTCTCCATATATCATGTGTCTGCTTTTGAGCCTCTGGTGTCTGTTAAACTTCTTTGATTTCATTCAAGTGCACGTAACACCATCTGTTTCAATTTCCTATTCGCCTCGTTTCCCTTATCCATGTCTTTATATAGTGTCGTCTCTGTTCACATCACAGACACCAGTCAGACTACCGATGGCAAGACAGAGAATGCAGCAAGAAACATCCATTCATATGTCAGTACAAGCTTGATGGAGGTAATCTGCTTTTTTCCCTTCTCTAGAAAGACACTTTGACATACTTGCAACGATACATTTACGAACATAACATCTATGGTATGTCTTCGTGTAGGCATGGATCTATTCTACCTCCACAAACGAGAACATTTTCCCTTTGGACTATTTCCTTGACATACAAATCCAGTTTTTTATTACCTTTAATGTCAGAAAGACTTGAAGCGGCGAGTACTATTAACATGATTTTCTATCATTCATTGTAAAGACTACAGAGTATTATCATTAAAATCTTAAATATACGCATATTTCTGTTTACTGTATTGCTATTACATCAATATTTCTTACAGACCATTAATGTTACAAAAATATTTAATATTGTACTGTATTCAAGAAGCTTTATTTTTCAATGTTCTCTTTGTATACCGGCAGTCCCCGACAAATGTTTCGAAAGTCCGTACTTTGTCTGTAACAGTGGAGAGTGTTTTCCCAAGGAAATTCAGTGTGATGGATTCAGAAATTGTTTCGATGGCTCCGATGAAATAGACTGTTTTTGTTGCCTTGAAAAATGCATGGATATGAAGGCTACTTGTGACGGCGTCTACGATTGCCATGATATTACAGATGAAGCAGTCTGCCACCCGGGTAATTATTTAACACTGTTGATGCAAGTAACAAAAATATGTGTACATTATTTTGAATACATATTGAAATATTAGTATCGCTAAATTGAATATGCTGGTCATGAAATGTTTTTTCGGCAAAAATGTTATCATATGCTTAAACCAGAAGGGTTGGGTGAGAATTGTTATTGTTATCGAACTTTAAAGAACAGCAGCGTACATATTTGAATCTCTGTAGAGATTGTCCTTGAAATATTAGACTGGCTGTATGAAAATGTATGCCACGATAGTCGGTATTTTTTTCAAAATATTTGTTGTAGTAGGACTTTAGTTGATAAATTATTATCTAACCCCAACAGAGCTTACCATGAGTGACTGCAGTGGTACAGATGAGTTTCAGTGCCAAGTGAACACGTGTGTATCTACAAGTTTAGTGTGTGATGCTAGAGTTGATTGTCGAAATGGAGCTGATGAAGGATTTACAGGTAACATTGCTCTTTTTCAGTGTTCATCAAATTATCATTTATTTACTTTATTGTAAACAGATCTAGACTCCACTTACAGCAGCATTTCAACTCGTCTTTACCCTATAAATGTTAATTCCATTTTACTTTGAGATGATAGTCGAGTCCTGAAGTTCTTTGTTCCAAGTACATGTGGTTTACATCAACGCTAAAGACACCCGCCAGCACAGAGCGATAGTAACAAGTGCACGAACGACAGAAGTATCTGGGGAGAGAGAGAGAGAGAGAGAGAGAGAGAGAGAGAGAGAGAGAGAGAGAGAGAGAGAGAGAGAGAGAGAGAGAGAGAGAGAGAGATTGCTGTTAAGTTATTTAGTTGTAATAATTTCCTTATTTTCTCTAGGTTCTGTAAAATGCCCATCAACTGATCCCCCGGAGAGATTTGTGACCGGAATATTCACCCGTGAAGAAATCATAGCGACAGGACAGTCTCATCAAGTTGGAGCGTTCAACATGGAAGGATCTGTTTATCTAGCGATACCAAATTACCAGACGAACAGGGTCCATTTGTATAAATTTATGACGGATTCATTACAATTGTACCAATCAATTGAAGTGACATCAGTGTATGATGTCGAATACTTCAACAAAGACAGTGAACATTATCTGGTGTTTGCTGTAAATATCCAAGATAAAAATTCATTTATCTACCGATGGGATGGACAGTACTTCACATTTTTCCAGACTTTACAAGGCAGTACCTATCACTATTTGGATGCTCTTTCATTCCAAGTTATAACTCATTCAGGAAGCACACGGCACTTCGTCGCTCTGAGTGCTCGTCCCCTTGTCGGTTTCAGCAAAGTAGAACTTTTTGAATGGCAAAATGATCAGTTTCAGAAAGTTCAAGAATTGCTTTTAGATCAAGTAACATATGGGTCCTCGTTTAACGTGGGTAATGTCACATATTTGGTTTTCGCCGAGGCAGGCGACACTGGCGATTCTCCTACCAAAGTATACATGTTCAACGAGACCTCAACTAGCCTTGAAATTCACCAAACTTTGCCGATATACGGAGCTTCATCTGCAATAGTATCATTTTGGTCTCCCGACGGGGCCCTGTATCTTTTTGACTCAATTTTTCGGTGGCCAAATTCCAATCATCAAACCAAATCTGTCTTATATGTGTGGAGAGATAATCAGTTCGCTGTACATCAGATTATTCCGACATACGCACCATCAATGGCTTGTCCGTTTGTGATCAATGATGAACTATTCCTTCTGATAACAAGTGGCAAGGGTAGTAGCATTCGTTTTCGCCAATCAATCTTATTTAAATTACATCAAGCCGCATTCCATACATATCAGACATTCATAACTCGGGGACCTAGTGACTGTGCAACCTTTAACGTACACGGTAGTCAATACATTCTCATTCCTGACCCTATGAGGTTAGGTGCCTTGTACAAATGGAATCCATAACAGAATTGTGTCCGAAATTACGCCCTAAATTTCTCTGCTCCCCAGATTTAAAGGTCAGTGTTTCTGCCATCATCATAGGTAAGCTTTCATGTGTCGTAGGTACCAGCAGGATATTAAATAACTGTCATTATTTATGGTTTACGGGCAGAGGAATTTGGGGGTTCCGAAAAAATGGAAAGCTTCAAAGACGGGGTTACTGAACATGGTTGTACATTGAAATATTCATCAAGGTATTCAATTTTATTGAGTGAGTGACACAACTGCTGATTCGTGTTTTACTGTCTTTATTCAGTATGTGACTTTAAACACAGCCTTCATAAATATTTGAATTATTATTGCTTTTGTTGCCTGAATATGAAATATTAAATTTATTTGAATATACCTTTAAAGCATTAAATATCATTGAGCATTTGTTGGAAGGTGTTGGTAATACATGTACTGTACAGGCTGTACTGACAGGACAGATACCTGACATTTCAGCATAATGTGAGGAGTAGAACAGAAATTTGTGACAAAAATACAGAATAATGTATCAAAAGTAACAGATACTGTGTCTTTTATTTTAATAGCGCTCAGCAACAACAATTCTTGTGAGTGTAATACGACTTGTTCATTTTATCGCTTTATTTGCAAAAATCTATTTTGTTGCTGGGGAGGTAAAAACATTTTTCTTCAGAAAGTAGGGGCTACTAAAGGGGGTCAGAAAAAGTTACAAATGTTTAAAAGCAATTCCTCAGGCCCCCGTTGATAAGTAATAAAGATTCCCTCACACCTCTGTCGATGATCTTCAATTTTCTTTTGAATATTTGACCCAAAGGTTCTGGAGTGGATTGTGTCCATGATATTATCGTCAGAAAGCAGATGTGTTTAAGTTTCATTAAGATACCACTCCATTCATCCGTTTGTAGTTTCAAGTACATGTACTTCGAAATATTGTATTTCATCAATGTTAAGTGTAAACTACTGATTACATGCAGATACTGACGATATGCATTAACCACTGTACCTGTCAATATCATCAATAAATGAGTTATATCGTAAATGTTAAAGACATTGAGTAATCTGTATATATGTTGATTGTCAGTTACTATGAACTCATGAGGTGGGATACTGTTTTGATATTTTCCATTTCAACAACACGACATGAATTGCAATGACACTCTGAACTCCGAAACTGATGTCAAAGGTTATATTGTCATTGTTGTACAGTTTCATCGGTAATGCTTCATTGATGAGTGCAATGCAACTTTATTAAATATCATCAATAACTTTCGTACTTGGTGAAGTGTTTTTGCAATATAATGCTTTAGATGAAATTTTATGTAAGACAACTTTTGGTAGTAGCTCAGATTGTTCCTTCAGTTTATTTGAAATTGATCATCTTAGGGCCCTTGGCTAGAGGATGTGAGTAAAGAACCCGGACACTTAACTTTTTTTCGAAAATTTACGACACCTAATCAGACCTAATCCTTCTAAAATACAGATTTTTTGAAATCGGACCCTAAGAGTTTCACCCCTTTCCGTCTTTTACCTTATGAGCTGTCAACGAGTTATTTTGTCAGGGAGATAAGCGCCTACATCGGTGATCGGCAGAACAAATTAATGAAGGGGGTTATGGAGGGTAATTAACAGATATGGACTTCTTTCCTCAAATACTACTGTGGACAATTTCTTTCACTAGAATTTATTTAAGCTGAAAACAGATTCTTAATGTTTCACTGTGATCTTATTTTCACTTCGTCTTGACTTAGGCCTACAACATCCAAAGTATAGAAAAATTAAAATTTTCACTTGCATTTTATTTTAGCGGAAAAAAGCTCCTACGAAAATAACGAAATAAATCCCAAGTGAAAATAAAGTATTTCGCAGTAAACAGCGATAGCTAGGGTTAAGTAATAGGCACGCACACGACACTTGTAAGGCTCGTACAATGAATCAGGTGCCGCCAACTAGTAAATTTCATCAATTTCGCAAAATCATCACAAAACATGTTTTGAAGGCCGATATACCAATTTTACTTATTTTTTACCTTGATCTAAAATTTGGAGGGGAAAGTAGAGCTGTTCGTAACTGCCCTCCCATTGGTAAGCTTATACATGGAAAATATGCCCTCCCACTGAATTTTGATGCCCATTGCCCTGCAGTATCTATGGTCTGTCCGCTTCCCACTCCCCACAACAATTCAAGCTCCCACTGCCCTCTCCCCACTTCTGAAATTCCCCGTTGCCCACTAGGTGCCCACTGGGCAATCGAGATCAACACAAAACTGTGCCGCCAGCAGCTAGCAGTATACCTTAGAACATTGCTCTCCCAAGTTCTATCATCAACCACGGCTTTCCCCTCCCTCTACGTAATATTTTCTGGTTGAAGCTTACCCACTGTCAAAAATTTTCTCCCCGCCCACTGAAAATAATGAAATTTCTCCCCGCCCCCTGATTAGTTTTGAAATTTGCCCACCCTGTGAAAAACTGCGCACGAACACCTTTTTGCACGAACAGCTTGGTTGGCGGCACCTGATGAATACAAGTTTCATAGTTGACATTTATTAATCGTATTCATAACTTATACTCCCGGTGGTGACACTCTCAGAGAGCATGGGCATCCATGCTCATTCCACAAAATTTCCAGGAGAGGGAGACGTAATATTAGAGTCAGGTCAATGCTGAATTATGATATTGTTTTCACATTTATTAACAGATTAGAGTCTGAAAGAAACTGTTAACTTTGGAACAGAATTGTCAACCTCACAAAATTCATTACATTTCGAATCACAGTTTTAAACCTGAATATCTGACTAGATAGGTATTTCCTGGGATATTTCAAACCTTTCCTAGGCCAGGTTTTTGGAAAAGTACACCTTTTTCTCGATTTCACCGATCCGTGATAGGGAATAAAAAACATTCCCTTCCCCTTGATTTTAGGAACACGCACGAATACCCATTTCCCCCGACAGTGACACCACAGGCCTTCTACTATAGGCGAATATTGCCTGCAGTACCCTGTGCTGATACCATATCAAGACATGATTTCAGTGTAATCAAGGATTTCATTACATTTCAATAAAATGCATCGACCCGACACACTTAAGAATTAAAAAAAACACAGAGTATACGCCCTTGCAGTTCACCGTCAAACCCCTTATCCTCGTCCCGAGAAACTGGCCATTCCGTTGTCATATTGATCAATTTCTCTTTCCGCAAGTTATATAGCTGACAGAAGAACAACGCAATATCCCAGAGTTCTTTGCAAACCAACTTCCAATATGGCGGAGATGCTGCTGAACCTTGGCAAAAATGGAGCACCGTCGTATCTTAAGGCCCAGATTACCCGTTCTCGAGGACAACAGCAACTCAGTGACCTCTTAGATAATTTATTAGATCCACAGAAACCTCTAGAAAATTGGGACACCCTCGATTGGTGTCGTCATCTGTTAGCAGGAGGTACCACCTTCAACGAATTCGCAAAGACAGTTCGGGTCTATGACAATGCAACGACCTGTGGTCTTGTGTGGACCGCAAATTTTGTTGCATATCGCTGTAGGACTTGTGGAATATCACCATGCATGTCTCTGTGTTCCGACTGCTTTCAGGGTGGCGACCATTCCGGCCACGATTTCAACATGTTCCGAAGTCAGGCTGGTGGCGCATGCGATTGCGGTGACATCAGTGTGATGCAAGCTGCAGGGTGAGAAACACTGTATATCCTTCTCATGGTCATATGCAGTAACATTTGTCATAATAATTGTATGCCATTCTTCTGGGACATTGTTGATATTACCGGTATCTTACCTTTGAGATCTGTCATTTGACCATAAAGTGCACGTCGCTGCACCAAAAAAATTGGCTGCTCAAGACGAACATTTAGTTTGTTCACTTACGAAACTAATTTTAGGTGTACATGTACACAAGGAACTTAGTAATCTTGTTGTTGTTGTTGTTGTTGTTGTTGTTGTTGATGGTGCTGATGATGATGATGACGATAATAAAAATATTAAAAAACAATGTCTCATTCCTTGCTGTTGTCTGTCGATGTTGTAGATAATTGTAAAAGAAAACTGTAATCGTGATCAAAAACGACGTAGGTCACCAAACGTCACTCCCGTCCTATTATACAACCAAGGTTGTATAATAGGACGGGAGTGACGTTTGGTGACCTACGTCGTTTTTTGATCACGATTACAGTTTTCTTTTACAATTATCTACAACATCGACAGACAACAGCAAGGAATGAGACATTGTTTTTTAATATTTTTTATTATCGTCATCATCATCATCAGCACCATCAACAACAACAACAACAATAACAACAACAACAACAACAACAACAACAACAACAAGATTACTAAGTTCCCTGGTGTACATGTACGCAAGGAGTGTATACGTTTTTGCCATAGGCCTATCTGCTTGTAACGTACTATAGAAAACGATAGTTCGGATGGTTTTCAAGTCAAACTTTCTTTAGTTTGTGAGAACATTCTGCAGCAAAACTAGTTCAAAAGGTTCACCCTGTTGAATGACCTTTTCCAAAATGTTGAGACGATTGTGTACTTGTGTTGCCATGGTAATGAAAGCAGCCAAAACCATCGACTTTAAAATAACAAACGATTTAAATTTTCTTTAAATTTTCTTCATCCCAAGGGTTTTCATAGAATTAAATAAACACACTATCTCTGATCAACAATGCTGACTTGGCAATGATGATTGGGTTTTCAATCCTTTAAAACATGCTCACTGGTGTAACCTTGACATCCAAGATAACCAAGTTTACTCATAAAATTCACAAGTAATTCAATATTCAAAAGTAAAGTCAAAAAAGCACAGTAGTTTGGCATATATATTGCAATGAATGTTTCTTTGTACATCCTCTGAAAAATTCACAGGTATTCGTGTACGTACATTGAAATTATGGGATAAAAAGTCTTTCTTGTGATGACTTTTAGCAAATAGCACAGATCGCAAATGACGTCATGTTTTTCTCTCATTATAAGCATAAATAAATATTCGTTCACATTTCCTGTATAAATGACGACAATAAAACCTGCTAGTGTTACAATGGAACTAAAAGTTACACTTATTCGTATGAATTGATGGCTCAGACTACAAGATGCAACAACAGCCGCGCATGTCCGAAAGTCGCGCGCTTGCAGCTATATTAAGTAACAAACCTGAATCGCAATCAACGCTATTCAGAATATTTTAAGTGACATCATTCATCTTTGTATGGTATGATACAGCGTAACTGCTTTCTTTTGTTTAGGTTTTGTTCGAGACATGGCCCTGAAAGACCTGTTAGATTTCAACAGCCACCAAATGAGCTTTTGATTATGGCAGAGAATATTGTTCCCAGACTTCTACTCAGGTTTATTCAACATCTTAGGGATAATTGCAAGCCAGGTGAGAATGTTTTCTTTGACTTGTGCTATTTATTTATCATCCATTGAACTATGATATGTAAAAGAATTTCAGTGAATCAATGTAGTCCCCTGTCCATTTTTAGCTTCTCAAAGACTGTGCAGTTTTCATTGTGTGATTAATAATAAGTGTAAGGGCAATTATGATACTCACAATTCAAAATTGTTGAAAATGTGATCAGTCTATTGATTTTGTATATTTCAGGATACAGGTGTCATTTTAGGACAAAATGTAGCTTTCTGAGCATTGTTCTTGTCTTATTGCTGTGACATCATTTGATTTATTGCTGTAACATGATTTTATGTAGGTTTTTAGCTACTATAGACTATAGTCTATAGAAGCTATTGGGATGGGTATCCGTCCGGCGTCCGTCGTCAGTCTGTATGTATGTATGTATGTATGTCCGTTTGTGAGGCGTCCGTCCACTCAAATATCTTGAGAACCGCAGTACTTACTGATTTGATATTTGTTGTGTAGATGAAAAATATGATTTTGAGAAACTATTTTTTTTAATTTTTTGATATTGTTGAAAATAGGCAAATTAATGCCAAAAAAGGTGTTTTTGGAAAAAAATCTTCTTCTTCATAACCGCTGGTCAGACAGCTTTGTTATTTGGTGTTCAGGTCCCTAGGGGTAACCCAACTTAGATTTCTTCAAATTGTGATGAAATATGCAAATGTGTTTTTTTAAGGAATTTTTTTGTCATTTTGGTCAAAATTTGACTTACATTGTATGTAATTCTTGTACTGTATAAACCCTATCAATTCACCCAGAAAAAAATAATTAATATGATTTTAAATAATTGAATTAATTAGGAAATCATCAAAGCCAAAATAATTTTAGTGTAGAATTATCAGAAAGTTCAACTTTTTTTGATAATTCATAGTGAAATGTTACCATCTTGGAAGATTAAAACATGTAAAGGCAACTTTCCTGAGTCCCAACTCTGACATATTCTGAACCGTCATTTATTGTACCCTGTATGTTATCTAAAAGAAATTGCTCAAAATAGTCAATAGAGATAGAGATAGAGATAGAGATAGAGAAAGTTCTAATTTCCATTTATGGTTGACTTGGTAAGGATAAAATAAAATTACTTTTTAAGGAAAAAAATAGAGTGGTCAATTAAAAGAGTGGTCAAAGTGATAGGGTTTTTATGGTAAAGCCCAGTGGGCTGTAAGATTCCTCATGTGCTATTTATAGCAATTATGCAATCTGTGTAAACAGTGCAATGAAAGTTACATGATTCCTTATAATGCTTTTGATGACCTTGAACTTCTTAAGTTTCAAACATTTGTCTCTTCAGTGTGCTTTCTCTGAGTATGTACAGTCTCAACTTATTCAACAGAAAAAAATACAATGTTAATCAAAGATATCCACCTTCTTCATCAATACATGTGTCACAAAAGGTTATTCTCTACATAACACAGCAGAGCTCTGTCAACTGTTGAGCTGCTTGTTCTTTCAAAACCGCTGGTCAGACAGCTTTAATATTTGGTGTACAAGTCCCTAGGATGACCTAAGTGAGATAATTTCATACAGTCAGGAAATACTTAATTTTGTATCCATGTCTATAGTAGCTTCAGGGACTTTGGCCCTATGTTTTGGCATTGTTCTTGTCTTATTGCTGCGACATGATTTGTAGGGGTCAGAGAATGAATTCTAGAATTGAAAATATGACTGACTTTCTGAGTTGATTGACCACCATGGATCATTGATTTACATTTTTAGGAAAATGTTCCTTTGGTATATATAACTATGAAAATACATTTGTAAACCAGCATTATCATCATGTAATGTGTGCGTACCTTCAACTACATGTAAAAGCAAAGAGAACAGATGCTTGTGTGACTGTAGTCTAAACAATATTATGGATGGATGCACCTTTTGTCCTATTAATGTAAAGATAGTAATTTCAAGGTTTGCAATTATAATTTGCTAACATTATTGGCCTGAATTATTATCCTGCGGTTCAGCTATATGTCAATAGGTATACTTCAGCGTCATTCAAGCAGCCAGTCAGGGGTTCATTTGAGCATTATTCTATAGCATTTTCATTTGAAAAGGTTGACTGTTACAATGCAGTCATTCGAACAGTGGAAGTACGGTCTCAAATCATAGGTACCGGTATTTTGCATGTATCATTTCAAAACACATGAGAATATTCCCTCCCCAAATTTTGACTTAGCAATTGCTGATTATAGCAGCAGTGATAATGTTTGCAAGTCAAACCATGTTACAGGCTTTGTTAATAAGGGCACTTGAACAGCTACTCTAAAGTTCATCACAACAAGTTACAGCTTTAAGGCGATACCGAAGGATTCAAAGCACGCATTGGTTGCTATCGTTGGCAATGTTCGAAACACACACTTTTGCACGTGCAAAATCTTACTGTTCCGTTGTTTTCTATGGATTTTCGACTCACTGGTATTTTGAAGTCATACATGAGAATATAGATAAGCATGCATTTCTAAAAATTCTGTACCGGTTATGAGATATCGCCATAAAACCCTTCAAAATTTCACAAAATGACACAGTGATGTTTTCCTGTTCAAAAATCGTTTGTACTTAAACAGGTAGAACGCACCTCGGGGACAGACATTCGGACTCTCAAACTTTTACAGTTCTCTTCTGATATACCACATGTGGGGGTTCATTTTAAAGCTCTTGGTGAAAGAAAACTTTTCACCGGCTTAGTTTTTTGAAATTCGAAATTTTTATTTTTCACCATAGGGTTAACACAGGGATGGCGGCCATTTTGAATTTCTAATATCGGTAAATCTTGGGTTATTTGTTTCTCTAGTACCAAAATTTGCACGGTGACCCCCTATTTTTATTCTTGATTTTGAAAGAGAATGATTGAAAGATTCCTTGAGGAAAGTTAGAGCAAAAGTTTAAGTCATTCACTTTCGAGGTGCATATTACCTTAAACAGATAACCTAATCCATGCATAAACAGGTATCTCATGTGCTACATTCTGAAATTTTGGAAAATTTGGTGCAAATTTGTAGGAGCTGAAATATTTTAAAGTAGAGCTGTGAAAATTTGTATATGTGTGACATCACTGACGAATCGTGCGACAAACCTGCGTCTTTTGGAATTGTATGGTTCGGTAAATCTTTATTATGCAAAGAAAATCATGAAAAATTTGTATTTTGATTGATTTTGGAAATTACCCTTAGCAACCATTGCTTAGCAATTTGAATCCTTTGGTATTGCCTTAATTGTTTATGGTATTGATTTGTTTACAGAGGCATACCTTGGTGCTATACAAGAAGCTGAGGGTATGTTGGAATTGCTTCATGATTTGTGTAAGATGGGTGGTGCCATGCACGGTGTACTCACCACAGCGTTAACAAATCCACAACTCTACAAAAACCTCACAGATAGTAAGTACAACAAAGTTTTTATGTCATCCATCAAAGAAATAGAGTAAGTTATGTAAATGTAGTTGTGTTGTTAACAACATGTAGCTGTTAATATACAATATGTATAATTGCATTTTACATTGTTATTTATTTTATGCGAGTTTCTCTATTGTGGCGAAGGCAAAAAACCTCTGAGGCCAAAACACTCCATTTATATTCTAGGCAACACTACACTTAGACAATGCAATGACTGAAGCGAGTGTGTTTCAATCGTTAGTATACTGTGACGTCACTGGTAACATAACAAAAGTAGCTGTGGAGAATTTCAAGATTAGCCTCAATTCAACACAAAATGATATATAATAAGTTTCTGTTAACTTCAAAATGTGGCAATCATTTTCAAAACATGGTCCTTAATAATTTGCACCAGATTGAGCAGAATGCTTGCTCTGTTGCAGTATGTGTTCAGTTTCCATGCATTCAGTAATACTTGTTATAAAGCATGATATGGAACAAAACTGCAAATTTCATTGATGAAGGCATACAAAGCAGTACATACTGTCCTATTGATGTTTAGTAATTGAAATGTATTAGTAAATAAATGACACTGGTGGTGTACTTCATACTGAAAAAAGATACCGTTACATCTTTGTGGATTGTACAATTTTGTATTGTCAGAGATGTACCTAAACCAGTTTGAATCATGTTTATAATCTATTAATATTATATAGGGCTCAGCCCTTGGTGTCATGCCAGGGGTTAAGATTGGCAATGTTATCTGTATTGATTCATGATAAAACATAATTAATTGTTACTTCATATGACAACTGTGCCCAGTTTCCCTCTGATGAAAGCAGTTCACGTACGTACACGACGTCAAACCCTGCAGCAGTGCAGGTATAGATTTGCTGTAATGTGTAAAAATGTTGGAAAAAATTGGCAATTTTTACCATGATAACAGCCTATTGCGTTAAACAAGGGATGTATTATGCAATAATTGTCATTGCAATGGTAACCGCACTGCCCACCTTCCACTTGCAAGCTGAAAACTATAGTGTTCCGTCTAAAAACTGGCAATTCAGAGGGCGCAGGGGGCGCTTTTCTAAAATTCAATCCCAGCATTCTTTGCGTATGCCCCGTTCATATGCACGACAGTTTTCTCCCTTTTTCTATTTTTTATGCGTTATGTTAACGATATTTTGTGTCAGCGACAAAGTGGATAATAATACTTACTGGCTAATATAAGAGATATATTTTACAAATGGCATGTTATATAATAATTTGCACATTTCGTATTTGTTTATTTACGAGCACTCAAAAAAACATGGCGGCGCCCATAAAAGTAGGGTACACTTCCGGTTACTCGCATAGTATATTATGAATCTGCGCATGCGTAGTCAGTAAGCCGCTGGCGCGACTATTATTCCTCAAATTTTGTTGTTAATCTAGTATAATTGACATGCACTTTTTGTTTCCATTTTCTTCTGAAAACAGACAGCAGTTCATTTCAAAATATATGAAGACCTTGTCATGCTGTGTTATAAAGTATATATACACTGACAGTCTGTACTTCCTTGCTTTGAAATTCTTTACCTTCATTATCATAATATCAATGAAACAGTTGTATTTCAGTATCAAACTGTCAAGAATATGTTTACTATGTCATCTACTTTTCACTTGCTTGAGAAACACCAGATGATGTCTGGTTGTAGAGCTTTTGCAATAGAACTTTACTAATCTCAGTAGAATGACTTTGTTGGCATGACAGTGTTACATAATGTGACATTCTTCCCATCTGAAACATGCTAACTCCTTTATGACCAATTTCTCACACTGTGATCCATTATCATATACTGTATAATCCATTTTACTTCTTCTCATACAACATCTGTAATTTCATCTGTTTTAGCATATCATCTTCCATCGACAAACCTCTCTTTTTCTCAACTTTCATCTCTATTCTATTTTTCTGTTTCAGTTTCTAACACCAGCAAGAAGTACAAAGCTGAGAAAGGAAAGAGGTCTTATGCAGAGATGAATAGAGAATGTTATCTGGCAGCATTAGAAAGCATGCAAATACCAAAGAATATACCAAGACATTTGAAAGGTACATGTGAACATAAGTACATTTGAATCAATCAATAACTTTGGTCTTTTGTTAATTTACTTGCAAAGGATTTCTCCAATAATCATTTATTTCCACACTGTGTTTGATAGAAAATGCTAGAAAATGGAAACACCGTCATATTTCAGAATTTGTCACTCTTGTTAGATATGTCCTAGGGCTCAACAATTGACTTGTCGCAGAAATCACAGTTTATGACAGATACATTGTAAACGTAAAATTACCTGTCAGTGTTATCTTTAGTGAAAGTTTTTGTGGTCATATGACAATGTTATTAGCAAAAATATTCATATTTGCTTTTCAATTGATCATTGTAGGAGACTGATCAGTAGTTGCACCATACATGTCATGGTGTAAAGGAGGAAAATCTTTATCTTTATTATTAGACACACAACTTCCCTCTGAAGGGAAGAAAAGTGTTACAAAAACAAATGAGGAAGTTACTCAAAAGAAACCAAAACAGTGTATCAAAGGAAAAATAAGAAAAAAGAAATAAATTCATACAAAACAAACCAAAACAATAGCATGATTAATCTATCAAGATAACGAGAAAATCAAATAATGATTACATTTCTGATAGGCGTTCCATTCTCAATTTCATACATGTAGATCTGTACTTTGCTAGAGGAATTGATATGCTAGTATTTTTCATTATGAATTCAAATTTGTTAGGCATATCATAAAATGTGGTGTTATATTTTGCAGCTGCAGCAATTTCTGCAGCAGATTTCTTTGGCTGGTGTAAAATTTGCAAGAAATGATGCAATGTTGTTCATCTTCTACACATTTGCTATCACAAAGTTCGCAGATTCTTTCATGTACCAGAATTTTATTTTGGCGTCCTGTTTCAATTTTTAATTAATGAATGGTTACTTAATCTAAATTTGACAAGACTGTCTCGGAGATCAATATTATTGATAGTAGTAATGTAATTTTCAAACTCAATACTTTGTTTAAATATTCTGTATATTCTCAATTTATTTTTTGCATCTTTATTCATTCTTTTTTTTAACTTTTATCATCTTGGATTTCTCTTTCCCACAGTTCATCGTATGTGGCTTTAAGTTTGCCATACATTTTGGTCGATTCAGACCTAGTAATAATTTGATCAGAATTAACCAATTGCATTTCCCTGATATTAGAACAGATTGACTCAATCTTACAATACCACTTGCTTTTCAGAATTTTGTTAACAAGGAATGCTTCCTTTAACAGACAGTGTTCACTATTATTAAGTGTATTAAAATTGACAGAATGTGACTGTGAATTTCAACTCCATGTGTTTTTGTAACACTTCATAAAGAAACTAATCACACTCATAATGATACCAGGCTGTAAGTTTTGGCAGATTAATTTTATTTTCTAGTTCGGAATTGACCAATACTCAAGTTACTTTCAGTCAAAACTTTTCAAATGCAGATTGTCATTGCTAAGAGTAAAACACAGCATGGCCTTTCACAAAGTAGACAAGTTAGTGCATCAACATTGTACTTATCATAAAGTAACACCAATGTACATGTATGTAACTATCACAGATAAGTTGTACATCAGTTCACAGGTCAACTTTCATCAGATGACAATAAAGACACAAGGAAAATGCAAATAAATAGAAAGTATATTTTAGTTTGAATAAGATCTTGTTATTTTGGTTTCAAATAGATTGTACTGGTCTACAAGCTGAACTTGAACACAAGACTTTGCTTGAAGAGTTAGTGTTTTGGGCAGTGAAGTATGAATTCCCTCAGAAAATGGTCACTTTGCTTCTCAATATGCTTCCGTTCAATGACTACAAAGTGAGTAAATTTGCTCCCATTTATCAAGTATTAAATGGTTGAGTGATATGATATAGAAATAATGGGCGATGTGCTGATCATTAATGTGTATTTATGGGCAAGGGTGAGAGGAATGCTTGCCAAGCCCATTAATTTTGGCTTTCCTAAAGCCTGCACCCATAAATAAACATTAATGGTCAGGGCTGAGTCTGTTATTTTCATTATATTATCAACGAACCCAAGAAAACCGTCAAAATTTGCGAAAATTTCACAAGCGAACAAGAACTGGCCCCGGAACTGATTAATACGCAACGCACTGTCACGCACGCTGTCAAAATTTGACAAATCCAGAGATGTTTTCAGAAACAAAATATCTCAACTTGGCCCACAAGTGCTCCATTTTATTTTGTGATTGATTATGATTTATGTTTCAGCTGTAAAGTTATGATACTTTGAGTTGTTAATCTTATTATTCATATTCACGGGCATGTAACCAAACCATTACTTTGTATTTGTGGTCAGTCACATGGTTCAGCTCGACCAATCAAAATGGGACGGGCAGGGCATGGTAATATAATATGAAATAACACATATCTGTAAGTGTACTGGCACATTAAAATATTGATTGTATATTACTTTGAGCTTTTACATCGGTAATGAAAGACTTCTATGTGATATTACAGTTGTGTGCAAGGAATAGAATCAGTAATCTGTGATACCAATCCTATCATTACCAGATATTATTACATCTCTGTATGACTATTGCATTGTAGGAACCCTTTACCAGAGCCTTTGTTCAGCATTACAGTCGTATATCTGTTGCATTGACTGATACTGAGCATCCAGAAACTTTGTCAAACCGAGTTGTACACATTAGTGTTCAGCTGTTCAGTAATGAAAACCTTGCAACTAAAGTAACAGATGAAATGCAGCTTCTTCATGTCATGGTCATATCATTGTTAAATATGATTGAAGATATCCTAATACCCAGCACGATAGGAGGTCAGTATATCTTCTGCTTCACTTCCCATAACAGTATTATAGGGTGTATTCCTCAACAAAGGACTGTTTGTCCAAGGGCAGGTTACCATTTGTCTCATGTTAGGGCTATAATGTCTTTATTATCTCAAGTTGCAATATATAGGTATTGCTGAAGCAGCCGTGTATGTCAGTCCATCTGTCTGTATGCCTGTATGTATATGTATATATTTACGTATGAGATTCCCAGATGTCAATCATGGCAGGTGAATTAATGCAATTGCAAGTTTAAGGTAGTGACTCGGGTTCCTTTGTAAATTTTAGCGATTTTGTGATTATTTCATATTCTGAACCCCTGAAATATGATCTTTTTATTAAAGAAAACTGTGAGGTAACATTGTACTGGAAAATGTCTTAAATTTTAGTGAAAACACGGCCTTCTAACCACTGCGCGAGTTATTATTTTCTTTTTGTTTTAACGGTCCGGATTACTGTCAGCGTTATCGTTATACCTTGAGGAGATTATGTAAATTTTTATGCACCATGTTGCGCATGCGCGCACGTCTTCATAAGAGACGCTATCCAACATGGCTGATGACTGCCGGCAGTATAAGCAGTGTAGAAAACGCAAACGTATGGAAGACCGGTCACGACATGCGACATGCGAGTTTTTAAAACTGCGATCTGCGGTTTAGGTTAGGGTTAGGGGTTAGAGTTAGGGGTAGGGTAGGGGTTAGGGTTAGGATTAGGGGTTAGGTTTTCTCTGGTAAAAAGCCTTACTTTGCTCTCAACCCTGGAGATTAGGACAAGGGAGGGAAAAATTGTAACGGCATAACTTAGGGTTAGTTAGCGTTAGGGGTTAGGGTTAGGGTAGGGTTGGGGTTAGGTCGCAGATCACAGTTTAAAGACGCAGGTCGTATGTCGCAGGTTGTGACCGGTCTTCCCTACATGTCGGAGTCCTAACGTGGCCGCTATTTCTCCCAGGGTATATCCATTGTAGAAGTATGCAGAAATAAGCTCGTCTCTACCTCTGTAATCCATCGTTAGGAGGAGAACGAAATGACATGTATGCAAACGCCATATTAGTTTTGCAACTCGCATGTCGCAGTTTAAGAACTCCCAGGTCGCAGTTAAAAAAAAACTCGCATGTCGCATGTCGTGACCGGTCTTCCATACAAACGGGGGCCAAAGAAGCAAAATGGAAAGCTGATGGACGCGATGTTGTGTGTTGGCCGCTACAGCTAACACACAGCATCGTACACAGGGCTAGCGAGAGAGTTGCCCACATCGACGGTTATTTACGAAAAGTGAATAAAAGACTGGCATTTTTGGAAGCGATCGAGTAGCTGAGGTAGGCAGGGATACGACTTGGGCCCAAGAACGCTGAATTTCGACAGTAATTTGGCTTTTTACGTCAAGTCCCAAAATGGATTTGAAGTCACCGACCCTACGTACGGGTCTTTGCAGGTTGTGGTGAGCGAGGCGATTAGCTGTAGCGGAACACATAGCATCGTACGCCGGGCTATAGATTACACTGCCGTCCAAAGAGAATCTATTAATCTTCACTGGAAAATATGGTTCTATAACAGCAGCCCATATCTTGGACTTAGTTTGTCCATGGATGTAGGAAGCATGGTTTGTCCAATTTGTCAATCCGACACTGTTATGTCGGTCTAGAGCACAGCAACGTACGCGAAACGTCGCTTCACGATCGTTGCCTGTCAATTTCTATCTGTGGTCAAGAGAGTGTCGCTGGGTGTCGCGATATGTCGCCGTTTCAATTTTACAATGAGTGAATCTGTCGAGTATCGCCTCAGTCGTTTATTTTAAGTCATGAAGAATCGCTTTTACGTGTAACTGAAGTTGATTTGGTTTCATACCCGAGGCCATAATAGTACATGTCACAGTGGAAAGCGAAATAGCGCACGAAAACCCGGTCATTTTTTATGGTGAGCAAAAGGACTGCAGCAGATCACATGTGAAAACCACAAAAACAAGTGCGACTTTCCCGCATTCCTTGAACTTCTCAACTACAGAATTTTTTAGAGCATCGAGAGTTGGTCGTCTCATCTCCGAAAGCAAGCAAGCAAGCAAGTGCCGTCTTGTACTATAGGCACAAAAATCGGCACTAAAATGAACTGGGCAACCATTTCACACTCGGTACGTGCATAAATTACGGGCTGTGAGACCGGAAGTCGAGCGCTTGTGAGAGAGCGAGCGCGCGTCGTCGCAGAACGCAGACCTGTAAACCATTCCGGCTGTATGATTTTTAAAACTTTTCTCGTCTTGTAACCAGACTCTAACCGTTACCAAACAGTGTACAGTTAATATAATTATAAGCTAGATACGTATTTGACAAACAGATATGCCCTGAATTATCTTTCTAGTGTTTATCGTGTAAATAGTACCCACCGCTTACGCTGACCAGCCTCACGTTCTACGCACAATTTTCATCATTTTAGGCGAACTAATGTTTAGGACTTGTCAGAAATTCTCTAACCTGATGCCCAATATTTAACCTAGACCCAGATCGAATAATTTTTTTTGAAACGCACAAAAATCCGACTTTTTTCGGCGATTTTGTGTGAAAAATGGGACGTTTACACAAATCGTCGATTTTCTCAGTTCCGATTTTTGCTATGTATGCGCACCTTCAAATGAGTGTAAGTCGGCGACGCGTGGGCGGATTTCCCCGATTCTTCGCATGCTAACACGTCATGAATAGACCTGAAAAACCGTGTCTTAGATTTTTGATAAACCCCCCTGAAGTGACGATAATTTGACAAACGTGAACTAAAGCCGATAATTTATGCAAAAATCCGACAGTTCACACTTCGAAGGCTCACTGTGCAGAAACAAAAGCGAATTTCAAAAATCCAAAACACGGTTTTTCCCCCTGTATATCCAGCTGTCTAGTGCCGTTACCAGATCACTTAGGGGTGCTGCCAATTCTTACTTATACTCTTTTAAGTGAAAAAATTCAAAATCACATGTTTTTGACTTAAACAAACATACCAATGCATGTTTTGACAACTAAACAAATTTTTACCTTCTTCAAATATAGACCTATTAGAAAATGTACCTCATGTTGGGTGTGAGACCCTGTTTTCTATGTGAAACTTTTGATTGAAAATATGTGTCAACGAAACTGAGTCACTACCTTAAGAAAGTTGTTAGTCAGTTTCTGTCAAGTAATGACAATGCAGCCACTATGTCAACAAGTTACCATTGAATCCCATTGGGTATGTGATGTTCAGTACATGAGGCAAGTGACAAAGCACATTAATTTCAAGACATATTGTGAACACTTCATGTAGCCAGACCTAGGGAGTATGTTAGGGGTTGAAAATCATCTTCAGACAAGCAGTAATTTATCCTGAAGGGAGAATGTTGCCCAGTGTTCTACAGGTGTATTGTTGATCTCATCTTGGATTTGTCCAAAATGCTCAGTACATCATTTCTGGAGTTGATTTTAATACAGTATTCATTTCCTAGTTGATGAGGTCAGTACGTGTTGTGCAATGTAGAATCTGTACATATTTTCATCAAAATTTCTAACGTTTGTACAAAGTAATTTAAGTGACTGTGATGCACTGATGACATTTAAGTTTTACAACTTGTCATGTGTTTTGCCAGAATTGCTTGTCTCCAACTAAATCCAAAATATGGTACTTTATATGTGGTTGAGTGATTTTTAATTCACTTTTTTGATGAAATGAAAAGAAAACAAGATTATGTAAAAAATCATGTCAATATATCATATCAAAATATTGTAGACTTTTGTAGACTACATGTACAAAGCCTTCCCTTCAAACAAGTTCGAAATAAATTTGTAATAGACAACATGACATGTTGACAAAGTTGTCATTCAGAGAAATCCATGCATAGAAAGGTACATGAGAAGTTAATGCAACTTTCTTTATTCTTCTTTTCAGAGCCAGATCAAAACTTCCACATGGTTGTTAATTGTGCTCATCGTACCCTTGTCTTCAATTGTTACTGGCCGGTAGTCAGTGATTTGATCAATGTTCTTTCACATAAACAAGTTGCTGAAAGATTTCTCAAAGATCAAACTCTTCTCAAGTACTGGATGGTTTTTCTTTCATACTTTGCAGGTATGTGACCTCTTATTATCGCTTTTGCATTTTAAATAATGCATGTGTTTTCAAAGTGTTATGTTATATAGACTTTCAAAGAGTGCACATCTGAGAATCTGAAGGTTTTCCTGATAATCACACTTTGTCATAGATGGTTGATAGTTTGTGGTTTCATTAATACCATAAGATGATTTTAAGAATCATAAAAGATTCATACAAAATGCTACATAAAACTATAGTAAACTCTGCTCTGATGTCTAGAGCCAGAAACTGGAGTATAATACTTGCTGGACAAAGTCCAGAACGGAAACTTATGGATTGTTGATATGACTGGACTGATTTGTCTCAAACTTGGTATAAGTACAACTCACTATGGCATACATATGCACGTCGATTTATTTCGCCATCTAATCCAGGCGGCCATTTTGTGTGAAGAGCTATGATGTATACACTCCACTGATTTCATTCAAAGTTGGCACAAAGACATTACGACTTATATATTTATTTATGATTTTGTGACACAGTCATGTATGGGCGATTGGCCAATGAACAATGCCTGAAAGGCAAATGAAGCTATGATTCAATGTAGCTTTCATCCTGTGTCTTTACTTCTTATTATGTAACAGGAATGAATCTGAACATAAGAGAGTTGAGTCAGCATGTGGAGTTTGAACCAAACACTTACTATGCTGCATTTTCTACTGAACTGGAGGCGTGTGCTGCCCCCATGTGGCAGATGGCATCACATTGTAAAACAAAGGTGAGCAGCCATAGATGTACAATAAAGGTCAATCAGGGTCATGTCCATTAATATCAGAAATCTTTGCAGTGTGAGAGAATTACATTCTATTTGAAATAACATGTCATTCAAACTACCAGGAAATACTGAACAAAATTCAAACCATGGAAATTCCAAGAATTCTTCTTTTCAAACATCCAAGGAATGAAGCCACACTGATTCAAATTTGAAAGTGGTGTGAAATACATAACTTCTTATTGAGTCTTTCTGTCTTCATTTCGTCATAACATGACCATGAAATTATCCACATCTTTCAATTTTGGTGTGTAACTTAGCATACCTGTCACATGGAATCATGGCCATGAAGAAATGTCTTTCTGTATACATTGATATTCATGGCTGAAATGAAAGACTCCATAGTACAATATTGTTTTCAGGTTAATCAATGCAGTAGCTCAATACTGTGTGAACATTACACCATCTTCCATATTTGATGACATTTCAAACCACATTTCTTAACACATGAACAATTTCTCTGCAGGAAACATTACCATTGTCCAAGTCTTTGCTTCAAGTTTGTAAGAACCATCTACAGGACTGGTTTGATGCTCTCAATATCTCAGATTGTCCAAATCCATATCAAATATCCTACCATCTACCCCTTCACAGATATTTTGCTGTGTTATTCAGCCAAGTAAGTCAACACGTGCCATCATTTCCCATTTTATCTCCAGTTTGTATTCCCTGTTTGTTTGTATTCCCTGTTTGTTGCCAGAAGAACATTCTACATTCATAAATGTGGATTTCTGCCAAAATGTGACATTTCAATTCTGTTCACAAATATTTTACCAAAACCACCATCTAGGTTACACAGTTGCCAAATATGTAGATGTTGCAATATGTTACCTGCTTAGACAGATTAAAATTTTCACAGACTACAAAGCCATAAACATTCCTGAGTTCCTATATGGTGATGTTATTGGTTGTACTGACATCGTTATACAGAGCGATTGTCAGGGCTACACAAAAGGCAAATACTAATACAGCATTGACTACAAAGTTAATTTTATACACAATGTGAACACATAGATTTTCAGGTTGTTACAGAGGGAAACAAAAGGTCATAAAGTATACCAACATGTTATATATAACTCCAAATGCACGTTGGCAATTTCTAACTAATATTCAAATTTGTATGGTCATCAGTTCTATCAAATTGTTAATACATGATGTTGATTTCATGTTTTTAACAGGCTGTCAGGAAGCAAGATGCTAAGATTCATGATTTCGATCTAACTGAGGATTTCCTTCAGAAGTTAATGGTGCATCCCTTGGCAATACAGGTGAACAAACTTTAATTTGAAAGCCATGTGGACACCAGACTCTAATGACAGTGGTATCCATTACATCATTGTATCTGTGTAATGCTCAAATGCCAGTTTTACCCAAAAGAGTTAACAAACAGATAGTACATCAAATTCAATTAATTTATTGACACGTAATCTAAATGAGGAAAGAGAAAAAACTATCATTGAGTGTTTATACATAGCTTTTTCAAGTGAATGTACTGTGATGTTATAAGTGTATTATTATTCTCAATCAACCAGTGATATGCTATTCAAATTGATGAGAATCTTATGTGAATCTTTTGAAGGGAATTATATTGCTATGAATAGTCCAAATGTAATGCCTCTCATGAGTCTGTTCAGTGACATCTAAAATGTGATCAACATGATTTTCAATATAAATATGTTTTCCTCTGAAACTTTGTAGGTTGCAAATTGTGAAATTCACTGTGGAATGTGGGCACGCAATGGACTTCAAATCCGTGGTCAAGCTATGACATATGCACAGAGCCATTTTTGTAATTCCATGATAGATCCAGATCTCTTCTTACTACAGGTTTGTAAATCATAGACCATTTAACACTCACTTTACAACATTGTGTGTTTTATTGATGATAAGACAGTGTGTTAACCTGTCATCAAACTGCATAGCGAACTTGATACTGATTTGTCACAACATTCTCGGACATTGACGTAAAACACTTTTATGCTCAAACACTCTGCACCTATCATTGTCATTATGCTTTGTGTTGACATAAAACAATTTGATGTTTCAACATTGAAAACTTATCATTAAATCAACATGATCTATAGTCATTGCTAACACTACACTTCCTTCATCACAAAGTATAGGAACAGCTTTGTGCTTGCATGTGATGATTCTCAAGTTGACATTTTGACCTCAGTGTTGACTGTGATATATTGCTAGTAAGAAATATCTGCAAAAACTGACAATACTTTGTTGGAAGATTGTGTTTCTGATTTCTGATATGTGATTGGTCCACTGGTCCAACTTCAGCATCAACTTACATAGTTTCATGTTATTGTCTTGTCAATGACTGACTGACTAACAGTCATAAGATATTTGTATTGCCGCTTGTTGATGTATTTTTGATAAAGGATATTACATTTGGTTCTCTGAATGTGCAGCACTGAATTACCATGTACAAACAACTAATAGTTCTGTCAATTGTTCCCCCAATTTGTTTGTTGCAGTGTTGTCAAAAGTAGGTCAGAGCCTCCGACTCGGAGGACAGATGAGAATGATAGGTTGTGAAGTTTGAGGAAAAAAGAACCACAAGAAAGTTGTGTGGTAAATCATTTGGTATAATTTCTCATAATGTCTTTCAACATAGTTATGTGGATCACAGTTGGACCCAGACTACTTCACAAGTAAAATCTTTGAGAGATTCTGCATAATGGACTGGTTGACCTTTGCCCCAAAGTACAAAAACTCACACTTGGAAGCTGACCGGGAAATACCTATGCTAGAGGGCGCACTAACACTATTTGCAATGCTATTGAATAACAGGCAGCTACTTGGTAAGTACATGAATTTGTTGTGTGAACACATGATGTCATGTAAAACTAATCAAAGTGATGGTGTCTAGATGCAATACAGAGTTTACCAGTGTGTAATGTGACTTTTCGAGACAATTGATGAGTAATTTGTCCATGGTTATACATTAACTTACACCCACTGATCTCATTCTTGTATGCTTTGCAAAAGAAATTGAGTTAGGCAAACTGTTATGATATATTTTTTCTCCTGATTTGCAATTCTTACATTTCAGCAAGACAGAGGCTTAGATTTTTAACAAACCATCATCCTTCGATGACCTTCTGCTTATACAGATGTATCCATTTCTGTAGACTTTCTTGTCTATTGCAGACAACTCTATTCTTACTCTGAGAATAATGTCTGCCTTTGGCGTTTACTCAGCAGATTGTCATTGTCAGCCATTGTGAATATAGGCGTACATGCTGTTAATGTATAAGGTATCAATGCCACTTTCTCTGGTTCAAGCTTCTGTTTATACAGTCTCACCAATGAAATTGATAGCTACTGATAAGATAATAAAGCTGTTTCCAGCAGACTGCTTGAACGATGTTGTCTTGGTCGGTTTTCACAAAATTATTAATGTTTGAGACTAAAAGGGTAAATTTTTAAAACAGTACCAAACCTAATCTAGTAATTTACAAACATACTACTGTACCTCAGTGTCAAAATCTTTAATGTAATCATTGTAGTATTTGTTGGTTGGAACACATGATTCTGTTCAAGTTAACCCTTTGAACCCAGCTTGGACAAAAATGTCCGCATGATGTCATAGGGTACCAGGGGGTCAGGGTGCAAAGGGTTAATGTCTGAAAAAGCATAAAACTAAACGGAATAGTGATGTGGAAATAAAATCCATTGAGAACATTAAGCTTCCAAATGAAAAGTTTAACAGTGTGAATTTGTTAAAGAAAACATCATAACAACCCAGAGTGTAGAAATTAGCAAGAAACTTTATTCAAAATCTTTATTCAAAATAGAAAAACGAGCCACATAATATTACTACGATATTATAGAGGTACCTTGCACATCATGTGTTTCTCCATTTTGTGTAGTATGCTTCACCATCCAGGAATACACGTATAATCAAATAGTGAATGTTGTCAATAATCCACTTTAGTTATGTACATACATCCTTGAATGTACTTGTATCTATGGGTGTTCATATGGGTTTGCGTGAAGGAATGAGTGTGTGTGTTTATCTCAAAGTTTTAGAAAGCAAAATTCAGTTGACTTATGGGAAAGCATTTCATCTTCAACAACTTCAAAAGCACATCAAACTTACATACTACAATAGTGTACAAACAACTGCAATATTACAATAGTGTACCTGAAACAGCAAAGGCAATAATTATAATAAATGAAAATCTCTGTGTATATTTACAGGGCCCATACATGCCTTGAAAGTCATTTACAGTACTTGAATTTTAAAACCTCCTAAAAAGTCCTTGAAAATAAAATGGAATCCTGGAAAGTCCTGGAAAATTCATAAGCCAACCCAGCCCTCCCCAACTATGAAGTTTGAAAATCATGACATGACAAGTCATGATATACCGTACTCGCCCCATGTTTGGCAACACAAAACTGTGAAAAAACTAGGGGAGGGGCTTATACTTGAGCAACCCCATATCATCTGCTGTAAACGCTTAATTTATGCTATTAGTGTTCATTGCGATTTCAGGTTTGTTACTAAATATAGCTGCACGCGTGCGACTTCGGACAACACTGCCTGAAATTCGGACAAATTTTGTTGTTGTATGCGCGGCTGTTGTTGTAGCTTGTGGTCAAAAACCATTGATTCATACAAATCAGTTTGACTTTTTGTAGCCATTGTACCGCGAGCAGGTTATCTTTTTGTCGTTTATGCTGAAAACGTGGACAAATATTAATGTTATGCATACTAATGAGAGAAAATGTGACATCATTTGCAATCAGCACTATATCATGCATGATTTTTTAAACCCCATTCAAACAATCTATCGCTATCAAAATTGACTTACACATCCAATTGATTGACTTACACAATCACTGGACACAGAAGTGACATTTTGGTAAAATTTCAGCTTTGAAAAAAAACCAAAACTTGAAACAAAGACGTCATGTATGCTGCTGATCAACAGTGATACTGGTAGTGTGAACTGGCATGATGCATTGCCTGCACGGAAAAGCAACTCAACATTCCAATATCAAACAATCTATATCCTGTGAAAACAACAACATAGCAGTAAAAATTGTAATAGTCACCAGGTAAAAGTCTTCACAAATGAAAGGATAATTGCTTCAAACAAATGAAACTGCATGTTTAGAGGATTAAAACATTGTGGTCGTGAATGAAAATAAACAATGGCCGAAGTGATAGTGAGACTACGGTATTCTATTTCGGCGACAGGGGTGAGCAGGGTCAAAGAATCAAGAAAGTACTGGAAAAACATGCTGTCAAGAAAACTCCAGGTTCCCCATGGTTTTAAAATCTTTTAATAGTTTCTTTAATCTAAAAGTAATTTTACCAAGTTTAACAACCAAATATACTCTCCTAACTTTTCTGTATTTGAGTTACACTAGGGTAGGGGCTTGTACACGGATGTAATGCACTTTCAAAAATCCTGAAATCTGAAATCAATAGGGGGCTTATACACGAGCAGGGGCTTATACTCGGACGAATACTGTAGTAAAAGTTATATTTATAATTACACATAAAAATGATTCCTAAAAAACAGTATTTGACCTCAAAAAATCTTTAAAAATTACCAAGAAAAGACATTGAAAGTCCTTGAATTTTAAGTGTCTTTGACTGAATAGACCCTGTATTCATGACCCTAATGACCCTAATTTGACCTTTGTCAAATTTACTATTGTGTCGTAATGTATTGTCGCTTTTGAAATTTATGGATACCATAATGGAATAAGAACTATAATAAAGATTGAAAACATCTCTATTTTAATGCTACTACATGACAACAGGCATTTCGGATAAGGAAGTCTTACAAGCTGAGATAGTTACACAGCTGTGTGCTCGTGACAGGACACACAGTCAGCTAATAGATCTGGTACCAGACAAGACTGGACTAACTGGACCTGAAAAGGACTTTGAAACAATCCTCAAACAGGTAAGAGTAGGACTTTGAAACAATCCTCAAACAGGTAAAAGTAGGACTAAGGAACAGTCCTTATAGAGGTAAGCACACAATGTTGAGAAACAATTCCTAAACAGGTAAGTGCAGGACTTTAAAAAATGCCAAATTCCATGATAGTCTCCTTACAATCTCTATCTTCCCTGAAACCTGCCTAAAATCCATTTGTCTGTAGCATGTTTGGTTCACTAAATTCCAACGGAATTCAATAATCCGTATTTAGACAAATACATGTATGAAGTTTGATTCCACATGTTAAACCAAGCATTGTACTTACAATTCTACTGTTGTTTTTTTAACGTTTTCTTCTTTGACAGACTTTGAATGCAATTTTTTTTCAGCCAAATGAAAATAACTTCATACCTTTTTAGACAATAATCATTGTCATGAACGCTGCCCCACTCTGTACAGATATGTTTGTCCATGCAGCAACACAGATACGTTTTTACTTTTTTCAAATTACCTTGCACACACAGTATTGTCATATCTTAAAGGTATACTGTCACCTGTTCCAATTTTGCCACAGTTACCATGGAAAGAGAAAATCTAACCAATCACAGATTTTAAGCAGGTGGCCGCTTTTTAAAAACAGCACCCTCACATAGGCATTTTGAATACCAAGGAACACCCCTGTGACCATATATGGGCATACTAAGATTACAGGTGACTGTATACCTTTAATACTCATTGATTGTCAACTCTGTCACAGGTATCTGATTACAAAGAACCAGTGTTTGAAGCTGGTGGAATGCAACAAGGGATGTATACTCCTAAATCAGAAGTGTGGGAGAAACATTATGACCCATTGCATAGTATACTTAGAGCTGTACATAAAAGAGATATACAAAGTGCAATGGACAGATACACAGCATTGTAAGTATTCAGATGAAGACTGTCTGTAAGTGATCAATATGGAAATTCATCCACCAACATCATTGAAATATTTTAATGGTTATGACAGTATGTTTACATGTTTGAACTATATTTTGTAACAGAGATGTCATTTAATATTGAAACAGGTTCTTTTTTCTTTGATGTTACAATAATATCCATATGTTATAAACTACAGCACAAAGAAAATTTGTGAAATTGCAGGTAACAACATTGTTGAATTACAAATTAAGTTGTAATTATCACTTTATCATTACAGTGTGAAAAATGCCAACAAGTTTAGTGGTAGTGGATCTCCTTGGCCTCCATTTCAACCACTCAAAATTATTCATAGAGAATTTACAAGTTTAAGAAGAGTATTACACTGCAGAACTCTACATGGTATTTTATTCACAATATTATACAAGGTATGATTTTACATCTTTACTTTTTCAGTCACACACAGATATAATCTCATGAAGTGCATTGTTGATAACCAGCAAATTTCTGTTTAAAAATTTAAACAATAACATTGCACTTTACAACTTTATTTAAAGCTCTGTACTGACAAATCACAGAATTGATTATTCAGTCTAGTTTAGGGAGTGTTGTCAAAAGGTGTTGTTACTGTACTTCAAGAAATTAAAGATTTAAGAAATTTAATTTTAAGAATTAATTTTATCCCCAATCACAGTCAAGAAAGTACTTGATTGAAATATTTCCTGATTTTTGTGATGATGAATTCTTGGCATGTGGTACATCAAAAAAATTAAAAAAGCATAATTCATAGATTCAGTGTGTCTCTTAGCTTTCTAATTTTTTGAAAATATTTGGATCTGCTGGAGAAGGTGAGTTTTCAAAAATGAAGGAGTGTGTTTATCATTAGGTATTACTACCTTGTATTGAGTATTATTTTCCATGACATGGGAACATGTTAATTTGCAAAAGCCTTTCAGATCATGCTGTTGTCTACTGTACATGACCTACATTATAATCTGTTGTCTACTGTACATGACCTACATTATAATCTGTTGTCTACTGTACATGACCTACATTATAATCTGTTGTCTACTGTACATGACCTACATTATAATCTGTTGTCTACTGTACATGACCTACATTATAATCTGTGATCATTCTATCAGAGGATTTAGAAATTATATTTAGGTTGTATTTTTATGAATAATTTAGCAATCACACTGCAGATATTTTTTTAAGATAATCATTAGTAGACAAAGTACAATTAACATAATGTTACTTTTTCTAACTATAGGCTTTACACAACAAATCAGTACCAGAACCACCCATTTATATGGCATTAAATTTGCTAGATATGGCTGTTGATTGCCCCAGCTTTCCTTTAAGAAAGGTAATAATTTGATTATTGTCTTTATGATGTGATGATCATTTGTCTGATTGAATGACAGAAAAGCTATTGATCATTTTTTGTGGAAATTCTATTATATCATTGAATAGTAGGTCCTGGTAGCGGTAAAATAATGTACAACTTTCTTGTAAGTGTTGACAAAGTTTGGATGTAAAATTGTACATGTTGCATCATTTTGTTAATGTGTCAATTTGTAAATTTGTGTTCAAGGCACCGTTATGGTATACTGAACCAGTTCTATTTCTACAGAAGTTCAAAAAATTCAACTCTGTTGTTATTAAAAGTCAGTGAAGGTATAGAACTCTTAATATGCTTTTATACTGCATTTGAATAGTTCATTGATCTCAGGCATAAACCCTACATGTACCAGTATGGTAATTCAGGTATGTTGCTTCAAAGTCAGTCACTGTATCTTTTGCTGTATAGATGAGTGATATCTTAGCCAATCAGTAGCCATAAGACAAAATCTACGGTAATAACTATGTTCTCTACATTCAACATAATAGATGAGTATTAACAAACATGGTATCTGTCTTCAGAGATTTTGTAAATGTACCATGGGACAGATAAATACCTAGACTAACAATTGGATAGAAAATCAGCTTGCATTATACTTTTCATTCAGAGATTCATGTTAAAGTAATATATAGTTTAATGTTGTTCCTTGTGTGTTTGCAGAAAACAGAAGTGTTGGATAGAGTTCTTGACAAACAGTTTAAAGATTGGTTTCCCATGAGTTACGTATTACCGAATCTTTCACATACTATCAAGGAAGTCATTGTACCAAAACTTCTACAACCAACTCGAACAAGTGTTGTAAGTATTACCCTGTCCTTAGTGTGTTCATAAAATTACCCTGTCCCCAGAGTGTTCATAGTTACCCTGTTCCTAGTGTGTTCATATAGTTACCCTGTTCCTAGTATGTTCATAAAATTACCCTGCCCGAATCAAATATCAGAGATAGTCTCCAGTTTCTTGCTCTTACCCTTCCAGTAAGGTATATTAGAAGCCCATACAAATCATTTTCACTTCATTTATGTAAGTTTAGTTTTACAATATGTAGGCAAACTCTAGTTAATACTCTTTCAACTTTAGCACATCTTTCTGCAAATGGAAGCTAGTTTTGTCATTTACTTTAACCTGGCAGATACTGAAATACTATGTGATGTTACATCATAGGCAGCAATCACAGTGGTAAATGCTACTATCAATACTCTGTGTATATCAATATCTCAAAATCTCACTGTAGAGGGGGACATGGCACATGGTTTGTGTTTATTTTAAGGGGGATTTTGTTTGAAATTGGGGATTTGTACAGTCACAACCTTGTCACAGTGCTTCAAATGGTTGTCTATGTGCAAAAGATGTGATGCCATGTTCTGTCTACAGAGAATTATTATTTTAACCTATCTGTTGCCATTTTAACCAATATATCCACATAGCCTGTTTGCTGGTAACGTGCAATGTTATTAACCCCAGAATTTTACTTTTGAGTAGAATTCATTTGGTAACAATAATAATGTTATAGCATGGTGTTACACGATGTGTTGTGGTTCAAGGCTGTTCAACATATTTGTGGACAATGAACAGTTTGTGCCATTATTTTCATTGAAAAGTACATCAAAGTCGCAGCTGTTGGCCTTGTAAAGTTCATGCATAGGTCATACTGTGAATGAGTTTTAAATGAAATCATTGACAGGTTCATGTTTAATACACTGATAAATTTTCCACTTTGTTTTTATCCATGGTCACAGGAAAATGCCACAGCCAATGCAGATCAGCTGTTAAATTCATTGCTGAATGATGAGGTTTTTGTTCTGTTATCACCTGCTGGTCTTTTAGCTGGTGGTGCAGGCATCGTAACTGATGCTGTGACTCAGGGAAACATCAACCCACAGGGTACACATACCCAGGGGAATGCCACCCATCAGGGTAGCAACCTTGCAGACTACACCAGTGATGATGATAGTATGGACACTAGTGAAACTGAAACAGCCAGTCATAGTACTGCATCATCTACAGCAACCCATGCACCACCCTCTATGCATACACCTGCTCCAACACCAGCACAGTATTCAGATTCTGGTGCTATTCCAAAGACGTCAAACAATTCTTTCACTTCAAGTGGTACGTCACATTTACCTAACACAGAGGTTGTGCAAGTCAATGAAAGCATTCTTAGTTTGCTTGTAAAATTACACAGCAGACTCTGTGGTAAAGAAAATTCCTATAAACCTCCATCAAAGAGATCCACAGACAGTAAAGTGACTGGTATGAAAGTTGGAGATGGACCATATTACATCAAATTGTTTCTTGACAAAGTGTCAAGGTTAAGCTCAGAAGCAAATAAACTCTTGGAAGAGATATGTCATGTTAATGAAACAACAGATGATGGTGATGACAGTGAACAGAATTCAATTAGTGAAAGGTAAGAATACCTTGGTAGATTCTGTAATAAACATTTACCATTTGGTTGTACAGAATAACCCTGGGTTAATTTCATTACTTTTAAGACCTACGGTAAGTTGGTTGAGTTTAAAACACAACACAGTTGTATCAGGAACAGCTATTGTTTGTCATATATTTGCAAGTGTAGATAAAGAAGCAGCATGACACTCAGAGATAATGGCAAATTTTGGCCAAGAGACTGAGCGTTTATCTTTTAAAATTGCTGTCTTTTGACCCAGCAGTTGGTGGCATCTCTGTACATTTCACAAATCTTTATGAATAATACCTAGAAAATTTACTGTCATGGAAGATTTGACTTCTACTTTCAGGAGAAGAAAAGCTCGAGAAAGACAACAGAAACTGCTGGCTCAGTTTGCATCAAGGCAGAAGAAATTTATGGAACAAGCATTAGAATCTGATGGTAAGAAAATATAATATTCAGAGTCAACAATTGTGCATTGTTAATTTTGTTATTGTGCGTTCATTTCACTTGCTGAAATGTTTCATGTGTTTTTTCTGAGTTGGAAAATACTTCCAACTTTATGCATTAATGCTAACTTTTGCAGTTGCCAACTTTGTGCTGTTTTGTTAATAACACAGTGAAACAAACATCATTTTCAAATTGGTAAGCCTATGTAAGTGAATTTCATTGTGTTCGAAATGTAGATGCCTAAGTGTAGAAAAAATGTGACTTGCTGTTATGGATACATGAGCCATGGAACATTGCAAAGATAAATGCCAGGCAGTAGACTTTTGACAACATTGTATAAATACATAGCAGTTACAAACTTGTCACATTTGGAATTATCAGCTTTCATTTCCAAAGTATACACAAGAATAATCACATTTATGACTAAGTTGGGTTGATATCAAGTAGCATAGTTGTGATACGGGTGTGTGTGACTCATTGGCACTCAACTAATGTAGTATTTGTTCACACTACATATGCTCAAGCTACGCTGATTCACTACTGTTGATAACCCAACCAAAAATTGAAGACACTAATTTATTATGGAGCCTTTGCTTTAAGCATTGCCAACTCTCGTGAATGTGTCAACAGAAGTGTTGAATGCAATGTGGAAAGCAGAAACTGAGAAAACTATTTCCACAAGGAAAGTCTGCATTGTTGTTTCAGTGATGGATGAATGTGGCAGTTCAGAAGAGGCCAAGGTCAAAGTGACATCCAAACCAACAATAGAGGAATATGATTGTGTAATCTGTGGTCAGAGTTCTCCTTCAACTGAAGCAAATCCAATGGGCATGGTAGTGCTATTGCAAGCCACCAGTGGTAGGTCTCCAATTCAGCCCATATATCCCATGCTACATCACCAGTGGTAGGTCTCCAATTCAGCCCATATATCCCATGCTACATCACCAGTTGTAGATCTCCAATTCAGCCCATATATCCCATGCTACATCACCAGTGGTAGGTCTCCAATTCAGCCCATATATCCCATGCTACATCACCAGTGGTAGGTCTCCAATTCAGCCCATACATCCCATGCTACATCACTAGTGGTAGGTCTCCAATTCAGCCCATATATCCCATGCTACATCATTAGTTGTAGGCCTCCATTCAGCCCATACATTCCATGCTACATCACCAGTGGTAGGTCTCCAATTCAGCCCATATATCCCATGCTACATCACCAGTGGTAGGTCTCCAATTCAGCCCATATATCCCATGCTACATCACTAGTGGTAGGCCTCCAATTCAGCCCATATATCCCATGCTACATCACCAGTGGTAGGTCTCCAATTCAGCCCATATATCCCATGCTACATCACCAGTGGTAGGCCTCCAATTCAGCCCATATATCCCATGCTACATCACCAGTGGTAGGTCTCCAATTCAGCCCATATATCCCATGCTACATCACCAGTGGTAGGTCTCCAATTCAGCCCATACATCCCGTGCTACATCACTAGTGGTAGGCCTCCAATTCAGCCCATACATCCCATGCTACATCACCAGTGGTAGGTCTCCAATTCAGCCCATATATCCCATGCTACATCACTAGTGGTAGGCCTCCAATTCAGCCCATCTATCCCATGCTACATCACCAGTTGTAGATCTCCAATTCAGCCCGTATATCCCATGCTACATCACAAGTTGTAGATCTCCAATTCAGCCCGTATATCCCATGCTACATCACCAGTTGTAGATCTCCAATTCAGCCCATATATCCCATGCTACATCACCAGTTGTAGATCTCCAATTCAGCCCATATATCCCATGCTACATCACCAGTGGTAGATCTCCAATTCAGCCCATATATCCCATGCTACATCACCAGTGGTAGGTCTCCAATTCAGCCCATATATCCCATGCTACATCACCAGTTGTAGATCTCCAATTCAGCCCATATATCCCATGCTACATATCATACATTCAGTAATCAAGGTTTATGTCTCTGATCTCCTCATTGAACACATCACCAAAGTCGCAAATTGTATGTACTGTAAAATTTACCATGAAGTTGAAAGTAGATTCAGCAAAATTGCTTTCCAGACATATTACAGGGCTCAAAGTTGCGACCATTTTAGTTGTGCAGGTGACCAAATTTTATGAGATTTGGACTAAAGGATTTAGGTTAGTTGCATTTTGCAACTGAACTTTTTTTAAAGACATTTCTCAGTATGTGATTATTCAACGTGTACTCGCTCACTCAAGTGTTCACAAAGCAATGACCCCAAAGGCTGTGACCCCAAAATACCTATTGAATAAGCATTACTGTTGAGTGGCGTTACTTGAAGTTTTGAGTGCATTCCCTCCACTGCACAGTATTGCCAATGTGTCTGCTGATGTTATCTTGATCAGTCAAAATATCCCATGAATTTAATGACAAATTTTACTGCAATCCAATCAAGTATCAGAGGCAGTTTTAGTGCTGTCACATCACTTTCAATTGAACCAATCATATTCTCAGCATAACTTGTCGTCAAAATATAGCTGACAAAGGAAAACAAGCCCATCAATGCGTAACTGCAACATCCCTTGCGTTCAAGTGCGTAGTGAAATTTTTTGAGTGATCTGCAGAAAAGAGTTGTATTGAATGAGGAATGGTGCAGTCTACGTAACACTAAAACTGGATCGTACAGTAACAAATGACGGAAACCGATTGAGCCAGTCTCGACTGATACTAGACTTGCTGAAGTTTATTTATGCTAGATTACATGTATTTCTTGATATTTCGTGATACAAATCAATTCTGATGTATCTTATCATTGAAGAGACATTTTTGTTTGACTGTTGACTGTAAAATCCTGAGTCTATGAGAATAGGGAGCAATTGTTTTGCTTCCTAGTATCAAAAATGTCAAACAGATCAATGACATTACTTTTATCCAGTGTGCAAGTCATAGAAACTACAATATTCATAGATCTTTGGAGTTCAAGTTCATTGTAACACACAAACCCTGACAGGATGAGTTGATATACTGAGTGGTCAGCTTCGTATCATAAAACTCCTCATCAATACAATGTGCTTCGCTCCATGATTAGGTAAAGTGCATAGTGTTACTATTGGTAACATAATTTCCATTGGTTTAATTGCAGTATTAGGTCATAGGTCACAGAATCCTGAGAGCTGTCATTTGCCTGTGAGTGATGGAATGACCCTTTATCAAGGTAATCTGTGTAGTGCAGTACATGATGTCAGACTTAGCACCTTACAGAAGTATTTTGATGATGTAAGTACAAATCAAACTTGTTTGTTTTAAAAAAATCAGTTTTTATCTAGGAAAGTGCCTCAATGTGTGCAATGGAATTGGTTGAATTTGAATGATGCAATGTAATTTCTAACATGGAAATCGATGGAGAACCATGATGTCAGAATAGTATTTGTGGAGTAATGGTGTGTAGATCAAAGCTCACAGTGAACATGAACAACAAACTTGCTCTGTCTGTCTGACCAGATGACCTGACCATGTGACATACTAACATAATGAACTCCATTTTTTATTTTCTGTGAAAGAATTTGAATCAGGAAAAGCTTGCTTTATCTTTGAGTGTTAGAGCCATCATTCTGTGTTTATGAAATTGTTTGAAGCTATTCAGGTGATAAATTTTAGTATTTCTGTCATTTTCTTAAAGTCAAAATGTTACAAGTGTTTTCTTTCTCCTTTTATTGTTAAGGCATCTTGTCTTCAAGCAGTAAGTATTGGTTGGGAAGGAGGTGTTCACACACAGACCTGTGGTCATTATCTTCATTTACATTGCCATAAATCCTACTTGCAGTCACTACGGGTAAGTTTGGCACAGTACAAGCACAAAACAAATTACTAATAACAAGTCATCTCTTTTGAAAATCAAACAGCATTGGTTCCTTGCCCTCTTCTTGTCATTCATTGTATTTTGCTGTGATGTTGATACGAATATTATATAATATGGACAGTCAGTCATACGTTGTTAAACATTATACTTTTTGTAGAGGTATAGAAAAGTCATTTCTGAAAGTGTCAACTGAATTCTCAAGAAGATATATTCAATTACTATTAATCACACAGACGGAACAAATCCACATGACTCAAAATTTGGCCGTAGAGAAGGGAGAATTTACATGTCCGTTATGTAGACAGTTATCAAATGCTGTGTTACCATGTACAAGACAGTCTACAGCAATGTCTCAGGCTATGGTTCCTGTGGAAACAGACATGGAGACAGTATCAAAACAGTTAGCGTCCATTATGAATACATCCCAAACAATACCAGTAAGTTTTTTATTATAAATTGGTTTTCCAGTGTATGTGATGTGTTAAGTGAATCATTTAATACATTGTGATGTGACACACTTAGCTTGAGGTGATTTAGTTATGATAAATTGACCATGTCATTGATTCATAGAGTGTCTGCACAATCAATTAAATTTATATACAGCCTAATTTGAGCTCTTTGATTGCAGGTACAGTTCTTGTGACATTTCAATGCCTACTTTTATTTTTATTTCAAGATAGGCTGTACAGATGCTAATCAAACCTGGTCAGCAGCTGCTATGGCTTTCTCTTTGTTTGTTTGTTTATTTGTACTGTTTATAGCTTAATTTGAAATTGTCAAGTTCAGGACAGTTCCACCTATCCTTATGGATGTCTCTCTAAATATGGGTATGCTTACTAGCTTAACAATAAAGTTTAAAGTACATTTGTAAGGAATTTATTGACAGGAGTTAGATCCGTTGGTTGGAGACTGGCAGGGGTCTTCACACTAAGCCTGGGCTAAGGTGGATAATAAGTGCTTGGTACATGCTGTATTACACATATTGTACTTGGGTCGGGTTAAAATATTGCTTTTGCAAAGAGATAAGGATTTTTTAGACAATTGTGCAGTTCATGGTAGGTGTGACATCCATAACTATTAGGCGTCTCTTAGGTCACAGTATACTCTAATAAGCTTGCTGATTAGAATACCTTTGTAAGGCTGTGTTAACAAATACCCAACAAAATTAGAAAGATAACATACTACACAGTTGACATTCTCCTTAAATGTAGAGGCAATACTCAGTTCATTCGTAGGTACATTTTGAATTATGATCTTAGCTTGTTAATGTTTTCAATACCCATTTCTTTCAAGCACCACAGAATGATACAAAAAGTTGACATGAGAAAAAATGTCTCAGTATTAAACATTGGCTTTCTTTTTTCGCAGACATCTTCAGCATTAACTAAAGCCATGAGTTGTGTCATGGAGGACATCACAAATGCAACCTATCCAAAGTTTACAAATTACTGCAAGACACAGTGTCCTGAAAATCTTTTCCTCTTTATATATTCTGTGGCAAGGTAGGCTGAGTCATGTACAGAATGTTCATGAAAGTGAATTTTTATTGAATTTGGAGAACTAAGTTGATGTGTCCTCAGCAGTGACAGCATTTACAAAGAAAAGAAAGCTTTATGAAAATTCATTTTGTAGAAGTCTCTGAAGAAAGATCATGTTTAATATCATGAAGATTGGTATTCAAGTCCTTTTACTTTATTTAATACAAAGATACATTATGTACTACCTCATAAAACCTATTAAAAATTCACATCAAACTGTCAACTTTGCATTCTAAGAAAAGTGAGTATTTAATCACACATTTCCTGTTTTACATTCCATAACATTTCTGAAACTTTCATAAAAGATTAATTGTCATTCTACATTGTATGAAGTAATGGAATCTACATTGAATGAAGTTATATTATCATTTAAAATAACCCTATCTGTATTGTCAAAACAACTGTTACAGTAGATCTTATAAGATCTGTAATATTTCTTCATGTAGAATATAAATTGTGCAGTCTGGTGATAAAACATTCCAATTTCAATTACCAAAATGTTTCACAGTATACAGTATGTCACAGTATGTCAGTATGTCCTCTAAACTGTCTGGTAGATTTGCTGAGTTTGTTTCAATACAAACAGCCTATGCTTTCAGTGGAATTCACATTTTGGTCAGATTGACAAGAAAGATTGTTTCATCATTTATGCTGCACATAATAATTTTCATAAGTTGCAATCTGTAATTTGTAGTAATTTGTACACTTTGTTTCCAGGACAAATCTTGAACTGGAACTTGTCAAGAGAGGTGGCAATCTGGTATCAACCTCACGTACACCACAGAAGAGATCCTGTATTGGTGAGTAGTACAAGTACCAAAATAATTGACCACTCACAGCAGCTATGTGTCTTGTCTGGTAAGATGCCATGACAGATCAGAACCGATACCATGTGTATCAGTTATTTCAATTTTTTTATAAACCAAAGCCCAACTGTTAATGGTGACTCATGAAAATTTAAATTGTGTTTGTTTTCAGGGTCCTTGCTTGATGTTTTGGGAATGCATTGTAGGATAGTTGTGAAATTACCACTACTACCAAGATGGTCTAGATTAACTCAAATATATGGAAACAAAGATAAGAAAAGGTATGTGACAGCCATACTTCTGTGTATGCTTGTCTGAGTGAGAACATTTCCCCTTTGCTGAAAATGTTCAGGTGATGAAATAAAACCCAATCTTAAAGCCATTTACAGCTATTTGGGATGACACTTTCTGCCTTTATGTACTTGGCTGATTGCGTACTGTGGTTTGACTGAAATGTAATGTTTTTGTTCTGACCAAACCAACATTTTCAATACCTTGAAATATTGGTCATTTATCAACTGAATATAATTTTTGATAGCTTAATCATCCGGTAGAATTAATTGAAATTTGAGAAATTCTTATTTCAACCAATTGTCAAAGTATAAAAGGTAAAATCAAAAATAAATTCCCAAACAAATAGGGAAGGTTGAATAAGAGTGGTCAAAGTGATATATATTTTTTGTATTATTCTTATCTGCCTTCTTGTACTTATGTTTTGTTCTAGCAAATCACAGCATGCAATGAGTGTTTAGTGTGTTGTGTAACATTGAATGTTTCTATGATGACAGTTTGTTACATTCCATGTCATACTTTGTGTGATATTACGCAGCTACAAGTCCTTGTCACATGACTTCTTTAAGTGGTGTTTTATCTATTGTGAACAACCTCAACAAGAATGTAACCAAGTTACTAAGTGTCCATCCAATTACAATCATCTACTTCACAAGACTTTCCAAGCTGCATTTGGATACAGAAGGACACAAGCATGTCCTGTAAGGCTAAATGTTTTTCCTTCAAAATTCAAAAAATGTTCATAGTACCACGTAATATTTAAAGCAGAATCCAGGAAGATAATGCTAATGCATGGTTGCTTTGCAGTTTGATGACTGACAAGAAAGAAGTTCCCTTACTGTATCATGATGTGACCTCAATGTTGCTCCAGTTTGTTCTATCATTACCTCAGCCTCTTCCCAAAGGTCAGTATCAAACTGTTCAGGATACATTCTCATTCAATTCAGTTTTACAGTCTTTGAAGGACGTTCTTTTTCTCTGCTGCAGATTCTTCACAAATCATGTCCTTTAGGCAGAGAATTTTGCAAATGGGAATTCATGACTTTGTGTGGAGCCATTATGAATTGGTAAATCACAAATTATATTTAAAATTAGAAATTATGGATATCTAAACTTTATCTTCATATATGACTTCAGTTTTATTTTACAGAACTTTGTAAATTTTTGTATACAAAGTGAAATGAAATTAGGATGTAAACATTTCATTCCCTACAAATTGCAAGCCCAGCTTGTAACAAACATTTCATTCCCTACAAATTGCAAGCCCAGCTTGTAACAAACATTTCATTCCTTACAACTTGCAAGCCCAGCTTGTAACAAACATTTCATTCCCTACAAATTGCAAGCCCAGCTTGTAACAAACATTTCATTCCTTACAACTTGCAAGCCCAGCTTGTAACAAACATTTCATTCCCTACAAATTGCAAGCCCAGCTTGTAACAAACATTTCATTCCTTACAACTTGCAAGCCCAGCTTGTAAAAGCATGTTATTCCTTTCCAAGAAAGATACAGGTAAAGACCAAGAACTCCTGTTGTTGTGGTCATTTTGGCTCTTTGGTTTATGCATGTGGCGGTAACAATATTGATTTCTTTATATTTTCACCATTAGAACACTATATTTGCATAGTGAAAACACTGTATTCACTACTGTACATCCAGTCATTGGCTATTATCAGCTGTAGATTTCCAGAGGGAGAGAGAATAGCGTGGCAAGAAAATGGCAATAGATTGAAGACAGAGGTATGTGCTCACAATAGTAGTGTAAAAACAACAGATTTTACCAGAAGTATTACATCTCTATCAATTTTTCCAAGTAAAAACTTAAAGAGTGCCAGTTATAAAAAATGTTGATCATGTATGTGTGCTCAATGTTCATAAATATTTGTCTCTTTTATTTTGTGCAGACCAAGCTAGGGAAAACTTATGGTTTAAGTTTCCCAAAAATTTGAAAGTTTGAGTTTTGAACTTTATTCATACATCTCAGCAACCACAATAAGATAGAGTGTTTTTATGTGTTGCAAGAAGAGTCTTATGAAGTCATGTATGATGTCAATTCAGACCGTGAACAGTAAACTACCCTTGTACTTTATCTCAATTTTTTTTAACATATATTTTTATTTTGAGCTCTTCCTTTTCTTTACAACAGAAGACTTAGTTGAAAAAAAAAGAAAGAAAATACATACACATACATAAGACTTCTTCTTCTGACAGAGGAGTCATACTTCAAAATCAGACCATTTGTCTAAAAACTTTCTATATCTCTCATTTCTGCCGTGAAGTTTTAATATTTAAGTTAACTAATGTTAAAGAAGGGATCATCTTCTTTATTTTACAGTTAAAAATTGTTTTCTTTACTATCAATAACAGATGATTCATAAGATCCGAGAAAGAGGTGTCACCCAGCAAAATTTGTTTAGCAGATAGTTTCTTTGGGGCTTCAGTCGAAGCACCCCATATCAAAATGAAACCATTCCAAATACACTGGATACTCTCACATTCAACAAAATGATGCGTCAAGGTCTCTTCTACTTGTTCACAAAAGATGCAAAGACTACTCTTTGTACTAGGAGGGTTCATTCTGTACAGTTTTCTGTTTGTATAAATCAAATTGTGTACGAAGTCTTGTAATTTAGATTCTAGAGACACTTTAAAAGGTAACAAAAAAATTTCTGCCCATTCCTCCGTATCAATGGTGAACAAACGTGAGAAATAAAGTTTACATTTTGCTGGTATGAAATAATTGGATGAAAGATGCTTTCTAATATCTCTTTAGCTGCAAAGTAATACTTTGCAGCTAGATATTAAAGCAAACAAACTTTGTTTTGAGAAAGATTCCGATTGGCAATACTGGTCTTACTAGCACAGGGTCACAATTTTTCCACTTCAATGGAATAGCATCAAGAATACCCAACAAAAACATAAAATGGTTTAAATTACATCCAAGAACTTTAAGATTAGCTTGATTTTTATATTTAGCATTGTTCCCAAAAATATCAGATAAATAAATAATACCTTTTTTGTACAGATATGGATGAAAAACAGATTTGTTATCAAGAAGAATATTTGCATTATTCCAAATAACCTGCTCCACTGAGGAGTGGAGGATACTTTCATAGAACTTTTGAAGCCGAATAGGCAACACTTTAACATCATAGTTACAGTGGAAAATTAACTCATTTCCAGTATCTTTTGTAAAGTAGGAAAAAATAGCTTCCATGGATGATTGACAGAGTCAGAAAGATAACGTTGAATCCATGAAATTCTATATGCCGTTATTATACAATGAAAAAATATCAATCATGTTGATGCCACCTTCCCCTATATTACCAATTAAAGTATTACTTTATCTCAATTTTGGCTTATCTTTGACCTGCTTTCACACATCTTGACATATCTAGCTCAAAAATAAATCTTGTTTAAGTTTCTACCAGCACCACAGGGAGTTCTTCTCTTTCACAGTGCCTGTTAGCTCTAACATGATTTGTTTGTTGTTCACAAGCAAAGAAACACCATCTTTTTGGTTGTAAAATTCTTAATTTTAAACCCTGTCATACACAATACATGTTCTGGTAGACAGCAATATCAAATAGCTACTTCACATTGATAGCAGGGTTATGTCACTAGACTTTCAGCCACTGTCCAAGTCATAGCATAGACCTGTGTCACCAACAATGACATGTTTCTTGAAGATTTGAATGTGTCTCATCATTTTCTCTTTCAGAGCCATGGTATGACATTGGAGGGTCTGATGAGTCATGTGATAACACTGTTGTCTCCCAGCTGGCTGTATCTTGATGCTGATATGTTACCAGGCATTGCTGTAAGTAGTCTGTGTTTCACAGTGGCTTACCTTACTCTGTGGACTTGTAGATATCGGCAACTTTCTAAAGAGAACAACTTTTTTCATAAGGGCTATGGTGAAAGTTGATTTAAGTTTATAGAATTTAATGAGAGAAAAGCAACAGATTTTTAACAGTGCTGGTCAAGATGTATTTGATAAAGCTGTATGAAAGATATAATGGTAGTTACTGGATAGGTTGTTCAATAAAGAAGTCAAAATATCGCTATATAGTCACTGCATTATTGTAATAGTCGCGCCAGCAGCTTACTGACTACACATGCACAGATTCATAATATACTGTGCAAGTAACCGGAAGTGTACCCGACTTTCATGGGCGCCGCCATGTTTTTTTGAGCCCTGATAAATAAATACAAAATTTGCAAAGTGTTATTTTATAACACGCCATTAATAAAATATATCTCTTTTATATAGCAAGTAAGTATTGTTATCCACCATGTCACTGATACAAAATATAGTTACTATCACGCCTAAAAAATAGAAAAAGAGAGAAAACTGTCTTGCATATGATATAAACGAGGACATACGCAAAGAATACTGGGATTGAATTTTGGAAAGCGCCGTCTGTGTCAATAACTAGATGGAAAAATTGCCTGTTTTCAGCTGGCAAGTGGAAGTTGGGCTGTGCAGTTTCTCTTACAACGATAATGATGGCACAATACATCCTTTGTTAAACACAATGGGGAGTTATCATGATAAAAATTGCCAATATTATGTCATCATTTTTAAACATTAAGCGGTGTATCATGTACATGAACTGTTTTCATCAGAGTCTGGGGTAAACTGGGCATTGTTGTCGTACAAACGTATACAGCAAGTAACAATTAATTCTATTTCATCCTTTACTATTACTAATTATGAATCAATACAAATAACATTTCTAATCTTATTTAACCCCTGGCGCGACACCAAGGGCTGAGCCATATATAATATTAAGTTAAAGATATATGATTTTGTTATCTACATCGTGATGAAAATATCCTTGGAATCATTGATAAACCTTTGTAGTGTGTAAGTTGATCATTGGATTCTGCATTTAATCAACAAGATCACACACTGGAAAATAATCGATGCGTAAATGGTACTGTCATGACAAAGATGATACCCCTTGTAGTATGACTTCCTTATTTTATTGTCTTTTAAAGTTTTGTTATTGTGTAAATTAATGGCAAAATTGTATTTTAGCAGGGCTAAAGTGACATATTTACTGTGCAGTAGGAAGTTGAAAATATACCATTTGGTTTCGTAAAATATACTGGAAAACAATTGATAATATAACATTTGTAACATGGAATGTTTGTACAAAAGTATTCAATTCCTCATGTTACCATCTGTGTCATCAGATATTCCTTCAAGACTGTCAGATGTGTAAATATCAATAAGTACTCTTGAAATAAGTTGCCGTATTTAGCAGATAACTAAAAAGACTATCAGTTATTAGAACATCACCGTGCCTTTCCATTTTGATGCTAAAAATGTTTAAGAAATAATGCTATCACGTATTTCGCAGATCTCAATAGACAATTGATAGCTGACATATTTATCAATACTGTCATGTATAGGTTTTCAGTGAAACTGATATCTGTATTTTAATAATTAATTTCTCATACTCCATACGTCGTAATGATATTTATGCATCATACAAGCTATATCAGAGGACAATCTACTGTACATTGCATGTTAAAGGTGTAAAAGGAGATTTTGTTGACATTTTGTCTTGTCATTTTGTCACATGTATATTTGAAGTGTATTTTTACTATAATTGTTCTATATATGTTGGTACAGATATGCCAGTCAGTATGGTCACCTCAGAGTGTTGAGAATGCTATACAGGAGCAATGCCTTCCATTTCTCAGAATTGCTGCGTTGCTGCAACATTTCATCTTCCAAGATGATCTGCCACCGTGTCAGGTTAGTGATTTTGTTGATCTATCAATGACTTTGGCAAGTCATTACCTCATTAAACCATCTTCCTGCCTGGTATGTTACAAGCTATCCTACCAACTGGGTAGAAACTAGCCTTCTAATATGTGTATGCAGAAGATTACATGCCAGAGTCATAATCCTGCTAGGTATTTGGCAGGAAAATTGCCCATTTTTTGGGATGGGTTAGCTGTCATTATTTGAGTGTGATTTGAATAATTTTCACATGCCTATGGTAGAGTGAACAAGGGTTAGAGTAGGAAAAAGCATCATATCATTCAGTTGGTTCCCCTGGAAAAGCAGGCTATTTCCATACCATTCAGGCTGACTTCTCACATGTTATGTCAGTACAAGACGTTATACAACCACAGTGCACAAACACCACACCATTAAAGCCCCTGTAGCTGTAACTCTTGAAATTTGTTGACCTGAAAAGGGCTTTCTATTTTCTCTGGTTTTCTGTAAATTCTACAAATTTAAAGGATATAGCCTTCTACTGCTGAAAAATTGGACAAGTAGATTTAAATTTTAAGATGGAGCTGCATGTCGCCAACAGTTTTTTTCAAAGCAATATTTCTCATCAAAAATGACAAGGAAACCCCTGAATAATATATATTTTCAAAAAGCAGAGACTCTAAAGTTTAGTATGATAGCAGTAGTTTACTCAAAGGATGAATTTGGTGTATATTTGGGGTAAAAACCTCAATTTTGGTATTAACGATAAAAATTAATTTAAGTAAAAAAGTTGATGCTATTTTCTGAAATGTAATACTTCACTTAAAAGAAGACTATATGTAGAAACAAGCGACCTAGCGGCCGATATAGCTCCACTGTGTTAATGTAGAGAATAACTATTTTTGACACATGTTGATGAAGGTGGAAATCTTTGATAGCTCAATGCAGTGGCCAGAAAAAAGTGGCTAAAATAGCTGCAAAAATACACAATAGAAGATTTCATTGTACTTTGAATATATCACATTGGATCATCCCTAAGAACATGTCAACCAAAGCTATCTGATGAGTAGTTTTTTGGAGAATAAAATTTTCTGACCAAAAATGGCAACAATTGCCCCAAAAAATAAAATTTGCAGATTTCATCATAATTTCAAAAGATCAAATTTAGTTCATCTATAGAAACCTGTATACCAAATTTCAAAGCTGTTGAACAGTACTTTTTGAGAAACACATTTTTTAACCAAAAATGGAAAAAATTGACCCAAAAATTCAAAATTGCAGATTTCATCATAATTTCAATAAATATTATTAAGTTCATCTATAGAAACCTCTATACCAAATTTCAAAGCTATCAGATGAGTAGTTTTGGAAATACACATTTTTTGACCAAAAATGGCAAAAATTGCCCCAAAAATACAAAATTACAGATTTCATCAGAAATTCAATATATATTACTTAGCTCATCTGTAGAAACCTGTATACCAAATTTCAAAGCTATCAGACCAGTACTTTTTGAGAAACACATTTTTTGACCAAAAATGGCAAAAATTGCCCCAAAATTACAAAATTGCAGATTTCATCATAATTTCAATAAATATCATTAAGGTGATCTGTAGGAACCTGTATACCAAATTGCAAAGCTATCAGATGAGTAGTTTTGGAAATACACATTTTTGACCAAAAGTGGCAAAAATTGCCCCAAAATACAAAATTGCAGATTTCATCATAATTTCAATAAATATCATTTAGTTCATCAGTAGGAACCTGTATACCAAATTTCAAAGCTATCAGATGAGTAGTTTTGGAAATACACATTTTTTGACCAAAATTGGCAAAAATTGCCCCAAAAATACAAAATTACAGATTTCATCAGAAATTCAATATATATTACTTAGCTCATCTGTAGAAACCTGTATACCAAATTTCAAAGCTATCAGACCAGTACTTTTTGAGAAACACATTTTTTGACCAAAAATGGCAAAAATTGCCCCAAAATTACAAAATTGCAGATTTCATCATAATTTCAATAAATATCATTAAGGTGATCTGTAGGAACCTGTATACCAAACTGCAAAGCTATCAGATGAGTAGTTTTGGAAATACACATTTTTTGACCAAAAGTGGCAAAAATTGCCCCCAAAATACAAAATTGCAGATTTCATCATAATTTCAATAAATATCATTTAGTTCATCTGTAGGAACCTGTATACCAAGTTTCAAAGCTATCAGATGAGTACTTTTGGAAATACACATTTTTTGACCAAAAATGGCAAAAATTGCCCCAAAAATACAAAATTACAGATTTCATCAGAAATTCAATATATATTACTTAGTTCATCTATAGAAACCTGTATGCCAAATTTCAAAACTATCAGACCAGTACTTTTTGAGAAATACATTTTTTGACCAAAAATTGCAAAAATTGCCTTAAAAATACAAATATGCAAATTTCACCACAATTTAAACAAATCTGTCTGAAGTCACCCTAAGTAAACTGCATATCAAATTTCAAAGCAATCAGACAAGCGGTTTCAGAGGAGAAGATTTTTTTACCAAAAACACCAAAAAATGCCCCAAAAATACAAATATGCAAATTTCACTATGATTTGAACAAACTTAAGTGAGGTCACCCCAAGTGAGCTGCATATAAAATTTCAAAGCAATTGGACTTGCGGTTTCAGAGGAGAAGGCAATTGTTGACGGACGACGACGGACGACGACGACGACGGACGACGACGGAAAATCAACCTATTTGATAAGCTCCGCGTCGCTGACAGCGGAGCTAAAAAACTACTATTTTATTTTGCATTATCTATCCTCATTCTAGAATGGCAAGGGTTGAATTACTGACACCCAACACAGCGTATTTCGCTCAAAACTCAATTTTTTGCAAATATTCTATGTTGACTGACAACCAGAAAAATCATGATTAGCAAAATTAAAAAACTTCTTATTCAAAATGTAAGAACTTTATTTCCAAACAAAATAGTTGTTTTGTTATATAGCATTTAAAGAACATAACATGAAAATTTCAGAAAATTTGACCCAGCCAGAGTAGAGTTAAATTCTTTGGAGATTTTGAAATTGGGAGGAAAAAGAAGCCAGGAAATTGGGATATTTACATACATTAACATAAATTAACACTTCTTCATCACACAACTTAAGACTAATTGACAAGTTAAAAGGTGAACCCAACCAATTAATTAATCTTGAGTTGACAAAATTATTAAAATTGAATGAATATTTGCAAAAAATTGATTTTTGAGCAAAATACGCTGTGTTGGGTGCAGCGCCCCATTAACTGTTATTTTGATTTCCCGCCATTTTTAAAAACTGGTAATATTAAGAAGAAAACCAGCATACGATGTTCCAGTGGAAAACATTCAGCACTATGCGTTATATTGGACTACCCTGTTGTTTCTGTGAAGATTCCAATGCATATATGCACGACATACAGTGTTTTTGCTTTATTTGCATGAGGGCGCCATTTTATGTTTGGACAAACGTTTATTTATCTTGCTTAAAATTGCACATGCAGTCCCAGTGAACAGTTTATTATACTTATTTTTAAAAGGGTTAATTGAAAAATCAATGACTTTGATAACACATCACTGACGTACTATATACATCACTGACATACTATATACATCACTTACTTGGGTAAGGCATCACTGACTTACTATAGACATCACTGACTGAGGTAGGGTTATCATGAACTTACTATATACATCACTGATTTGGATAAGGCATCACTGACTTATTATAGACATCACTGACTTGGGTAGGTTATCTTGAACTTAATGTAGACACCACTGATTTGGGTAAGGCATCACAGATTTACCATAGACACCACTGATTTGGGTAAGGCATCACTGACATATTATAGACATTACTGACTTGGCTAAGGTATCAGCAATTTACTACAGACATCACAGACTTGGGTAAGGTATCACTGACTTACTATAGACATCACTTATTTGGGTAAGGCATCACTGACATACTATAGACATCACTGACTTGGGTAAGGTATAACCAAATTATATAGACATCACTGACTTAGGTAGGTTATCTTGAACTTAATGTAGACACCACTGATTTGGGTAAGGCATCACAGACATACTATAGACATCACTGACTTGGGTAAGGTATCACTGACTTACTATAGACATCACTGATTTGGGGTTTTTTTTCAGACCGTGATGTAGCAGAGACATCATGACATTCACAGACTTTTCATCTTGCAGTATTTGCATTGCTATGAATTATAAATAAGATTACATGTCTGTTCTGAAATTGACTATCCATAAGATGACACCATAGTTATTTGCATAATGGGAAGAGTAACAAGTGACTTCATGACCCTAAGCATAAAATTCTTGTGACTTTACAACTTTGCTGTAGCAAAATTTTTGATGCGACCGTGCCAACGAAAATCAGTATGACCCCTGTTATGTCCCCTCCACCGAAAACGCAAAGTAATGTCTGCGCATCTTTGTGATCATGTATGATCAATGTTGACCAACCAATTGATCCTAGAGTCCAGTCTTTTAACTGACTTGTTGCCATTTTTGATGTAAGTTAAGTTGAAGCTGCTGTGACTTTGCATTTGCCGTTCACCTGATAAGCTGATAACAGTAGCAAAGTTAAAATATATGCAAAGCTAATTAGTATTGAACTGGTTGATGAAAGGCCTGTCAATCATCCTGTATATGTTTTCATGTAACTCAGTACACAGTCCATCCAGCCACCTATGATGCATGGCAGGACATGCAAGCTTCCCAACTTGGTCATTTCAGGAGAAACGTACTGCCAGTATCATTCACTCACTACATTCTCAAATGCACTAACAAGTGTTTTTACCCCATGATCATACAAGTGCAGATACCATGATGCAGGATCATATTGTGGTCATTTCAGTCAAAGCATTTCATACCGAAAGTAACATTAACATGCAATAACTTGCTAAAATTACTTTATGTTACACAATCACCAACATGAACTAAGTCTTAGCCAGCATTTAATCATTACCTTACTTAGATTCCTGAGTCCTACACAAAGATGAATTATCAATCACCTATTCAATGATGTGAATCATAACACTATCTAGATTTCAACTCCATTTATGATTTCATGCATTATGCACATAATAATAACAGTTTTGTTGTTTGTTCACACAGAATGTTGACTTAGAATTTGAAGTGTTGGTCAATTACCTGGGCTTGGTGGGTAAGGACTTACCAACAAAGGGACAAACGGTGTACAGTCTACGATGTCTGCAGTTTGTTCACAGTGATCCAAACACTGTTATCAAAGTATGGTGTGAGGAACTGGCCAGATTTGTGAAGAAACTGCAACAGACAGGCAAGGTTGGTAGTTTTACATCATAAATTTTAAGGAGACAAGAGTGTGACATAAAAACTTTTAGAACTCTAGTCATTAGAAACTGGAGGGTATTACATGTGGATATGGGGTGAATTTTCAAAAGGATACATTCACCAAAATGATTGTGTTGAACATTTACCAATCTTGGTAAACATTGGTAGATGCTCTGTAAACTATAGCTATATTACCATGGCATTGAAAAACAGTGTGCAACGCTAGAGAAACATTTACTGGAGTACCGCCCTTTAGAAACATCCTAAATTTACAGGGTTCCGCAATCCATAATGCTATGTGGATTTAATCTCCAAGGTGAACATACATAAATGCTTTGAATTTCAGTTTATATTTTGCGTTAAATGCATCAGCAGCAGAATTCCATTAGGGAGTGATTTGAATTGTTTGGATAATTCACTGATAGTTGTGTTTATGAAGACGCAATTCTACAAATATTGTGGTAACATGCATTTTGCCTTCACAGAATCTACTGTTGTACAATCCAACATTCTATGCGCCAAGGTTACTGGAACTGCCACAGAACTATGATAAGATATTTCAATACTACAGAAAACGACAATGTCATGTTTGTTGTCAAGTTCCCAAAGACCCAGCAGTGTGTTTAGTTTGTGGTGCAATGGTTTGTCTGAAATCAGAGTGTTGCAGACAACAGAGTATACTGGAATCAGTACAGGTGATTGTTTTCATATACTCTCTTTTCAAGTTTCAAATTCATTGTTCTGTGGGTTTCAAATTCATTGTTCAATGGGTATTGCTCAAGACACAAAGTATATGTAGTCAGAGGAAACAAGAAATGTTGAATTGAATTTAAAAATTGTCAGCAATTTTATTATGATGATGCATGTCTTAGCCAGGATAAAACAAATCTTTTATCTTTCACCTTGTCTAAATTCTTATCAGTCAAAAAACCTTACCTTGAAGCATACATGTACATATTTATTTAGTTTAGTGACATTGAATGCTTGATGTTACTCTGCTGTTTACAGCTATTGCTGGTATATCAAATGTATCTTGTATCATGGCACATTTTCCATGTAATACTGAATAAATTTGTAAAGCATAGTTTGTCAGAGTGAGGGTTAAAGGTATACTGTCATCTGTTCCACTCTTGCCACAGTTACTATGGAAAGACAAAATCTAACAATCACAGATTTTAAGTGGGTGGCTGCTTTTTAAAAACAGCGCCCTTGCATAGGCATTTTGAATACTAAGGAACGCCCCTTGGACCATATATGGTCATATTTAGATTACGGGTGACTGTATACCTTTAAGCTGGCAATGCCAAGGTAAGACCGGATTCGTTACAGAAATTCAAGCAAAAACCCAGTGACATTATATCTCAAGATAAACACACCAATTATTAGTGGAAATTACAAGAGATGTCAAAATTATGTGTGCAGTCCGATAAAACATGAGTATTTTTAACAGTTACAAATGATAACTCACCATAAAAATGAGTTCACAGATGTAAATATTATCAATTGATTTCAGCATGCTATCAATTGTGGTGCTGGTACTGCCCTCTATCTTGGAGTCAATTCATCTACAGTTATAATTGTTAGGGGTCAAAGGGCATGTGCTTGGGGGTCACTCTACCTGGATAGCCATGGTGAAGAAGATCGTGACCTCAGGTATGTCAGAGATTCCATAAATCAAGATATCAATCAAAGATTCAAGGTTGACCTTTCAAGTAACAGTACAAATTCAACAGTCACATATTGTTGTAGTGATGGAAGTATAAGCCCATTCTCCATGAGAGAACCATAATTCAAGTGCTTGGTCAAAGTTATTTGTGTGAATTAGTTTTAGCATGATTGGAATATAACAACCAACATCAGCTACTTTAAATGAAACAAATATTTTGACAGTGCACAGCCTTATTAAATCACTGCATAAATATAAACTACACTGCAGGAAGAGTTTGTCAAGAAACTTGTGATTTTATAGAGTCATATTATTCAAAGGTTCAAAACCAAATTTGTTTTTAGAGCCCATTTCTGTAGTGTGTGCTAGTCATAGTGTTGGGATATTTCATCTGTATATTATTTTGACTTTCATCACAAGATTTCACGAAAAAGTAAATGTATTGTGTTGTTAACTTGTTGACATTTTACAGTTATGTGTGTTTATCATTCAATAACTATATCCATACTTTTACTTCATAATCTCACTGCACTGCAAACTTTTGTTGAGGACAAACAGAGGCAAGGGAGAAATTGCTTTGAATTCAATTGCAGAACTTACATGACAATTAGAGATGGACCCATTCTTTTTTCCTTGCTAGAGTACAGTTTGGCTCATTTACTGAGAATTATTGAATTAAAATGAGTGACGTTGTTTTTTATTGTTTTATTCTGTCTTACAGGAGAGGCAAACCATTACATCTGAGCAGAGAAAGATTTCAAGTCCTTGAACAACTCTGGAAAACATTGAGCATTGATCATTCTTGTAAGAGATGGATGTGGCATCACAATAGATTATGATAAAGTAGATGTAGAGTGGGTATCATAATGTCAAGAGAATACTATCTAATAATTGATACTTTGCTGAGAAATCATTGTTTATCATTGGTAATTTCTTGAGTGAGTGAGTTATACTCAACTGTCAAAATGGAAAGACAAAGATTGTCATATTTTTTGTAACAAATGAAGGATGTCTTCAAGAGATGTATCTCCAAGCATGGTAGCATTATTTGATGGTTTGCAATGTCTGCACAATGCTTCTTTTACAAAAATACAAAGAATGGTTGCCGGTATTTCTAGTTCAAATTTTGGTTGACTAGCAAGGGTTGACCAGCAAGCATTGACCAGCAAGGAATTTCTGCAAAACTGACACTATTATTCTCACTAGAAAAGACTTGTTCAAGGTTTTAGAGTAATAAATTGTCTCATCTTTAACTTATCTGAAATTTTTATGCAATTGTGTATAATGATAAACATGATTTGAAGATATCGATAAAATTATTAACACATCCAGGAATTCTTAGTCATGTACATGTCAGTCATTGAAAAGATTGAAACTCAAATGTAATCAATAAATCAAATTAAAAAAAGTTTTTTATTTCTACTAAAAGGTATGTTGAATTCGTTTAACAGAATGGCTCTCAGATATTTTGGCTTTACTAACCTTGCTTAGATCATTTTCACCATTTATTTATTGCAAAGTAACGGTATATGACTTTGAAGATTTTATTTTAAATCACTTTCAAAGTTTCATTTACTTAAGAATGAAATTTTTCATGGAAGACATGAAATTTCTTGAGATCATGACAGACAACTTGTTCAAAGTTGACATTTGTGGTTACATAGTTACCAATATTGTGACAAGTGGTAAATATCTCATGACACTGGAAAGTACTGATCAATTTTTGCCTTCTTTGTCAATATGCTCACTAACAATTCCAATTGAGATCTAGTTGAGGTTCAATGTCACGTCTTTTTGTGACACAGAGTAAACAGGTCAGTATGTGTTAGTCCATTCATCCATTGCAATTTATTATCACCTTGTATTTGATTTTCTTGTTACTTTTGCTAAAGAACATAACTGTAACTTGTGTTTTTAAATCCAGAACAATCAATATACTCAGAGGAGAGGATTTTGACCACAAGTTTGTCTGTGACATAAATTCTATGCATGAATAGTATAGTCTGGTTGATATACTGTCATGTGCATATGTTCAATCTGAAGTAATGACTGATATGTATAGCTGGAGATGGTGCCATTGTTTTAGCCCCCATACTCAGAAGGAACACTATAAAAGGGCAAATGTCATCACTCTGTCAGTCTGTATGTGTCAATCTGTGTGCCTAAATTTGTAGTGTTCATAACTCAAAAGTAGCAAATTAAATGTGAGCAGTTTAAGTATGTGGAATGTTTGGATAATAATCTGGAAGTGGGTGGAATCTTGTAGATGTGGCTTGCATAATTTGAAAAAAAAAATAATTATAATTTTTTGTGTATGTTTCAAAAATTTTACTGATGACAGATTTATTACTTTGATATTTCATAGATATTTTTGTTGAGATATTCCATTTCACACTTGTTCAAATAAGCAGAAAATTTTTGTTTGGTGATTTTTTCATCAAAACTCTTTTTCTTATCCAAAAGGTCTCAAATGTGGTGTTTAGGGTTTTTTGGATGACAAATGATAATAAAATATTCTCTTGTAAATTTTTAACACAATTTTCTCATTTTTTATGAAATCATCTTGTTAGAAACCACTGCTTTCAAAGTTTAATGATGGCTTCCTAAAGATGACATAATGTTTGTTTTTGAAAGCATTGACAAATTTGATGTGTAAATTTTAGGCAATGTTTTAGTTTTCACTCAAAACATATTTTCTTAAAATGATGGTCTTATTTTATTGTTCTATTGACACAAACAAAACACCATGATGGACTTTCCCCCAACAAGATGAATCGTAGTAGTTATAACCTACCTAGAGATCCTCAATAATAAGATGTACAGTAAAACTAGAACTCAAGGAAGAGGTGGCAATCAGTCAGAAAAGTGCCAGCCATCGGGTCATGTCTTTGAACATGATACAAGATCCACTTCTAAGTAAGCGGTGGTGCCACTTCTGAAAGTGCATTGTTGTGTGGTGTAGTTCTCTTTTCTTTGATTTCATTTAAATTGATAATGTATGATTTGTAGTCAGGACAAGCAGCAGTTTAGAAGAAAATATTCAAATTTGAATGACATGTAAAGGAGAATTCTGTTGACATTAATGAATCAATTTGTGTTCAGTGTTCACAAAATCAGGTGTTTGCTGGTAAATTAACAGCAAATATACAGGGAATTCATAAAATTGATAATTATTGGGTTGACTTGATTAGGGCGACCGGTTTGGACCGGTGCATGCAGGACAACTAAGTTCATACTTGATTGGTTCGGGGATTTGGTGTTCGCATCTATTTGGGGATCCTCGACTAGCCTGATCCAGTTTGGTCGGGAGCAGACAAATACACAACATGGCGGCCACTTGATTGGAGAATCCGCCGGGTGACCCCGACCATGTGACGGAAAAAAACGGTGACGCTCCAGTCAGGTAAACCAGGGCGCCCCAATCAAGTCCACCCATTAATTACCCCAATAGTGGCTTTATGAATTTTTTAAATATTATTTGTTGTTCATCAGTGATTTCAACAACATATGAAGAGGTCTTTTTGTGAGTGAACACTCAGTGTGAATGTGCATATCATGGCTCACTCAAATTTCAAATTTTCTTTTCCATGCAGAGTTCAATTTTGTAAATACAGTGATATTTTATTATTAAGCCATGATTTTCTTTGTAAATGTTGTACATACACATGATGTAACTTTTGCACAGCGTTGTTTAAAAATACAGTCTAAATAAATTAATTGATATGCAAAATTGTTCACAATCGTTCACAACCAGATTGAAAACACCGTATTTTCTACCCTGGGTTCATAGTTCTGTTGATGTATGGAATTTTCCTTGAGGCTGTTGCTTCAATAAAGTTTGTGTGCGATGTGTGATAGTGAATTTATGAGAATGAGTGCTTCACAAACTCTACAGTGTGTGGAGAGGTTACTTAACCACTCTGTTTTTGAGAGTTGGGATTTGGCTGAGTGGTTTTGTCTCTTGCTTCTCCGCTAGTTGACCCGGTGCCATATGTTGTGAGATCAAACCGGATTGAAAACACCATTTCAGCAAGTTGAAGTAGTGGTTTCCATGTTCAAAGCATCCATTGCCAAAACATTTGTCTACATCCTAAAATTCATGTTTGTGATACTTCATTGAATCCAGAGAGAGAGACATGCAGCCTATCACAGCATTATGATATCACAGACAAGCTACTTGCTGCATAGCAGTATGATACTAGTGGCACCAGAGGGGATCATGGTTGAGGTAGTGTTACTTGCAAGAGAAATATGTCATGGAAGTTTGATGGATTCAATGTGTTAGGCAGTCATGTAAGCAATGAAAAGGCTTTATTATTGATATAGAAATATGATCATAGAAATATGTTTCCATCAAGTGATAAAGTTTGAAGGTATGTACATACGAGATATGTGTCACTGCAAACTTCAAAGTCTGTAAGACATAAACATTGATGACCAGGATTGGGCTTGACAAGTTGGCACCTGTAGAGACCAGTGATAGAAGTTTTGGGGCTACAAGCATGCTGCTATCAGCGGGCAGAAAGGTTTCACTGCACTAGCTGTGAAGAGTCAAAGTTATCAGAGATGTTTAGAATATTTTCAAAAAACAAGATTGAAACAGTAATTCTTATTCCAGGAGGTGTCATGGCCTTCAAAAACATCATAAGCTTATTAACTTGGCGAGCCCCAAAAAGTTGCAAGTTCATATTACAAAATCTGTATGTCTGATTGGTAAAGATGGCATTCATTGTATCAAAAATTTGATAACCTGTTTCAACATGATTGGATCATAGATCCTCGAGAAAAACTCTAGGATCTATGATTGGATATAGGAATGAAAGTACCCTGGAAGTCATTTGCATATCTCCTGGGTGATGGACTGTTTCACTCATTAAATGAAAGTAATCCTGGGAAATAAAACACAGAGTGTGACAAAATTTTTGCGATCTGTAACAATAATTTTGATCTTCCGCATCAAACAAAAAATAAGAAACTGTTCATGTGATAAATATGTAATCCCATGGAATTTTTCTCTGACATCATCGTATGCAAGTGTTTGTCATGGAGCCATAAAACGTCAAGCCAAATTCCATGGGATTATATAGTTATAGAATATCCCATTAAGCCTGTCATTTGAGTGAGAGAAAGTTCAAAGTTATGAAAGTGAAGGTTATTAGAAAGGGAAAGTTATTAGAAACTATATTTACATAGAGTATATGTACAAAGACTGAAAGTGATTTTGTCAAGTCATGTTGCATCAGCTACGTAATTTATAAGTTAGTAAAAATTTGTTCTACTTTTTCCTTACATTCAACTTTCAGTCACACTTTGCAACATTTAGAGACATTTGCTGAATTTTTGACAACTTTTTTCATTTTAATGTGTTGCAAGTCTTTACATTTTACCACAGAAAAAATAGTCAGCGTAGTACAAATAGCAAAGTCGGTGTCCATTCATTTAAAATGCAAAAACTTCAAATCGACTCTTGCATTGTACTGTCGCAGCTTTCTATGGCACAATAGTAAGGCATAGCTTCATTACAGCATTTCACTCCCACCATCTGTACACACAGCCACCTCAGTCTATTGCCTCTCAGACAAAATCCTACAAAAAAACAACTCTCCATCTGGACAAAAGCTACCTTATTTGCCAGTGTAGCAATAAATGCAACAATTTTGACTTGCTGGATAATCTTCAGTGTCATTGATGCAATTTTAGTCCTTTGTCCGTGGGACTATATGGATATGGCTCCATCCATCCATCAGTCCATCTGGGCAGATATCTCAGACATGCCTGCACCTATTTCTTTCAAACAAGGACAATACACTGAGATATACATATACACGTCCATTGGTTTGGGTGTGGCATGTATAATCAATGATTTTTGAAAGAGACTTGTGTTTCCTGAGAGACTTTTGATGAAACTGTACAGATGTACAGAACTCTGATAATGAACAAAGACATATGTCAGTATTGTGTCAATTTATTGGAAATAAGCATATTTAATGAATTTTCATGAGTTAGGTGACATGTCAAAGAAATACTGTCTCAAAGATGATGAATTTTTGTAAAGATGTTTATATACCTAAGTTGTAATAGTGTGAAAAGACATTTATGGCAGGATCATGTAAATTAATTGCTAATTTGCATCCTAAAGTTTTGTAATTAAGGTACATTTAGTACAAACATATTCACAGATTGGTGTGGTTCAGTCAGTGTTAGGGTCCACATATACCTTTATCATCAATTTTACGTCATGTTACATACAAATCTTGTTTGCCATCAGAAGCTTGTGGTCTTTTCCTTGTTATGCTCAAACTTGATTGTTCCCATTGACATACAGTTACTGATCCAATGTTTTGTTTCAAAATTAATACATAACTGCAAGGGTTACTTTTCTGACAGAGAATTGTAGCTTGTATACCTCATTGCCATAATCAAATTTTACATCAGTTGTAGAAGGGATATTTAGACTTTGAACTCATTTGGGAGAATGGAATTTTTATCTCGTAAATTTTTGAAAGCCAAGATTTAAAATTCATGCACAGATAGATACAAATCTTGAATCTTACAGCGATGTCATAACATGCAGCAAACTTGGCTTGGAAAATGATTTCGAATATTTGAAAAGTATCCATGTGAACATAACCCCCTGAAATTCTATTATGCTTTCAGTTATTTCAAAGACCAAATTCTAGACCAGTGAAGTTAAATCAAGTAGTTAAAGGGTCTGTGTTGGATAATCACAGAATTCCAATAGATTCGCTTCTTTTCTATCATATGAGCCATATTTTAACAATCTGAAAGAAAATTAGTAGTACTACTCCACTTGAGCAGACCTATACATCTGTAATATACTGCATTAAATGAACACTCTTTAGTATCTGTGGAAATTACATCAAAATTACAATGGACTAAAAGTAAATTTCCTTCAAAGAAGATACTTCCAGTTTGTGTCATTGAGAAAGACAAACAACACATCACACAGGAGGAAATAATGTTCAGTTCATATTTTATTAACTTAGGTTCAGCAGAACATAATATTTAAGTGTAAATGAAATATTGTGTTACAAATAATGAAACTTTGTCTTGTGACTCTAATTAACTGGATCCCTTATTCCAGTTACAAATTATCAAATCATGATTGTAACATAATAATATTTGCATTAATGCATTCTGTCAGTGGTTGTCCAATACTGTACATAACCTGAATTGAAACCTGAGACTCCAATGCATGCACACCCAATTCTACAGATAATAAAACATTTTTTTTCTCTCGATGCTTGTTTGAACATGCATGAGTTGTGGAAAAAAGACTACTGCAAAGTCACCAATTTTGACAGAAACCAAGACGGCATTCTATAAACTACAATGTATGGTAGTAAAAACCATCAGAACCTTCCAACATTTTTAGTGTAAATTTTTGTGTATGAATTTCTATCATCAAAGAATCCGAGTACTTGCAGAAATATAGAACAACCCCTTGCTCAACATATTTAAATTACAGTATAGTACATATGCAACATTCAAAACGATACATTGTCAAACATCACTGAAGTAATGTGAAGAAATTATACCGGTACTTTGCCCCTTCCAAGAAGAAAAACATTAGTGAATTTAAGGCAAGAGGACATTGCACAAGCAGAAAGCATTTCAAATTGTAAAATATGTAAGGTAAATGGCATGCTGGGTATATTGGCATTCTTGCCTTGTACCTTTGAAATATGTCATTTCACAATGTACATGTATTAAACCGGTAGCTTGGCTTGGCTATTATACCTGTGTAGTTACTCTACTGTCTGTTACACTAATGATAAAGATGATCCTATGACACTGGAAAGTGTACCATAGTTAATAAGTATCTTTAAACCATAATAACCAAAATTTTTGACAAAAAAGGAAGGCTTTTATAACAATGTATAAATTGCAATGTACAATACCTGTTATTCTTAGAGTTGATAAATGTATCTCTACGTCCTGAGTAAAGTACATGTAATATATATATGATAACATGAGATGTGTGCAAATCAAATCTTCATAAATTATGTTAAGGGTTTCTTTGTTACATTTCTGTTGACCTTTTCAAAGTCTGGGATGACAAAAGTGAAACAAAATGGCAGGCTTGTCAGGAATGTAAACAAGCATTAATGGACAAAGCACCATATAAAAGGGAAAATGTCATTGTTGGCCTTTACGGTGGATGGGAAGTTGCACAGTTTGACAGTTTTTAGTTGACAAAACCACTATCAATGCTTTCCTGTCTGCCATAATCATCATCATCATCACCATCATCATTGCTTTCTCCTTGCTGTAACAGCACAAGGTCCTTCTTTATCTGCCCTAATATGGATTCATTATTGTCAGATGAATGGATGTCATGTGCCAACGGTTCCTTTAAAGAAGTACCACTTCTCTCTTGTGACAAGATCACTGGCATTGTATCAGAGTTATGGTCTGTCCCTACTTGTGTTTTGCCATTGCTACCAGTTCCATCCATTAACAGTTTAGCAATGTCATCCACCTGTTCATCTTCTCCTTCAGATGTTTTTTCCCTGTTCACGCCTTTGCTTTTTTTGTCAGCTTCTCCAAAACTCTCCCGAACTTTCTGGTCAAACATTTGAACCATCTCAAAGACTTTGCTGCCCCTGACTGTGGTTGCACTAGCACTTCTGGCAGCTTCAAGGCTGAATTCCTCATTAGCACCACCAGTTTCAATGGCTGAGTCATTCACTTCAACTGCATTGTGATCATTTACATCTGGAGGAACTTGTGTTTCTGGATATATGGTTTTCACAAAGTCATTAGATTGGGTATCAGTGTCAAAATCTATTAGATCTTCATTGTTTTCATTGGCAATGCTGTTTGTGGTATTCATTTGCTGTTCAGTGTCAGGGATATACTGTTCTGTAACATAGTGTTCTGTGATGGATATTCTACTACTTCTACTGCTGCTGCTTCTGCTGCTGTTCACGTTCACTGTTGAAATTGCATCTTCTCCAGATGTTTTTGTGTTGGTACCAATTTCGCAATCAGCATCAACTATGAGAACATCGTTGTTTGGAAGATAAACAGGTTTGTGAAGGAAAGAGTCCTCTCTATCCACAGGTTTTCCTTGGCTAGCTAGATCACATTCTGTGACAATATCATGCATGTGTCCTGGCACAGGATGAGCATTGCCTTCAGTGGAGATACTTTGTTGATCACCGTCATGCCCATCATGATGAATAGAGGAATGAGAGTACTTGTGAGGTCCAATTATCCAGTTACTTTCTAAAGCATCCAAGCTCTGTACAGATTGATGCTCACTTTCTTCAAAGTAGTCATCTTCTGCTCGGAGTACAGATTCTAAGAATTCTATGGTCAATTTCTCATCATTTGTCAAACCTTGTAACGAATTATCATCTTCAGGTGTTTTTTCTTTCTTCTTTTTAATTGATTTCTTGTCTGCAATCACACCAATCACTTGTTGTCTTAAATCTGTTAAAGCTTCATTCACTTCAATCTGACGTAGTTCCTGTGCTGTCTCTGCAGATGGAAATAAACTTGGTGGGGCTTCACTAGAACTTGTATTGCTCAGAAAGTTATTGTAAAAGTCCAGTCCATGATACGCCCAAAATGGATGAACATCAGCTGAACTCTCAAGATGAGATGGCGGTCCATTATATGACATTTCGGGAGTTTTTATCTTTCTTGTACTTCTTGTACTTCCAATAAAGTCTCGTGATGTCTGTAGAGAACTGATAAAATATCCTGGTGGTTCATGGATAGACTGAAGGAATTCATCCGAAGTTAACAATGGCAACCGTGGCAGGTTTTCAGAATGGGAACTTGTACAGCCCATCTTCTTCTATGCTTTACACTTACACCTTTTGGGCCTGTGAATTAGAAGACAAAACATTTAATAATTTGCTTGTGTACTTACACATGTATGTCTAACCAAACTGTAGACAATGTTCACTATGAGCTCTCAGATCTGCTGTTTAAATGGTTTGAAAGAATTGTCAGCAGGACAGGATACAGTACTTTACCAATCTGTATAACATTGGTGAAAGATTTCAGTGAAACTAATAAGTACTACAGTAACTGTAACATTAGAACCAAAATACGATCAATCAGTCCAAAAACAGTGCCTTGCATGAGTTAATGAACATCATGACGTCTATCGTAACATTTCTGGTTTCTTTCACAGTAGCTATGACTGTCTTGATAAAACTTAGAGTTTAGTAAAATCACTTGTTGAACCTACAATTTTACCAGCTCCCTGATGAGAAAAAGGAAGGCTTATACAGAATGGATTATATGAAAGTGTGATGAATGCCACATTGCAGCATGAACATAAAAAGTCAAATTCAATCAGCTTTACCCTCTATAACATATTGTATATGTTGATGGGATACTCCCATGAAGCAAAATGTGAAAACCTACTGACTGCAAGTGTTTCATTTAAGCTAGCTCTCAGACAACACTCTCCAAGTATGTATGTAACTATGCAAATAACCACTCAACGACATTGTCTCCAAGAAACAAAGATTTTCACTTGAAGGAGACTTAAGGAGATCAGATACTAGTCTTTACAGTTATTGACCCTAAAAATCGTCAGATTTACCCTGGCGAATGGACTTGCTAGTAATAGTCTGAATAGTATAAAAGATGTGGCTGTTTTTGGGTGTTGGCCACTTTGTAAGGCGTTGGTGCAGTTTTGTATATTTGGAAAACAAGAGGCTATATGCTAGAACAATTGTGAAGTGACAAAAGAGTGGTGTAATTACTTGGAAGAATTCACAAAAGCTACAATGAAAATCTTACACTGTACACATGAAAGTATCTGTGTAGGAAATCAGTGTACCATGATCCATTGAACAATTGGTGTCATTGAGTGACTCAGTGCAAATCTACTATGGTTATAACATGTTATGTCCAGTTGAAATTGTGTAAAATAGTCCACATGTAAAACACTATGAATAATGAATTTCAGTCCAAGAGAGATTTTTTCACATTTGGGTTGATTTCAAGAAGGCCTTTCATTCAAAGAGACGCTTGGAAGTTAAGCTTTTGCAAACACTACCAAGTAGGATGTGTAAAATTGAAAGTGTAAACAATGGCCAGTTGAGACAGCTACTGGTATTACGTAAGTACATGAAGACTACCACCTTTGCTATTCAGCCTGAATGCAGGTCAGCCATATGATTTAAACATCAACACACACACAAAATTAGTCAAAAATGCAAAATTGTTTTAAATAAACTTTTGGTCTAAACCACTGAATACAAAATTAAAATTAAATCTCAGATCAACAATCATAAGTTTGAAAGAAATTGTCGAGTCGCACAAGTTTTAAATGTTCAAAACTTACGTTTACAACAGAGCCAACTTGTCAGTGTTACGTGATATGAGATTGACACAAACTGATTCATTTCAAGGAAATACAACAATTAACTTGTTGAAGATTTAATCATTGCAAAGAGTTCTGTACCTTATGTGTGATTGAATTATAGTGCTTTCATTGCTTTGACATTGTTAGATTATCTGAGGACATACACAGCACCATGGACGTACCGTAGTACGTCCATGGACATAGACGTTCATGGTGGCAGTCAGGCCGATGATTGCTGGTGGAGGGACCATGTGAAGACATACACGGCACCATGGATGTACCGTAGTACGTCCATGGACATAGCGAGTACGTTCATGGTGGCAGTCAGGCTGATGATTGCTGGTTGAGGGACCACAATATACACGGCACAGGTACTTTTTCAAAAGTGAAAAAAAATCACTGATGAATAGTGAAGTGCTTACTCAGAGAGTGCACAAAAGGTTAGATATGTGAAGAATGTAAAAACCTCACGCATGTAAAAGGAAATGATTGTTTGGTTTTATTTGCATGGGAGTGTCATAATACAAGGCTGATGAGAATGAATGCATTATACCATCTTTAAATCCTGTATTAAAGTTTATTGGAGTATTTGATGGTAACTGATTCATGGTCCGGTGTCACATGACTTAGCAAATTCCATTTTAGTTTTCTATGTTAGTGAATATAATCACATCTGAATAGTTTGACAGAATTGGACTGCACTGAGTAATGCTACATGTAAAGTAAAATCATTTGCAATAAAGAGTCTACCGTATTGGACATTTTGTGTTGGAGCTTTTTAGGTGTCAATGACTTACATGTACCGGTATGTGATTGAAAGCACAAATGTTCTTAGTATCTGGTTCCACAATTGATGCACCATCCATGGATTACAGTGTAGCACTACAAATGTCAATGATTTAGAAGTAACAAATTCAAAATGATATTCCCCTTATCAGTCAATGCAGACCACTCATAAGTCAATGTGTCTTCCTTTACTTTCTTTGAAACATATTTCAGTGTGTTTGATGATAACAAAAATAGCACCAGACAGGTCACCTTAATGTCATGCACAAATTGTAGAATATATAAATATCCTTCAAACTTGTTACTCATACAAAGGGTTAAACATTAACATCAATTTCATGCTGTAATTCGAAGACAATGTAGCATTTATAGACCTTGGTTAACAGCTGCTAATAATAAAAATGTATTGACAGTTAATGTTTAATCTGTGACAATTTAGTGAACTACAAAATGCTAAACAAGTCTCATCACTGATTTCACAGATTGTGGGCGATTATGAGTAACAAGTTTGAAGGATGTAAATATTCAAACTACACTAAATGTTTTGTATTCAGTGTTATATGCAAATAATAAAGAAATTATTTTAGTATAACTTCACAATATCATACTAAAACTACAACCTTTAAAATCAACATTTACAATAATTAAGGATTAATTACCACATGATAATTCGAGCTCAGAAAACTAATTACTGGATAAAATACTCAAGCTTACAAAATGAAGTTGAATCAAAAGAATTACTATAGATATGAAAAGAGGTCTTGTTCACGAACAGTGGTATTTAATAACGATATCATTGAAATAATTTGCATAATCAGGAATTTGAAGAAATGATAACGATACAGATGTTGGCAATATTTTGTTAGAAAAGAAATTCACCTTGATGAAAGAAAATGGAGAGTTACGCAATGACAGCATATTTGATGAATTAAGAATACACTGCTAAATTACATCATAAATAAATAAACGAAATCACTATCCCCAACTTCTCGTACAGAATTATATCCCAGTGTTCATCAAATCAAAATTAGAAATTTGTCAGACACATTTTGTTAGAATTCTGATGATCATGAGATTTCAAGAGTCACACACAGGGAGAAAAGCTTGACCTTGGCTGTATAGACAGTACAACCATACTGATCAGTACACTGGGAAATACCTAGTGTACATGTGTCAGTCACTTCAAACATACAGGTTTCAGGTACAGTAGCACTTCATCTAATTTTGTCCTCAGCTCTCAATATTCAATCTGTTACTTCAAACATTTTTCCAGTTATCCTAAACATGCACATCTTCAATTTCAAGTTTCCTTAGATCCTCATGTATCCCCTGGACAGATGTTTTTAAACATGGATACAATGCAGTAACCAATCACATTATGATATGTACCAAAGGTATTACACTTATTACATTTTCTCCATTGGGGTATAAATTTTACACAAATTTGTAGAAAATTAACAACAGCAAATCCCTATTGATTGTCACACATGTTTTGGAATGACATCACAAATACAACAAAGTTTCATGAAAGATTGCCAGTATTAAGACTTCCCTACGTAGCTCATCATGTACCCATAGATTTGATGACATCACTATCCTCAAAGACAAATATTAGTGAATCTGCAATAAGTTTGACATCAAGACAGTAATGGTATTAAAAGGTATTTTAGGTGGAAAAACTTTAAACTTCCCATGATATCAATGCCATCTCATGTAAACAGCAGGTTACAATCTTCAGATTGTGAATCTTACCTCAAACCTCACTGCAGTTCCGCAGCCAATAACTTTGCCTGGCAATTTTGGATGGTGGGGAAAAGGTATGTCTACCTTTCACAACCACACAAAATCCCTCGGGAAGGTTGTTGACTACAGAACTGCAGCAACTCTAACAATAGTTACTCTGGATTAACTGCATGTGCTCAAATCCTGATGTGCTAGTGAAGCACATGTTCAGGTTTGACAATAACCGCTCAATGTTTTTGACATGATTGTTATCATAAGCAATAAATTGTTTATTATATCACACAATCTGCATTGATACTGATGTTGAGGATAGTAATAACACTGGTTGACACCCAATCCCTCCACCCATGGAGCATGGATGGACATACCACTGTGGTACGTCCACCCACTCCATGCTCCACCATAGTTGACAAGGATTCCTGTAAAACAGGAACTATGCTTAGCATATTTCTTCAAATCGTTTCACATTATGTCTTGAAGTGTAGCTTACCTGTACTCTCTGAGGAAAATAACCAAAACTACAATACCAGGGAGATAACGCTCCAACAGTAAGACACAACATAATCCAGCTGATTGCAAACTATGTCAGACCACAGTGGTCAGACCAACAAAAAGTGAATTCTTTTATGGGTGGAGGGTCATGTCAAAACAAGCCAATGTAAGCAACCAATCGACTGCTGAATACTAATTACATTACCAACTTAATTTGCATGGCTAAAAATACAACACCATTGTATTGCAGAACAAAAGATGCCTGGACAGAGAGTATGCATTTTCATCAGGTAATGTGTAGCATCAGTGAAAGTGAACTTCGTCCTTTCTCTTTGAGTTTAAAATCAAAGACAGCAACTAGCCAGATCCTGATACAGACATGAGCATTGGAAAAACTATGTCAACACAACTTTCAGGGAAAATGACCTTTTGGAAATTATAGGAGCAATAAAGAGTATTTCTTCAAGGACAATGTGCCAAGTTTCAAAAGATAATCACTTGAATAGGGTTATGTGGTACCAACTTATGTCAAACAATGTGACTGTGCAGAATTGCGAACAAAAGCTCATCTATCGGTATAAGCTTGTCAAGAATAATTTTACAAAGTATGTACCATACAATAGTGAAAACTTCCAGAAAACAACCTATAAACAGGTACAAGTAGTATGGTCAGTGATTGGTCAGTGAGTTGTGAAGTGTTTGGCATTGTGGCCATTCTTCATAATGCCATATTTATGACCAATGGAAAGGGTGCGGTGATAATGTTACCATTAACACTCATTTTTTTTACATTAATATTTTACAGAATACCTGTAAGAGTGCAAATCTAAATGTTCACACAGCACAGAACGGTTTTTAACTTTTCCTAAAAGTGGTTATTTACACCATGAACAGCGTTAACTGCAAATACATTTATGACCCTCTGTTACGACCAATGATATTCCAGATTGCCAAGGTTCAAACGGGTTAGGTCAAGACAAAGAAGTATTGGTAAACATTACCTTCAAACGATCAAATTTTGATAAAGCTTTCTCAAAACAATGTTATTGCACTGCATAATTCGAACTTATGATGACAAAACAGTTTGAGATCAAGATAATTCTGAAGAGAAATATTAAAAGAATGGTTTTAAATTAAACATTAAACCTAGATCTTTTTAATTAATCAATAGGATGTGATTGTGAAAATTTGGTAGCTTGAACTTGCCATACATAGACTGAATCACATCAAAATAAACTTATTTTCAAAAGAACTGTAATGAAACATGGCTGCTTCACAATTTTAATTGTATAATTGTTTTTTAAAATGGCAGATTTTGAACAAATCTGATGGTAAAATATGCATTACCACATTATTGTCTCCAACTAAACTCGCCTACTTTTGAATAAAATTCATCTATTTCTGGTGTGAAATTATCATTCTAAATAGATGTACAATGAAACCCAACCTTATCAACACCTCCTTGATAAGAAGAATGATTGCTGATTTTCCAAGCTAAAGGTAGCAAGCTGACTGGAATTTAATACAGCTCTATTGTTCTATTCTTGAGAGACTGTCTGGAATAGACAGGTTTCTCAACATGTTGATACTTATACAAGGTTGACTGACATCCCTGCTCATAATTGAAATAAGTTTTGAGTCTACATTTCAAAAATGTACATAAAGCTTTGAGAGTCTATGTATAGTTATCCCATTTATTTTATTGCATAACTGACTCAATTTGTGAAAAATTAACAGTACTTGATCTATAGGTCTTTTTCTATCTTTCATAAAATTGTCTTTTTCAATTACAGGAACATAATATCATTGCCAAACGTGATTTTCTTCAGTACAAGGTTTTAGGTTTCAGTATATGATGATCACTATCCAGAAAAAATAATGAAAACACGGATAAGGTTTTTCATCCTTCTTCTCTGCCAAATGATCTTACAGTTGCTACATACTGTATTTTTCCAACAGACTCATGTTCTCTACCACCTCTAACCTGCCCACCCTTCATACTATGCGTTGCTCTCTACCACCTCTAACCTGCCCACCCTTCATACTATGCGTTGTTCTCTACCACCTCTAACCTGCCCACCCTTCATACTATGCGTTGTTCTCTACCACCTCTAACCTGCCCACCCTTCATACTATGCATTGTTCTCTACCACCTCTAACCTGCCCACCCTTCATACTATGCGTTGTTCTCTACCACCTCTAACCTGCCCACCCTTCATACTATGCGTTGTTCTCTACCACCTCTAACCTGCCCACCCTTCATACTATGCGTTGCTCTCTACCACCTCTAACCTGCCCACCCTTCATACTATGCGTTGCTCTCTACCACCTCTAACCTGCCCACCCTTCATACTATGCGTTGCTCTCTACCACCTCTAACCAGCCCACCCTTCATACTATGCGTTGTTCTCTACCACCTCTACCACCAGCCCACCCTTCATACTATGCGTTGTTCTCTACCACCTCTAACCTGCCCACCCTTCATACTATGCGTTGTTCTCTACCACCTCTAACCAGCCCACCCTTCACACTATGCGTTGTTCTCTACCACCTCTAACCTGCCCACCCTTCATACTATGCGTTGTTCTCTACCACCTCTAACCTGCCCACCCTTCATACTATGCGTTGTTCTCTTCCACCTCTAACCAGCCCACCCTTCATACTATGCGTTGTTCTCTAACACCTCTAACCAGCCCACCCTTCATACTATGCGTTGTTCTCTACCACCTCTAACCTGCCCACCCTTCATACTATGCGTTGTTCTCTACCACCTCTAACCTCCCCACCCTGTACACTATTGCTCTGACAAATGACTTGAAAACTTCTTCAACCATGCATTTCATAGTGAAGTTTTTCTTGTAAGTAGCTTTTCTTGGTTAGCTTATATTGATGTTTTGCTAACTACTACATTGCATATAGGGGTTAATGGCTTGTCTTTCTCCAATAGTTTACCTCAACAAATAAAATCTAAATAAAGTGGACAATCCTTTCCACACTCCCTCGCCAGTTTTCTCATCCAAGTTTAGTTCTTACATGCTGTGTATTTATTTGTATATTTGCTCGTATTACATAGTGTATATATTATTTATTTTCACTGAGTTTATTATGATAACATACATGCAAGTTGAGTTTTTCTCCTGACACACTGCCCTCAAGATTTATGATTTCTTTTTCCTAAATTTGATTTAAATTTTAAATGGCCAGGAAAACATACTTGACTACCTTTCGCTATTTTTCAGTCTCCTTTACCCTTTAAACCCAGCACGTCTTACCATATTTCTCAAATTTTTACAAACATAGGGTAATAAAATGTTGACTGATTGATAGACTGATTGATTGCATTGATGATACTCTCAGCTCCTATTGTCTTATTTGCCTTTCACAATGAAATTTTGACATAAAATTGGGTGTTCTATTCATGGATATCTGAAATCTTTGAAAGGTTTACTATCATCCAGTAAGAATTGGCCATATTTACTTTCACATTGATAACATAGTCACAATAGAGCAGGAAATGTATTACTGTAGAATGATTGATGAATAATTGATTTTAATAGCCAGCAATTTATTAATTCCCTGATCAATCGCCACTACATCGAGTTGAACATAGGGAAGGTGATAGATTATTACTAATCACCTTCAGTGTTGTTTGTGTTTTAATTACCCAAACACTGTGTACTGCAGTGACTGGTACAAAGTATTTAAGCGTACATGTACCATGCTCCAGACAGCAAACCCCTGGAACTGGTGGCATGTGAACTACCCTATGTAGGCTCCTCTGTGGACAATGTACATGCTTCAAATGCCACATGCGTACATGTCACTGATGACGAATCTACAATTGGCAGATTTGTGAATATTTATTTATGTACCTAATAGTCTAATTCAAATAGAATTAGACTACATATCTCTGGACAAAACGCTGTTATTGCTCCACAGTGATTTGAATAATCCTCTTTCTAGAAGGTGCCAATATAAATTTTTATGAGCCTACGCGGTGTGATTTAAAAACTACTGAAGCTGTCACTGAAATTAATTCTAGAGAAACCCAAACGGATGTAAGCTTAAGTTTCCATCTTTGTTTAATATATAGATGAATGATTCAATGGTTGGATTAAATTCTGTACAAATAAGGTATGAGTTGTACACACTGTGGCATTGCTGTTTGTGGATATGGATATATACACAGTGAAGGTCCTTGTAAGCACCCCCTTTCTGGGCACATCGCTTGTGGTTCGAATCACCAGTAGAGCGACCGCCGTGGCAGTCACTGTTAAATCCGAATCCTCTGATAGCTAAGCTAGACATAGTTACATAATCTAATAAATAACCCCTGCCCTGTGAGATTCTGATGAGTGAGAAAACGTGAAATAACTTAGGTTGTGGTGTACTGATAGTTCCATTCTGTTGAATGTGTTATCGAAACCCTGAAATACAGTGCCTTGAGTGAAATATACAAACCGATAACACCCAAGTACATCCTTGATCGATGTAGCCCTACCTGCTGCAGACTAGTCGTAGCTGTCATTGTGTTGTCGTAGCACAACGGGGGGAGCACCATACCACAGTCGTTTGGAGAGCTATTCAGCACTGGGACTATTCGCCCCATAGACGAGTGTACAGAAGCGAGAAATACCCCAAGTCTGGAAACAGAATGGCTATAAAAACCACGCCATGTCACATTCCGTGTTCGATTTCACTGTGAAAATTAGCAAGTTCATCTATCATGCAACCGTCGATCGTTCCCTATCATTCTAAAATTTCATACCTGATACTTTATCTGATTCAAAAACGCTCGTTTCGTGTGATTTTCGGCCGAATTCGACGGACACCTCGCCAAAACCTGGGGGTGAGCAACATTCCGGTCACCTCACAGTGGACGTTGGGCGCCTCCACTTTACTGACATTAGCGCCGCGTACCATGAGGGGTGACTGGAAGGTTTTTCATGCCTTATGTTTTGGCGACGTGTCTTCTGAACTCGGCCGAAAATCACACGAAAATTCATACCTGATACTCATCTGCTTACAAAATGCTCATTTCCTGTGATTTTCGGCCGAGTTCGAGAGACACCTGGCCAAAACATAAGCGTGAGCAACATTCCAGTCATCCCTCATGGGTAGGCGGCGCCAACGTCAGTAAAGTGGAGGTACCCAAGAGGTGACCGGAATGTTGCTCACCCCCAGGTTTTGGCGAGGTGTCCGTCGAATTCGGCCGAAAATCACACGAAACGAGCGTTTTTGAATCAGATAAAGTATCAGGTATGAAATTTTAGAATGATAGGGAACGATCGACGGTTGCATGATAGATGAACTTGCTAATTTTCACAGTGAAATCGGACACGGAATGTGACATGGCGTGGTTTTTATAGCCATTCTGTTTCCAGACTTGGGGTATTTCTCGCTTCTGTACACTCGTCTATGGGGCGAATAGTCGCAGCGCTGAATAGCTCTCCAAACGACTGTGACCATACCCCGGTGATGGAGACCTGCAGCCTCCCAAGCCTACAACTTGTCTTACGTGCAGAGCTAGTCTGGGAAAGATTTCTTGATTTGAGAAGATAAAATTTACTATACCTGTTTTTTCTGTTATTTTCGTCTTCCCTTCACCATGTACACTGTCGTCACAGAAAATCGCAATCAGAGAGATCGATGTCAGTTGACACGACCACCGATATAGTTCGAAGAGCAAGTGTGCATTGAATTCAGTTCCTAGGCTATAAATTTGTAAAAGAAAGTAACCTAACCATGGTTGGTTGGACGTGCGAATCTAACACGGCCTCTATGTGTGGTGGCCACCGAGGAAATCTTCTGAGAAGCAAACCTATTTTATCTTCTGGGCGTGTATTTTTCTATGCGTGTTTACCGACTAAATATGTCGACAACTCATAGTCATATTTCAAGGGCGTACCTACGTAACAGGCGGTAACTTGGGAAACTACGTCCAAGTACTTCCGGGATGTGTCACGCAAAAATAACCACGCCCAACACCTGTGCACAGTATGGAAACCAAGCAAACAGCAATCTGATACTTATGATACTGCCCCCGGGATATTGCCATAGATAGCTATATATTATAATAACGTGCAGCAGAGGTAAACTAATAATGTGGTCGCTGTCAGTAATTAATAATTTTATACTTCCCTGTAAGCTTACAACACGACAGCACTGCCATGATAGTGTGTTGTTTGTAGAGAGAAGAATAGGACGTATCCAGATGCAGAGATGGCGCTAATTCACCTATTGCCTGTCTCTAAAACTTCTAAAGCTCTAAAGTTTGAATACAGTATTTTGAATGAGCTGTGAATGTATTCCACACTTTTTATGCATAACCAGATGTCCAGAACTGTTATAAGAAAAATGTGATTGTGAAATTTTAGTGCATAAGCTTATTGCTTTCTAACACTGAATTCTCATTGAGAAAAAGTATCAGGAACTTGTCATGCTTTTCATATGAACTGCAGATTTCATAATGATTGGTACACTTTGCAAAACAGACTTTCAATTTACAGACATAAAGATATTTCTGACATATATCTCTGATATATTAAAATACTGCGCCCAAAGGGCGCGCCGAAAAATATTAAACATCTTGATATCTCTGATCATTATATCTGATAGGCCTAGGGGCCTATATGAACGTCATGTGGATGAAGGGCATGGTGAAAAATTGTTTGATATTTTCACGCTACTTTAAAATATTAAACATACAGATATCTCTGATATACATGTCTGTAATATTAAAGTTATATGCTTGGAGGGGGCTCTGAAAAATATGTCTTATTATTGTTAAAGTTATGCGCCCGAAGGGCGCGCCGAAAAATGCAACTGAATATGAACTTTGTGGCTCGCACGATGCATTTTAGGCAAGTATGAGCCCGTGTCGAAATTCAAAACACATAGACCCCCCCTCCCCATAAGGCATTTCAAAAACATGGTGACCCACCCTCTATCATCAAAGTCTAAAACAGGGTGACCCCCCCTGAATCCACCGGCCCCACCATGCCGAAGAAACTGACAGTCCCTAAGCTAACAAGATTGTCTCTTATTGTTGATTCTGAAAAAAGAGATCCGAAAAAAATTTGGAAATTAGTTAGGCTAGTACTCTGAAAAATAAAGACAACTCAGCCAGTATTAGTGTTGCTCCTGACGTTTGGTTTAGTCATTTTAAATCACTTGCACAAAAGGGCATTGACTCTCAAAATGTTGATGCTGATTTTGAAGCAAAAATTAAGAGGAGACTATTAAGTGGTTTTGAGTTCTATAGTAATGAGCTTCTTGACTCTGAAATTTCTGCCAGTGAAGTGTTGACTGCTATTAGATCCTTGAAATCGGGCAAAATCCTGTGGCGATGATGGAATTTTAAATGAAATGATTAAGAGTGGCTAGGTTATTTTGATTCCAGCTCAACTCAAGATCTTCAATGCTGTTTTGAGTTGTGAGTTATTTCTGTAACTTCTATAACTTCTATAACTGTAATTTCTATAACTGTGTGGGCCAAAGGGTATATACTGCCTATCACAAATTTGGGCCAGAAGATGATCCTTCAAATTACAGAGGTATTACTATCAGCAGTTGTGTAGGGAAACTATTTACTATTATTCTGAATAACAGAGGTAACAGTTTTATTCAAAGTAAAAAATTGCTCAGTTGCGAGCAAATTGGTTTTCAAAAAGGATGTCGTACATCCGATCACATTTTCGTTTTAAAGTCTTTGATTAATTATTACAAGCGTCAAGGTAGAACGAAGCAATTGTTTACATGCTTTGTAGACTTACAGAAAGCTTTTGACAGTGTTTGGTATTTAGGGTTATTTTATAAATTATCAAAAAAAAGCTTTAGTATTAAGTTTTAGAATATTGTAAAGTGCATGTATGATAATGTCAAGTCATGTATCAAGTTATCATCTGGTTGTACCAATTGGGCTGATGATTTATCGAGAGTAAGCATGACACCTGTACACAAAAGCCTCAAGAAAACAAAGATCATGATATTTAATGCAAACTTTAATATGCATAAATATAATATCTACATTTACGGTAAGAGATTAGATATTGTTTCCTCTTATACTTACCTAGGTATCACTTTTATTCCATCTGGAAATTTTAAAAAAGCAAGGCTTTCTTTAAAAAACAAAGTACTGCATTCTCTATTTGCTCTTATGAAAACCTTTAACTCTCAAAATGGAACGCCAGTGGTGGTACAACTGCATCTTTTTTGACTCTCTAGTTAAACCAGTGTTGTTGTATGGATCAGAGGTTTTGGGGGAGTTCCTTATTTAGAAAAGTAAGTTCAAAAAGATTTAATGATTACTTCCTGAAACCAAACCGTGAATTTAAGATTGTTCAGATGAAGGTTTGCAAGCACATTCTTGATATTAATAAAAGTGCATGCATCCATGCCTGTTTGCCTATGTATTATTGTTAATGTGATTAAATATTGGAGTCGTTTAGTAAGCCTTAAAAATAATAGTCTCCTTGCCGTAGCATTTGAACTTGAAAACAAATTGCATGAGAAGGGTCAGTCGTCTTTTTTAGACTTTGTGAAATCTGTCTTTGCATTCTGTAATGAGAGAGAAGAATTGTAAATTGTCTACAGTTATAAGGACAGTAAAACATTCCTTGAAAGCAAAGTTTGTTGACGTCTGGAAGAAAGCCATAGAAAGTAATGAGAAACTAAATATTTATAATAAAATTAAAACTGTTTTCAAATATGAGAAGTATCTGTCTTTTGTACAAAATCCGTTTGATAGAATAACATTAACAAAAACAAGAATTTCAAATCATATTTTCCCAGTTGAAGTTGGTCGTTATAAGAATATTATTAGACACCTTAGACTTTGTACTTTATGCAGAAGAGATGTTGAAGATGAATTCCATTGTATTATGACTTGTCAAAGTGCACCTGCACAAGGTTTAAGAGATACTTACTGTAATTCTATTTTTGAGATTCAGGCTCAGCTGAAACATTTTGACAAGATGTCCTTCTTCAACTACATAATGTCTTGTTCAGATGATTCCTTTGTGCATATTACTGCAAAGTTCTTTAATGAGCTGATGAAATCTCACAAGATGTAATTTTGAGATGACTTTTTCATCTCTCCCTCGTGAAGTGTTTTCGATCTTGTAATTCTTTTGTGTTGTATTTTTTTATGTTAATGTCACGTATGTGTACACGGCTAAATAAATAAATAAATAAACATGGCACCCATACGACCAATGTTAAAACTGTGCACCATGTCTAAGGTAAGTTGGCGATTGATAATTAGACTTGGTTCAAGTCATTGAATTTAAAAAAAACATCATTTGCAACAGTTTCTCTTGTGTCTCTTCTATTGCATACAAACCTATTTGAATTTGACAGGCCAGGATTTTTTTAGCGATCGAACGGGTTACCTTTGAGTCTTCGCAGTGGTGAGCTAGTTTCTGCCGGAGTTCCAGACATGTTCACCCGCTCGTTCACCCGTTAATTCTTACGTTTCACAAATCACAGACAGAACCAAGTCTAGCGATTGATGAAAATGGAAACATAATCTTGTTTGCCATCATATTGTACATCGTGAAATCTCGATGTTGCGGCTATGTTGACGCGATACATCGAGATATCGTGCATGAAATCAGTGGTGAAATACATCAAGAAAGTCGTATAGGCGCAGTTCCGACGACCACATCATCTTGATCGGACTGGAGTAGGTTTCACCATATTGGCACTTATAGGCAGCACCAGGGGTTGACTATCCAGCCAACGAGCGTCTGTGAAATCACCACATTACATGTGATGTAAAGTATCACGAACTTTTCGTGCGTCAATTATTGTTATCAGTTTTGTCTGTGTTTATCAAAACACCATTTTTTAGAAAGAATATGTAAGACCGAGCCCATTGCGGTAATATATTGCTTTATGGGTATAGATGGATGACCCAATCGAGATATTCACAGAATGAAGACATTTAATTTTCATGTGCGAACTTTTTTAGGTAAATTTCTCATAATAGGTTTAACATTTACTTTTCTGAAACTGCTCGTCCGATCAGGCCATGTAGGCTTTAATAAGCCTCTACTAGTAGGTATGACCTCATGCAGGTCAAACTAAGTTTTGTACAAAAAACGACTTGCAATTAGATTTTCCATAACTAGGCGAACGAAAAGTTTTTTGTTTTTGCAAGTTCATGTTATTAAAATGTTGTTCAAGGCTTTGTCGAATAATGCTTTGGTCAAGCTTCAAAAAGTGAATGGTTGTATAGTTTGACCATTTATAATACTGACTTCATTCGAGCTAAAAATATGTACAGTTACAATATGAAATTTTCTCATTAGAATAATTTGTCATGTTAAAGATCTCGTAAAAGAAGTGGATGCAGCACGATAAATTAAAACGGTCTTTAAACGGACTTTCTTGTTGCACGCTGAAGAATCCAAGGGCGTTTTGTTGTTGTTTTTGTTGTTGTTGCCGTTTTTGATTTTGTTTTGTTTTGTTTTTCAGCGGGAGAGGGGCAAGCTCCTGTCCTAGTGCAAAATGGATTCCTACTTACAAGGTGAGACCCGCGTCATATTACATGTGAGTTTAGCAACATTTTGGCCAAACAATATCACAAACTTGGAAACTTAGTTAAAAGTTCATGGCCAGGTATAATAACAATACACTAAACTCAAAGTTATTAAGTTTGATTGAGTAAAGTATTTGAGAAGGAATTTTTAACCGATGTACTTTGAAAAGTGTTTTTGATCTGAGTCGTCTTTGGATTCAGAAAGTAATTCGGTGGGGTCGTTTTGAAAATAACAATCGACTTTGGGAGAGGCGTATAGGGATCATAATAAAACACTGCCATACTATGCTTTGATGACAAAATATAATATGTTAAATTTGTTCACACCTAAGTTCAGTACGCCAGGTATATATGTTAGGACTTCAAAAGTGTCATTGACTTCGAAGTGTCTCTATAATCACCTGAACACTTTTGAAGTCTTAGCTACACCATCGTCGTAAACCACGCGCCTCTTTACGGCAACAGCTCAGCACTACCCGTCAAGAGATTGATTTTTGCGTAGGTCAGCGGAGCGGAAATTATTGCTCTGGCTCGCGAGAATGAGCTACACTGTATCTAGACCTATAGTGTCCGCTGTCCGTCGGTGCGTGATGGATGATGATTAAAAGGTTATACCTGCAAAAACTCGAGAAAGAAATGTTTTCAAGTAATCACAGAATATGGTGATGATTATCACTTCCTGAGTCATGCATCAATATGTATTATTTGAGAAGAAACGATGAAAGAAGGATTAAAAAGTATTTGTTAAAACATATCACCTGATTAAAACATATGACCTGATTTGAATTATGCTGACATTATCAGTCAGCGAAGTCCTTCATAGCAGGTTACAAATGATTGCTTACTTGAAATTATCATCCTATACCACTTAAAATTTGGTTCCAGATGTTGTCAGACCTGTCAAAAATCGCAATTTTCTTCTACGCGGAAGAAGTGATAGGTAAATCTGGGCCAGAGTATATTTTATGATTTTTGTTTTCTTTAAAAGAAAACATAAATATTCATGTTTCAGTTAAGTTGTTATTAACTTTATGTAATATGTATTCGTAAACCAAAAAAACGAACAAATAAAAAAACCAAAAACCTAGAAAACACTGGAGACGGTAGACTTGGTTCAAGTCGGTGAATTTCTAAAAAAAAGCTTTTTTATTATTTTTTTTCTTGTGTCTCTCCTATTTCATTCAAACCTATTTGGAATTTAGCAGCCAAGGCCTCAGGCCAGGTTTTCCTTGCGATTAATTGAACGCGTTACCTTTGAGTCTGCGCAATAGCTGAGTGAGTTAGTTTCTGTTGGATTCTGCGATTCCGGGAGAAACTCCCATAGTATAGCGTTCACACCTCTCATTAATAACGTTCACCCCACTCACGCGTTTCACATGAAAATAAAACACAAATCGTCGCGTTCACTCCACTCAAACATTCACAAATCACAGACTTGAACCAAGTCTACGGAGACGGGGACAGGACATCGCAAAAACCGACAGTTCTATGGTGATTAAGATTAAATTGCAAGAGGTTAAAACAGTATGGAAGCAGTAAAATATGCAGTCAGTCTGTCTATTGACTATTTTGCATACTGTTAAAGCATAGCATGTGTTCTCTTGTAGTGATTTAGTATAGATAGGCAACGAAATCTCGTTTTCGGCGCGGTCAGTTTGAGAAACTTCGGAGAGTGGGGTGACAGTCCTATTGTGGCACTAACAGGAAAGACCGGGTACCCATGCTTGTAAATGTTTCTCAAAATTTAAACACATCCCTTTATATCTGGTATTTTTCAACAAAAATACACCCTTATTATGAGAAATATTGGAGAAAAATAAACTAGAAAACACCCTCTAATTTATAAAATCTAGGAGTGAGTGAGATAATTGCAAACACTGTTACCACCATGTCAATGTTATAAATTAGTGATATTGTGTCGATACATCAATGCAGTGTAGCGTTGTTGTCTGTACCAGCCTACCCCCAATACAGTCTACAGTATGCAAGGTAGTCAGTAGATGGACTGGCTAGAGTAACATGGTAACTTTCGGGAGAAGAGTTACATGGTGACGTCCTTATTAAAAATGTCTCATTTTCGATTTAGCGCTGACATGGCAGTACATCTAGGGAAAATATTTACCAGGTTTCAAAGGGGTATTCTAATCATCTCACGGCTCAGATTTTGAAAATAAACCCAAACAGTTGTTCGTGTTTTCACGGCCTAGATAATGAACAAAAAACTCCTTTTCCGTGATTTTTAGAATATACATAGGTACCTAATGATCCTGAGAGTGCCACGGGCCAGCGGGAACTGTAGACTATAGAGGAGGAAGACGGACGCGTCTCTACCACATTTAGTGACAAAGCCAGCCCCGGTAAAAAGAAATAGTTATCGTAATTGTAGCCGACTCAGATATTCAGGTGAAAAGTAAATGCAATTCCATCGGCAGACTGAGTATTGTTTTATTTCTGTTGGGAAAGAGTTTGTTGAACTGGCACGCATTACGCGTAAGACACTTTGGAATTCTTCAATGGAATTACTAATGTATGGGCTGCTGTGGTCAGGAATTAGAAATATAAATAATGCATACAAGACGTATAAAGACCTTATCGATCGTGTAAATGACAAAGTCTATCGTATTTTAAGAGAGATTATGCAGAAATGACATTTAGGGAGCCGTCGTTATTTACAGCGGGGGTTGGAAGAAGCGGATGCAAACTATGATAAACGAAAAGGGATGGAGTTACGCAAAATATTCACTTGTGATAGTTGTTCTGAGTATCACCAAATGACGTTTTGTTAACGTCAAATTTTAAAAAGTTTTTGTATCAGGACGGGTAGCCTACAAACTTTCAATTTGTAAACATCCAGACATAGGCCTATCTGATGCAACCGAAGGGCGCGCCGAAAACTGCAACTGAATGATGCGATTCGTGGCTAATACGATGCATTTTGTACATGTATGAGCCAGTGTATTAATTCAAAAACATACAATATTCTCCTATCCGTAATTCTACTTTTTAAAAAATGGAAAGCAACGACAAACACAGGTAGGCTACATGTAATATCTTATACCTTACGAAAGTGCCATGGGAAACGTGGTATACTTTCTTCATCATTTTCACTGAACCATGCATAAAGTAATGTAGAGGTTTTACGTGAAATGATATTTTTAAGCGTTAAAGGGAACTAGGGGGTACAAAACCAGAAATTGTTACTGATTCCAGACTATCGAGCATATGGGCATTGTTTGATTCAATGCCGTGCGCATACGTCATCTGTTGGTGTGTAGATAGTTTGTGACGTCATGTCATTTCGCTGGAGCTCCTAGCTCGTATGTGGTCAGTCGTTCACCATGTTGTGATTTTGGAAACCCTTCGTTTATATGGTGAAACTACGTGAAAGGCAAGTTTGTAATTCATCATAATTACTTACACTTGAAACAGAATTACCGCTTTTTCATGAAATCTCCATAATAGTGTGAAAATGTGGAATTTCTCTTGCCTCTACCTATATTTGTAAATTCTGAACAACGTGATGCTAATGTAATGACCCGTCGAATATAATATTATGGTTTTCCTGTTTTCAGATACATTGTATATTGTTGATTTGATTTCGTTTCTCTCCACATTTCAAGCCGTCCTTTACTTTGTACGTATGAAGGAAAACAACAGCACTAGGGTCACCGCGTCGCTGGCTAGACTCGACTGTGCCATAACCATAGGATGTGACCGATGATCACTTGATAATAGTTCACCGAGTTCATCATTCATTTCTGCTCATTGAGCTGAGGTACCCGATTCCTTCAAACTCTATGGTGATTTCGCATTTAGGGAAGAGAGCGGCGTCAGGGTGAGGGAATACGAGAAAATAGAGATCATAAAGGGGCAACAATCTCTAAAAATGAATTGAACTAAACAGGGGAGGGGCGGCTGATGTACCTAGATATATTGTAATATGAAATTTCTAATGTAACTAGTGCCACTACAACCCCACTGGAGTTTGAACGCTGGTAAAGCTACATCCATCCAACCCGATATAGCTGACTTTGTAAGGGGTAAAATCATAGACAGTAGCTACTTCGTATTGTTAAATTGGTGTTCTCTGTATCTGCTGTATTGAGACAAAGCGCAATGATATTTTGGCCAGCTTTAGAATTTGTTATTTTATTTTATTAATTCTTTATTTCGGACAATGAGCATGTCCATATATATAAATGGTTACAGGATTGGCAAAAAGAATGATACAAAAAAGGTTACATCAAGAAATATTCATTTATGGGTTAGACCATAAAGACATATTTCTGAACACAGATTAGAAGACTGAATTTATCCATCTTTTCCTCAAGTCAGAAGTGAAGTACACAACATCATACACCTTACGTATAATTAGGTTCTCACTCATAGAAACCCTTTTCATCAAACTATTGATTTGCTTTCTAAGCAAAGCATCAAAAGTGTCAATCCTATTATATACAAACATAGTACTAGCACTGCTGCGTCTGTCATATCGTAGAAGTATGCGACCAGCATTATTGTAAGCAACTTTCAATTGTTTCAGGGCGCTTTTATTATAGCTGACCCATAAGTTACCACCATACAATTGATAGCAATATGCTTTAAAGAGTTTACATTTAACACTCTGAGAACACATAGAAAATTTTCTCAAAAGCATGTTAGCAGAGATATAAAAAGATCTCCTCTGACGCTCGATATCAGAATTGTCACTGAAGGTATTTGCCAACATATAGCCGAGGTGCTTTTTCTTTTCAAAAAATCGCAGTTTAACTCCATTGAGATAAACAGCCGGAATATGTTCCATCATACATCGCTTGAGAATTATACACATACATACAGTTTTCTCTGTATTGAAAACAATATCATGAATATTGCCATAATTGCTACATATATTTAAAAGTATCTGAGTTCCTTTCACTGACGGGCTTATCAGACATATATCATCTGCATACATCAGATGGTTAACAAAAATACCACCGATGTTGCAACCAACCTTAGAATTAATCAATCTATGGCTAAGATGATCCATATACACATTGAAAAATTTTGGGGACAATACACCACCTTGCTTCACACCGTTTTTAACAGTAAAATGTGTTGAAATACAGGAGCCCCATCGAACAGAGATTTCCTGCGTTCTGTACCAGGTTAAAAGGTATCTCACATAGCAAATAGGAACATTACGGTTGATCAGCTTCTTGAATAATGACCAGTGATTCACACGATCGAAAGCTTTAGAAGCATCCATAAAAGTAACGATAACATTGCTACCATGACTTCTATAATAGCTAATGACCTCTTTCAGGACAAACATACACATATCAGTAGAATGACAAGTTTTAAAACCAAATTGGTAAGGTGAAGATCCAAGAAACGACTCAATCTTATTCAAAATAACTAATTCAAAAATTTTCGAGGTAATAGTAGACAGAGCAATCGGGCGATAGTTGTTCTTATCGCTTACATTTTTGTTCTTATCCTTAACTATGGGCACTAACAAAACTTCAGAAAATCTAGGAGGACATACATTATGAATAAGCATTGAAGTGAGACACATGCTCAAAAGTACAATTAACTTATTACTAGCATATACAAAATGCTCAGATGAGAGAGAATCTGGACCAGCAGATTTACCTTGTTGTAACTTGTCAATGGCTTTACGAACATCACTAGGTGATACAAAACTCATTTGATCAAGGTTGCAATCGTCAACCTTATTCAACACGAATTCTTTGTCTCTAACCGAGTGCACCACATTTAAGAGATCACTAAAATGGTTCCGCCACATTTCAGAGATATTGACATCGCCACTGCAGCCATCTACAGTGTTGGGTCTAGGCGGAGTCTTTGCATTAATTCTGTTGATGGACTGCCAAAATGCGTTACAATTACCAGTAAACAAACTATTCGCAGCCGCATCAGCTTTGATTTGCTCCTCATTACGTCTGCAACTTCTTAAAGCATATTAAATCTCGCATGCGTACGACGCTTGAATTCAAAAAGGGGCCCATTCCTCGGTTTTCCACTTTCACGCCATAGTTTAAATGCATCCGAGCAACAGAATGGACGTCTTTGAGGTAATCATTCCACCCTGTCACAGTATGATCAACATTATCACGAATACATGGTGAAATCTGAAGACCTGCTGAATACAAGCTATCAATAATATCATCATAAAACTGAGAAATACACCGAGCATGATTTGTGTTGTGGCAATGAACATCCTTACAACAAAGACTATCAGTTGGAATGTGAATCTCAGCAAGAAGCTTGTCAGAGATATTACGATATTCATTACATTGATTACAGTTCACCTTAGACCAATTTACAGATTTCCCAGAGTACTGCTTATTGTTGTTATTAAGATTTTCACATGACGGCAATGTACCAGTATTGAGAACTATGCTGAGTGGAAAATGATCAGAAGATATAACATCATATAAAACAGACATCGAATTAATACACTGGTGAGTAGAGAGTGACGAAATACAGTGGTCAAGCCATGAAGTGGTACCATGTACGTCACTGACATAAGTAAATGGATTATCTCTCAGTAAAAGCTTATCAGAGATAAGATAGTCGTACTCATCACAGAAACTTTGCAGAGTTGTACCAAATAGTGAATCCGTATCGGCATTCCAATCACCAATCATCATACAACTATAACAATCACTAGATTGAACAATGGCGTGAGCCTTAGCCAATGCTCTATAAATTCGTCATGATTTTCACTATTACATGTCGGCATATACACATTAATAATAAGCATTTGACAATTGGCTATATTGAGCTCAATGCCTAAAATTCTGCTATCATTAAAGGAACGGACTTTAACAGCATGACTTATCGATTTGCGCCATAAAAACGCAAGACCGCCATACGGTCTACCTATTAATAAGCTCTCACTAGTATCAACAGCAGATTCACCATGCTGTACATTGCATGCAAATTTGACCTCTTAATGACTCTCTAAATTATTGTGGTATCACTATCAGAGGTTTACCCAATAGAGCTGCCAATTGACTCCACAGGTGCATTAACGTAGTGTAGCTAGGTAAGTGGAAGCATAGCTGCAGCAACCCCATCAAACAATTCCAATTTGGAGAGTCTCATGGAGATGTATTCCTATATTGAAATTCAAGAGACTTTTATTCAGAGTTCACCTGTAGCATTAAACATTAGCTGTTGGTAAGCCAGCATAAAAGAACACTTTCTCAGAAGTGAGATATTTGCCATTTAATATCAGAAAAGTATGAAACAAGCATACCAAAAGTGACATTATACTACTACCGGTAGGTAACTTATTCCTATTATATTGTTATTGGTAAATATTAGACCTTGCAGTTATGTCTTGAGTGTATGAAATTGATAAAAAAGCAGCTGTTCTGAGATGCAATGTTCAGCTGGCAATGTATAACAAACAGTTTCTCATTTTGAGTAAACTCAATCCTAAAATGACAATAAAATAGTACAAATACTGTAATTTTCTTTATAATTGCATATGTTGCATGTAGCAGTGAGTAGAAAAGATATATAAAGAACAAAATTGTTAATGTCTTTGTCATCCATGGCCAGAAGTCAAGAATTATGCACATTTTTCCAGTTTTACATTCTTTACATTATAACATTTCTTACATTTAAATTTCTTAACAAAAAACATCTTACAATCAGGACATCGTAAGGAGGGCTTTACATGACTTGCATTTTTACAGTTAATGTATGTTTTACATTTTTACATTTAAAAATTTGGACTTTGTTAGGATTATGGTAAGGGTTAGGGGTGGGTTACAGTGAAAAGTAAAAAACATATGTATTAATTTTTGTATTTCGTGGGAGCCCATACAGACAAATGGTAGGTAGGGGCAGGAGAAATTCCACATTTGCACACTTGCCCAGTGCATTTCGTGCAGGCCTTAAACGTAAAGCGTGTAGAAAAAGTGTTAAATATGAAAATGTATTTCATGCAATCCCATCCAGACCTAGCCCGATCTAAAATTGTACTTCATGCAGACCTCAAATGTAAATCAGGGCCTGAAAAATATAATTTCTATCCACCTGTCTCCCGACAAGTAGCCTCTATTTTTCTACTTGTCCATAGCAGAAACTCACTTACCCTGAAAATTTTCTGAAAAAATTCTGCTCTTACCCAGATTGTGGGACTTCTACAATGGTTTGTCACAAATTGGTGGTATTTACAGTTTTTAATTGTAAAAAAAGTACATTACCATAATGAAATTAATTTAATATGCTTTCGTTGTTTATGGGGATTTTTGCTAGTTACCGCATTAGATGTGTTTAACAGACATAAATAAGATGTTTCATCACACTTATGACCACGAAACTAGAAGTGATTGAAGACAATAGTCTAATGTTTTTTTACTACTGCTGTAAAGTTCACTTTATTTTTATAATTGCCCAATGATGATACCTTTTCATTAAAATTGCAAAAAAAAATAGGTTGAAAATACTAAATATCTGTGAGGAACTGCTTTCTCTTCATAATAGCTATAGCAAAATGCCATACCATGGTGTTCACAAGCTAGGTGGCTTTTGTTAAGGTCCGCTACAATCAAGATAGGGGGTCTTGACCGTGCAAAATACTACTGTGAAAGAAAGGGATATAGTGCTCCATCAACATTTTGGAGCTATTCTGATATTTTTAGGTAAAGTTGTGAGGTACTAGGTTCCATCACACCACATACAAGTGCAGTCAATTCTGTTTGATGCTCCATACACACTTTGTACAACTAGCTAGCAGGTTAGTGGGTTAGAGTAACCGTGGTTGTCAACAAAGTTTGCTTTACAGTTTCACTGCCCAAATTGTTTGGTGAAAAGTTAGTGGTTCTTTTAAAAATGATCTAGGCTTCCGCTTCAAACATCATTGTCTGGTTATTATCTTGTTACATTTTACATGTAAAATGAGTGGGGAAGTACGTGGCCTGGCATTTGCCCCAGGATGCAGTGGCTAGTGGACACACATCGACTTGCTCATACCATGAATCGCAAACAGTAACAGAGTAACTAATTTTCCTTTAAAGCCGCCATTCTCAATCCCAGGTTCGCGCATTAGTGGGTACTCCACCCTGTCAGATAGTATCGTTTTCATTGTTTTGCATCAAATGCAGTTATATTAGTAGTCAAACGCAGCTATATTAGTAGATTTACAAACATAAATTCACGTCGAACGTGGATGAGCATGTCGGAGTACGTACATTTTGGCATGAGGTGTTTTCACCATACTTGGTGCGTTCGAGTTACAGATTTCACCGATTCCAGCAGTGTGTCGCTTGGCGCCGGATGCGGACAGTGTCCTCGACCGTCTTCCCCACTCTACTGTCTATGCCTCGACCCAGAAAATTACAAGTCAGTATACTGGTATGCAAAAAACACGATCTCCTTCGAATCTCTCAAATTCTTAGAACTAATGTTTTATTAAATTTGGAAACATCGGTGTCCAAATATATAATATGAGTATTTTCTGAAGATTGAACCGTGATCCCAATGTACTCAACCAGCCAACGTATAACTTTTATGAAGCCAAGATGGTGGTCGGAAGTCAGAAAACAAGTCTAGATTTGCGTGTATTACATTATTTGCTAATTTGTTTTGCGAGACTTCGTTTGCAATGGAACCAAAAAAGTACAAAATCAGATGGATTTTGAAAACTCAGACAGAAAATCTCGTAAATTTCTCAAACGTAATGAACTTTGATGGATATGCAGCGAAATTGCATCGGGTCGGTTATCGATACAATGGCACTTGTACGTGGATATGTAAGCTCGAAGTAATGACGGAACGAAACAGAGGAAGTCAAATCATCCTTTTTCAGCTCCATGGTCAAATAAACATTTGGTTTATTAGTAGACTCATTGAGGTACAAACGACACTCTGTCAGAAACTATTCACGGATACTGTGCTATTCACGGATACCTCTGTGCCGGGGAATTGAACACTTCTTGATTGTTCATTCTGAGCTTAGCATAATTAGTTTGGCAATGACAGCGTGTCTGTCCGACTCCGACTCTGGCGGAAGTATTGGGATATTCTTTATGGGACACACGCTTGGTGTGATGAGCTATTTTTGGCCCGAAAACAGCATCTGATGCTGGCCGATGACGTACTCGTCACAAGAAGAAAATTGATTCGCCATTTTGCGTGACTTTTGTTGTCCGATCGTTATATCCAAATTTACCTGGCGTACCATACACATTTGCCATCGTTGGGTGTACGGTAGAAACCACAAAACCAAACCAAACGGCCCTTTTGGCCATTGAACTTTCCAGTAAGAGAGAACCCGATAATACATTTTCTTCTTCACGGCACGTTTTGTGGAGGGACCGTGTTCACGGTTACCAAGATGTAATCGACTTGAATGTCGTCTGATATCGTTTTTTATCCCGAAATGCGGCGGGTAGTACAAAAGTTGTAGAACTGTGAAGAAACTATTACGCACGTCTTTCGACACTGGAAATCTTGACACATATTTTATTTATTTTTAGTCACCGTCAGCAGATAAGGCGAATGCTAATCGACATTACACATTCAGCTGACTCGTGTCTTACTTTGCACAAGGTTTGATTGACAGTGGTATTCAAATCCCTATCGGCGTCCCTTAGGTGACTTGTGTCTTACTTTGCACAAGGTTTGATTGACAGTGGTATTCAAATCCCTATCGGTGTCCCTTAGGTGACTCGTGTCTTACTTTGCACAAGGTTTGATTGACAGTGGTATTCAAATCCCTAACGGCGTCCCTTAGGTGACTCGTGTCTTACTTTGCACAAGGTTTGATTGACAGTGGTATTCAAATCCCTAACGGCGTCCCTTAGGTGACTTGTGTCTTACTTTGCACAAGGTTTGAGTGACAGTGGTATTCAAATCCCTATCGGCGTCCCTTAGGTGACTTGTGTCTTACTTTGCACAAGGTTTGATTGACAGTGGTATTCAAATCCCTATCGGCGTCCCTTAGGTGACTTGTGTCTTACTTTGCACAAGATTTGAGTGACAGTGGTATTCAAATCCCTATCGGCGTCCCTTAGGTGACTTGTGTCTTACTTTGCACAAGGTTTGATTGACAGTGGTATTCAAATCCCTATCGGCGTCCCTTAGGTGACTTGTGTCTTACTTTGCACAAGGTTTGAGTGACAGTGGTATTCAAATCCCTATCGGCGTCCCTTAGGTGACTTGTGTCTTACTTTGCACAAGGTTTGAGTGACAGTGGTATTCAAATCCCTATCGGCGTCCCTTAGGTCAATATTCTCACTGGCCACGCACAATTACTCACTAAAATTGTCCCGAAAACTTATCGGTTTGTAAAATATGGAGTTGTTATGTATTGATCAGGTATTTACCCTGCTGTAGAGCATTCCCATTTCATAAATTTTCATAAAAAACACGCAAAAACTGCAATCTCTGGAGCTCTCAGTTCAAGCTACTCGCACGGCGTCTCTTTGCATAATGAGCGTCCTTTCATGTAATCCGGTATTTATAACCAATGGGCGTCTTTAATGTTTCTGTTGAGACGAAAAAAATATGCTCCGATTTGAGTGCGTCCCAGCGACCCATTTCTGGTACTTTTGGGGGACATTGTTTCTAATTTGCATCAAAAGACGAAAGAACCTGCTCTTTGCGAAACGCTGAGTTTGCTCGGAACTTTCTGCCCGTGGGCAAGTGAGGGCTAGTTTTGCGCTTGTACGTATTAGAAATCTGTCTTTCCCAGGCATCGGGCAAGCGTACTTTTCAGGCCCTGTAAATCATGTAATTCTTGCAAGCTCATACAGATTGTTTGTGTATAAGACCGTCCCCCACTTTTAGAAGACTATTCAATTGGCTATGTTTCAGACGCTGTTAGGGACAACATGAAAAGACTCATGTCGGATAAAAATGTTAATTCTTTAAGTTTTGCACAAACCCCCACCCAAATGAAACTTAATTGTTGAATGTTGATCAGAAGTTCCCATTATTTCCTTACTGTGATATATCCAATCATACTTACACATAGTCAGGATGGGTGATATTGTAAAAGACAACATTATTCAAATGAAAAACACCTTTATTTCACTCAAAATCTTTCGTGGTCTTTCAGTGTAAATGTAACTCCAATATCAAAGTATCAAAGGTTCTCGATTAACTTTGCTGCAAAAGGAGCGAAAATGTGTGGGAAATTACTACGCAATTTTATAGAATTCTTAACCAAACCAAACTAGGACATCGTTAATTGTTTCTGTTGGATAGAAAAATTTTTTGGGTTAAAAACCCAACCAAACTTACAGAATTCACATTTTTATCTAGCATCGATCTTTTGACGTTGTCCTTTAGATGGTAGTTGTATTGTCCTGCCAATGGGCACTATCAAGGTTGTGTGGTTTGTAGAAAGCTTTAATGGAGATTGTCTTTGTTTTTAGGGATATGTATGCCTGAGGAATGTGTTGTCACTCATTTAGTATTGAAAGTTTCATTTTAGATGAGTAAAAATCATGAAAGATGCTCAAATAATGTAACATTGTCATTCCTGTAATTGTGAAGGAAGGCAGCAAAATAGTAATTTTTCCCTCTGCTTTTGTTTCTGTGACTGTCAGTATGCTTGCTCCCTGCTCTTCATTACAATGCTGTCAAACAGTCCACTCGTTGGTGTGAGCTACTCATCAAAAGGGGTCTGTGGATCTCCAATATATTTGCTCACCTCTGTTTAACACATACCAATATGATATATATCCATTATTCAGTGTAATCAACCCTTTAATAAGTATGCAACATAATCACAACTACTGCTACCTCATTTACATCTGATCAACCACCAAACACGCAATGTGACTAGGACTTGTTGGTCAAAATTTCCATTGATAAGCCCTCAGGAAATACGGTAGGTCGTTTGGGAACTTTTTTATTCTTAATTTCAGTGTGACCCATAAAAAAACCCAGCAAAATTCAGCATAATCATGTGTAATTATTGTTAATAAGAAAGAAAACGTTTAGGGTTTGAGGGTTTTAAATAGGGTCAATAGGGTTACTGGAAACACAGTTTTTTAGCTACTATAGACTATAGTCTATAGAAGCTATTGGGATGGGTATCCGTCCGGCGTCCGTCATCAGTCTGTATGTATGTATGTATGTATGTATGTATGTATGTATGTATGTCCGTTTGTGAGGCGTCCGTCCACTCAAATATCTTGAGAACCGCAGTACTTACTGATTTGATATTTGTTGTGTAGGTGAAAAATATGATTTTGAGAAACTATTTTTTTTTATTTTTTGATATTGTTGAAAGTAGGCAAATTAATGCCAAAAAAGCTGTTTTTGGTAAAAAATCTTCTTCTTCACAACCGCTGGTCAGACAGCTTTGTTATTTGGTATACGGGTTCCTAGGGATAACCCAACTTAGATTTGTTCAAATTGTGATGAAATATGCAAATGTGTATTTTTAAGGAATTTTTTTGTCATTTTTGGTCAAAATTTGACTTACATTGTATGGAATTCTTGTACTGTATAAACCCTATCAATTCACCCAGAAAAAAATAATTAATATGATTTTAAATAATTGAATTAATAAGGAAATCATCAAAGCCAAAATAATTTTAGTGTGGAATTATCAGAAAGTTCAACTTTTTTTGACAGTTCATAGTGAAATGCTTACCATCTTGGAGGATGAAAACATGTAAAGGCAACTTTCCTGAATCCCAACTTTGATATATTCTGAACCACCATTTATATTATCTAAAAGAAATTGCTCATAATAGTTTGTTATGATAGGGTGATCAAATAAATAGAGATAGAGAAAGTTCTAATTTCCATTTATGGTTGACTTGGTAAGGATAAAATAAGATTACTTTTTGAGGAAAAAAACAGAGTGGTCAATTAAAAGAGTGGTCAAAGTGATGGGGTTTTTATGGTAAAGCTGGGCTGTAAGATTCCTCATGTGCTATTTATAGCACTTATGCAATCTGTGTAAACAGTGCAATGAAAGTGTAATATGATTCCTTATAATGCTTTTGATGACCATAAACTTCTTAAGTTTCAAACTTTTGTCTCTTCAGTGTGCTTTCTCTGAGTACGTACAGTCTCAACTTATTCAAAGGAACTTACAAGTTAATTTGAAAGTTAAAATGTGCTTGGTTAATAGGATGAAAATAATATATTAAAAGATAACCAGCTCAAGATTCTTTATAACCTGACAGATATGCTGTTTTTTTATGACGTAAATCTTGATTTAAGCAAGTCTTGTTTACTTTAATTAGAATGTAATTAACTCTCGTTTATTTGCTATTATAGACTAATATAGTCTGATGAAATATGCAAATCTGTATTTTTACGGAATTTTTTTCCATTTTTGGTCAGGCCATCCTGAAATGAGCTATCAAAGATATCCACCTTCTTCATCAATACATGTGTCACAAAAGGTTATTCTCTACATAACACAGCAGAGCTCTGTCAACTGTTGAGTCGCTTGTTTTTTCAAAACTGCTGGTCAGACAGCTTTAATATTTGGTTTACATGTCCCTAGGATGACCTTAGTGAGATAATTTCATACAGTCAGGAAATACTTAATTTTGTATCCATGTCTATAGTAGCTTCAGGGACTTTGGCCCTATGTTTATTTGGCCTGTGTATTTAAATTTTTTTATGAAAATCCAGAGTGATGACACAGTTTAGATATGATGAAATCTGCTATGTGTGTAAGACATAACGGGACCAGAAAATTTTTGATTTTACAATTTTCACAGATTTTTTAGCTCGTGTTTTAAACTTTATGGGAACGATAGAGTCATTGATGCTGTTTTTATTGTTATTTCTGAGCTGCAATTTGTTATCTGTATTTACCAAGTTAAAATCAGTCATTTCTAAATTTCATCTTCAATACAAGTGTTTACTTCAAACATAATAACCTTTTTGTACTGGTAACTACTGAATGTCTGTTGTTTATTCCTTATCAAGGGCCCAAACTCCCAGACTTTTCATAATATTACAGTGAGTCTTTAAAACTTTTCAGTAGCTCTGAATGTCAAACAAACAATTAGTTTGAAGAAAAGACTGAGTAAGTGTATCAAGACATAAACAGCTGTCAATTTAAATTTTGAAAATTCTCTGAGTTTTCGTTCTATTACCATCATGTAATTAATAATTTGTAAAAAGATCACAGAAAGGAATTTCAACTTAAAAAAGCAGTTGTTCTTCATTTCATGTTATCGTTTTCAAATTGAAAGTATGTGTCAGTAGCTTCAATTTTTTTCGTGTATTTTAGGCCACTACCGATGCAGAATATGAGTCGGCAACCAACAAATGGGAAGTCTACCAGGGGTCCAACTCCAACAGGAGCAGCCACACCAGCATCAAACCAGGATTTAGCCAGTTTGTTTGAATGCCCAGTCTGTTTTGATTATGTACTTCCACCAATTTTACAGTGCCAGGCTGGGCATCTGGTGTGTTCAGCTTGTCGACCTAAACTTACATGTTGTCCCACATGTCGAGGCCCTCTAGGTAAGTATGCCATGTTTTACAACTTACTATGGTCCCCAGCATCTTTCATTGTCAATTATCAGACATGAGTCTGTATTCTTTTCAGTGTGCCTATGCCATGGCCCAAACATCACTACATCTCAAAATCACACTCATTACTAGGGATCAAGTTCTGATTGTATCATATATTATGTGAAATTATACTTCCTGGCAGCTCTTCTTTGACTTTGCAGTGTGGCCCTTCAACAATTGAAGCCCAGTGTAACCATGCTGTTTGAGTTGGTGCAGCCAATGAGAGGCTGTTTTAACTGCAAAGTGTGTTTTACTTTCTCAACCAGATAATTTAGATCACATCGATGCCAATGTAAGGCAGCGATTCAATGTGTAGACATAAACAGTACATAGCAAATGCAGGAGGCCTTGGGGAGTCTACATGTCTCACATACCCTTGCTAAAGCAATGAAGTATACCTGTCTCCAACATTGTATTTCAAGTGCTACTTTGAAGATATATCTTACCGGGTATCAGGAATGACAGGCGATGTTTCAAAATATCATAGTGAAGAGATTTTATAATGACACAGCTACTTTTTAACACGATATTTACAAAATTAGATTCTATTAATATTTTCACCCTGCAGGTAGTATAAGAAATCTTGCAATGGAGAAAGTTGCACAGACAGTCATGTTTCCGTGTAAATACCAATCATCAGGTTGTCCAGTTACATTACCACACACAGAAAAGCAGATCATGAAGAAGCGTGTGAATATCGTCCATACTCATGTCCATGTCCTGGGACGTCTTGCAAATGGCAGGGTTCTTTGGATGCAGTTATGCCACATCTCATGCATGCACATAAAAGTATTACAACGTTACAAGGTAATATTACTAGATACAGAGGGTGTTTTTTTGCCCAGTGAGGAATTTCCTCCGAAGTATTTGTATTTATACATTTTATAGTACGTATAAAAAAAGGGAAAAGTGGTTCAAATAGTTAAAAATAACATAAAGATCAAAGACCAAGAAGGTTGATTGCGATACATGCTATTTTAATCAGTCAGTAAAATTCACTGTATTCATGTATATCTGTGACCTTGATGTTGTGTCTGTAATGTGTCCATCATTAGGAACACATCAAGTCAATCAAAATCGTCGTACAGGACATATTATGATTTTCTGGTTTAAACCCAGATCTGATTGGGCCATACTGCAAATTATAACATGCCACATGCTAATTCCATGTTGCGATTTGCCAGAATACATCATGTGACATGAAAATAGATACGTCTAGTCCCTGCTGAATTGACAAAAGTGATGTCAGAGGGTCTTTTTGAACAACTTTCCCTAGGAAAATAGTTTTGGGGCAAATTTGGAAAAGTGCTCAGTCACGTGACTATACGCATAGTGTTGTCTGCAGCTTTTTAACAATGGCGGGTGACTAGAACGTGATAAGTGCCCAGGATGAGTGATGAGCCTCTCTCTCAAACAGCAAGATTTTTCATTCCAAAAGCGTATTTCATTGATTCGTTTCAAAGATTCAAGTGCAACTAAGAATGTTGCTAGGTATGCTTAGTATATTTTTGTGAAGAAATTGGTACTACTGTTACTGCTGTGGAGAAATTGCCAAGTAAACTTATCACAATGGATTATAGCAGGGAATAATATTACAGAACGCTAAAAGCAATTACATAAAACTATATGAGCTTGTAGCATGTTGTAAAACACCTATAATCTGATTGTTATTCAGGCTATTGCACCTGTTCATTGCCCCTCATGCCCATGTGTAACCAGAAACACATCACTATACCTCTGGGCCTACAGCCTCGGGGAATAGTGATGTGTTTCTGGTAAAGCGTTTTACTGAAACATTTCAAAATTAGCAATAGGAGTTTAAGTGGTCATTGATCAGTCAGTCCGCTTATTGCTAGGAATAAGTGTTTGTAGATGTCTCCTATGTAGAAATTTAATATGTTAGAACGAGACTTTATGTGAAGTTAGTACATTGTTTTTGGTACCTGAATTTGAAATTTGTTGATAATATACATTTTGTGCATTACGAACAAAGCAATCCAAAGGTATTTACAGAGTCTAGTTATATACTTTTGTTGCCATCTAGCCAAATGGAGGATAAACTTAAAAAATAAAGTGTGACTTTCTGGGTCAGAAAATGTAATACTCTGTAAATATAACAGTGACACTTCAGAAAAGACTACCATTGCCATTTGTATTCATAATCACTGTGTGAATCTGGAAAATATATGCCCCTGTTCTGTGGTATATTTTCAGTTATCGGATTTTGATGGTTGATTGTTGTTTATGCAAAATGTAATAGCACTCTCTGGGTAGTAAAACTTGTTCTTGGAAAAATTGGCATAAAGACTACAGTTGTTCTTCTGTGATTCAGTATACACCATACTCTATAAGCAGACGGCATGCACAGCACTCTGTTGTGACACACATGTTGGTCGTCATACCCACAGATTTTCAATAGGTGTATGTGTTTATTTTCGGTAGAACTGTATTAAATGCAATGGCCAAAAACTGAAAATAAATATTAATTATTACTAAAACTTGACATTTTGAGAATTTTTATCCCTCGGCTGCATCAGACACTGTGCTGTTAGTTCAAGTCACAGTGAAAAATATGATTGTTATAATTAAATGTAACATGTTAAAGTATTGGTTCATATCCATACTATCTGAACAATAGGAGAATGGCAATGCATACATAGCATGTATGATAGTGTGAATAATTCAATACAAAATGAATATATTGTTTTCTTGATTATGAAATGTTACGGTAGCGCTCATGCTTGTGTGACATTATTGACTAATCAATGTTTTCTATTTCAGGGGAAGACATAGTGTTCCTTGCAACAGATATCAACTTACCAGGGGCAGTAGACTGGGTAATGATGCAGTCATGTTTTGGCCATAATTTCATGCTGGTATTGGAAAAACAGGAAAAATATGATGGGCACCAACAGTTTTTTGCGATAGTGCAGCTGATTGGGTCAAGAAAACAGGCTGAAAATTTTGCATACAGGTAGGATGATAAAAGCTGTGTACCATTAGATGATAGAGAGAAGCCGTATATTTATTGTATTCAGAATGCATCATGTTTTGTTAAAAATGTCACCTTTACGAATATCTCATCGATAATACGCTGGTTTGTTGCAGAGTTAACATCTTCATATCTGTTCCATCGGATACATTTCCACGACAGTGTGCCCTCTAACTAACAAACATGCCTTTCTTGAAACTTTGTGTCAATATGGGGAATTGTGGAAAATTCCTTGCGTTAGCCCTATATCTTGACAAGTAAAGCAAAAAATTTGTTTGTGTCAAAAGCGCGTGATATTGGCTTAGAGGGCACACTGTTCCATGACCAATATGTACCAATATGTACGAATGGAACGTTTGCGGATAGCAACATGTGTAGTAACCAGAATCTAGATAGTTCAGAAATGCAAGCGATTGCCCATATTTGGGCACCGGGCTAGGGCGTGATATGTAAAAAAAATGCACGGATCTGAGGGCGCTTTTTCCCATAGCTTTACACGGGCACATGGATGTAGGTATATGATGAAGTCTATTATTATACATCTATCATCGAGAACAGTATAATTTTGTTTGCTGTAAAATAGTTGTAGAGAATGAACGTTGGCCAGTTTTAGGCACCCCAACTACAGGCATCTCTACAATAATTTGGTTATTAGTCCCACGGACACCTTCCGGGGGGACTTACATCATGTCCATGCGTCCGTGCGTGCGTGTGTCCCTCCGTTCACGCTGATATCTCAGAGACGCCTGGAGCGATTTCATTCAAACTTGCTGCAAGGATTACTCCTTATGTCAGGCATGTTCACATCAAATTGTTTTGCAATCCGACCAAATATGGCTGTTTGACAGTCATTTTATTGAAAAACCGGGGACTGTGTCATTGGCAATGACTTTTTATAAAAGAGCTCTATTTCTAAAGCGATTGCACTAAATTTGATGAAACTTTGTAAAAATATTTGTCACACAGAGCTCTGATAGCACACAGTCAGTATTGCATCAATTAATTGCCAATTTGCATATTTGATGAATTTTTGTAATTAGGGTGATATGTGTAGAAATACTGCAGCAAATTTGATGAAACTTGGTGTAGATCTTTAGCATACAGTGTCATATAAGTTTGCAAAGACATTTAGTAGTGTCATGCGAATTAATTGCTAATTTTCATATGGAACTTCCTTAATTAGTTGGCTATGTCCAGAACCACTGCATCAAATTTGATGAAACATGTTACAGATGTTGATCTTGCAGTACTGTAATACTGTGTGAAGACATTAAGCAGTCTCATGTAAATTAATTGCTAATTTGCATATTTGACAAATTTTTGTAATCAGTGTGATATGTCTAGAAATGTTGATCAAATTTGATGAAACGTGGCACAGATGTTGATCTTTTGATGGCATAATGGCATGCATTAATATGTAGTATTATCATGTCAATTAACTGCTGATTTGCATATTTAATGAATTTTAGTAATTAGTCTGATATGTGAAGAAATTATTCATCAAAGTTCTTGAAACTTGGTATAGATGTTGAGCTTACATTGCTTTAACATTTGAATTAAGTCATTTATCAGTGTCATTTACATTAATTGCTATTTTGCATATTTAATGAACTTTCCTAATTAGGGGGTATGTCCAGAAATACTGCATCAAATTTGATGAAACATGGTACAGATGTTGATCTTTCAGTACTGTAATACTGTGAGAAGACATTAAGCAGTATCAAGTCAATTGATTGCTATGTTGCATATTTAATAAACTTTCATAAGTAGTATGATATGTCTAGAAATGCTGTATCAAATTCATGTGTTACAGATGTCAATCTTCCGGTAGTGTTATGGCGTGCAAAGATTATGTAGTAGTATCATGTCAATTATTTGCATATGGAATAAATTTTCGTAATTAGGCTGATATGGCGAGAAATGGTCCATCAAATTTCATGACACTTGATACAGATGTTGAGCTCACATTGCTTCAACATTGAATAAAGACTATAGTGTTATGTTAATTAATATTTAATTTACATATGTAATGAACTTTCCTAATTAGAATGATATGTCCAGAAACACTTCATCAAATTTGATGAAACTGTAAAGATGTTGATCTCACAGTGATGTCATACAATTCATTGACACTTGGCGGTATAGTTTATAAAATGTGGTACACGTGATAATCTGTCAGTGTTATAATAGAATGCAAAAATGTTTGGCAACATCCTGTTGATTAATTATTAATGGACTTATTTAATGACCCTATGCAATCAGGCTGGTAGTCCACATTGGTTTTATGTTTTCACTACCATGGAACTCATCTTTAATCACAGATCTAACAGAACTCTATCCTCTCCGAGGACTTGTAATCAAAGTACCCATTAACACGTGGGGACTGTGTCATCAACGATGACTTGTTATCATTACAAAAATACAGCAAAGTAATTATGCATTTGGACATTGCCTCTTATTGCATTTTTTTAAGCGGAGAGCGGTTAACTGCTGTCCTCATGCATACTTTGCATAACCCTGTAGTATGAACCAACTCAGGCAGCATTACTTCATGATGTTTATTGTGCTCCTCACGGCACTCTAACATATACACCAATTCCTTTAGCTATTGCTCAGAAATTGTATGATGTCAACCAATATGACCACTGGCCCTGGGCACAAAATATATGAGAACTGAAATACATATTTCTATTACATAACACTGACCTTTGAGATGAGAATTGTATGCCTTATTGATTCTTCATCCATGTGAACCTACATAAGAATCTTTCACTCACCTGAGGGGTCCTTTATTAGCCCTATAAAAGCTCATAACTCCTGACTCTTTAATTGATTCTTTGTAGCCTTCCTCAGAATAGTGTGGTTTGCTGCTGTGATCCTGCAAAGTTACAGCTTGACAAACACAGAATGTTGCTGATATTCTCATGTTGGAAAGTAGTTTTCTGCTTTCTTGGTGTGTCTTTATGCATTTTTTGCTGATAGTTTTTTTCGCATGGCACCATCTTCTGATGGGTATGGCATTGTCAACTCACTTGCGTTCATGTGAAGCTGTGTGTATTTACATAACATAAACGATGGATATGCAAATACACACAGTCTGGTGTGAAAGTGAATGACAATGCCATACCCATCGGAAGATGGTCCCTGCCATATGATGTGATTAAAATGCAAAGCTTAGCACTGCCGTCCCATGATTCAAAATATACTAAGTTGATGAAGCCCTAAACTGCAACTTCCGCCACTATTTCATTTTTTTTGTAAAAAATTGTGCAAGTTTCAAATTTGCGATCCAAAAATTAGCTTATGTGAAAAAATCAGCCTTGGTGAACTTCCCCTTTGAGGCCTTCAGAGCAGCTATTGGTAATATATTCCTTCTGTTAGGGCTAGAAGTGGTTACATTACATCAGTCTCTTTCAGGTTTAATTGACAATCTGTCTTTAACAGACAAACTATGTGTTCTTTAGTACCACAGTTGAGTATGTCTTTGGTACTTAATGTGTTATTTCTTTCTCCTTTAAAGCCTTTATGGCCAGCATACTTCAAATATCTCGCTTATAAGACTGTCTTCCTACTAGCTATAGCTATGGCAGGCAGATGTAGTGAATTTCATAAAGTTCATCAATTCAACCTTGCATTGTTGTTTCTCTGCTGATGGTGTTACCTAGTGGCTAACCCTAAGTTTGTGGCAAAAACAGGGTTGCATCACAGCCACCCCAGCCATTTGATTATTAACTAATTAGGTTGATAAACAGGAGATAGAAGTGTTTCTTTGTCCTGTCCGAGCCTTTAAGTGGTACATTTGGCATTCTAATGGAATACGGGGGAACAGAAATGATTGTTTATTTCACTCTGGTCTTTGTCTGATGCTTCAGTTTCTCCAGCTACTATTTCTAGGTGGATTGTTGATACCTATCATCTTTGTTTTTTCATCAGTGTATCAGATGAGTCTTCAGATGAGTCTCATATTTTTCTGCATTCTTGTTGATTAAAGAATAAAAAATAATTTGAGATTAAAAAAACCTGCGTCACCGCATCAGTTTTGAAATATGAAATATGACTAGGATGAGAAACAAACTTTTTTTTTTTCTTGGCCTTAGAACGTTGTGTTGTTTATTGGAGTCTACAAAGCCAGTAACTGAGGACTCAGGCAAGGTTAATAGCTTTTATAGTGCTAAGAAATGACCCCTCGAGTAAATTACAGTTTCTTATATAGGTCCCTTTGGATTTTAAAATCAAACAGGCACATAGTTCTCGTCTTGGAAGTTAAGTATTATTTACTGAAATAAAAATTCTGTGGGGATTTTCTATTTCCTTTGTATGTAGTGTATAGGCATTTCACAGAAAGATATTTGTATTTGTTCAAATAGATATGATCATATCAAATTTATTCAAATGAGAGAAACTCTGAATATCAGGGTAAATATAGGAACTGATGAAAACTCTTCTAGATTTTAAATATGCCTTATTCTTCTGAGTATAAGCACCTGGTTCAGCAACACAACATTGCCATTATACTAGATAGGGTAGGGGTGTATACTTGAATGCCCACATTTATGCATGACTATTGAAGAACACACAAACTTTCAATCACTTTCAAAAGTTGACTTTAATCCAAACAAATTGTAAAGGACAAAAAATTATTAGTAAAATTTTTATATTCCCACGATCTTCATGAATTTGAATGCCATGATCACATTGATACTGATAGACAACCATACGCAAAAGACTGTATTTTATTTTGCTGTTTTAAATCAAACTGATTACACAATCCCTCAATACAGAAGTGGCATTTTGGTGAAATTTTAGCTTGAATCATATCTTGAAATAAAAAACAAACTTGAAAAAAAGACGTCATGTATGCTGCCAATCAATAGTATAGTGTGAACTGTTGGCTGTATGTAAAAGCAACTCATCTTTCCATGTCTAACGGTCAGCATCTTGTGAAAGCAACATAGCAGTGAAAATTGTAATAGTTCCCGGTAAAAGCTCTTCACAGATGAAAGGATAATTGCTTCAAACCAATGCAATTGCATATTAAGAGGATGAAAACAAACATTATGAACGTGAATGAAAATAATGGCAAATGTGACTGGGATTGTGACTATTCTATTTAGGTAAAGGGGACAGAGGGTCACACAATCATAAAAATACAGGGAAAATATGCCATTTCCATGCAATGCTGTCAGGGGAACTTTGATGTCCCATGTTTCAATATCTTGATCTGAAAAGGAATTTTACCAACTGTAACGACCTATTATACTTTCCTAACCCTTCTGTATTTGATTTAAACTAGGTTAGTGTCTTATAGACAGATGTACAGCCCTTTCAAAAATCCTCTGAAATCAGTGGAGGGGCATATACATGAGCAGGGGCTTATAATCGGATGAGTACTGTATACTTTGTGGTCTTGATTATGGCTAGCTTCCAGCTTCTCTTTAAAGAGGCACTCCTACTTAGTAACATTTTTAAAACACAAGTTTTTAATGCCAATGGTCGATATTTGATGTGGCGACTGCAAGCGGATCGTGAGATATCGATAAAAACATGTCCTCAAAAAAGTTAAAGTTTGAATTCCGGTGGCCCACCTGAATTCAGCTTCCAAACATCGAACGTTCGGCACTGGTGCCATTGTCAATTAAGCTGTGGAGTACAAGTCTACGCTGACGCTGTTGTACGCCACAGTACTGCTAGTGTGGGTGATCGGTCATGCCCCGTTGGAGAAAGCTGAGTCTTACTGACTTGGCGAATAAACGGAAAACAAAGTTTGCTGTTTCCACCAGGATTTGCATAGGTGACCAGCACAGTTACGTGCGGTTGAGCGGCCGCCGCGTGGTATGCATAGACGCATACCACGCGGCCGCCGCTATGTATCGAACCACACCTGGCCACACAGTTACACCTGGCCACACGTAACTGTGTGGCAGACGACAAAATGTAAGCTTAGTCATCAGAGGCAGCTAATATTTTACACGTAAAAACTGATATCTATGTGGTATTGGTTAAAAATATAATAAAAACTGATTGAGAATGATGAAAACGACAAAAACTAAAAAGAAGTTTTAAAAAAACATACCTGAGGTAAAGGCATAATGCTGTATATAAAGTCTTCGCAGTGGGAGGTAAATTAATTGCCTCGTTCGAACTTATTATGGACTCCCTTGAATATCGTCAATCAGCACAACAACAAACCTTCGGGGGACTTCAGGTCATAATCAGAAACGATCGTAAAACTTCGGGATACAAAAAATGCACTCGGGAAATGACATGTTTTATCGATATCTCGCGATCCGCACGCACTCGCCACGTCAAATATCGACCGTTGGCATTTAAAAAATGTGTTTTAAAAATGTTACCAAAGTAAAGTGCCACTTTAAGTAATGATTTAATATACTTTATATTATTTGTGGTGTATGCAGATGTTTTGAATGGTTTGTCTTAACATCAGTGCTTTTCTTTGATCAATTTCAGGTTAGAATTGAATGGTCACAGGCGGAGATTGTCCTGGGAAGCTACACCACGCTCCATTCACGAGGGAGTACAAGCTGCCATCATGAACAGTGATTGTCTTGTCTTTGATACAAGCATAGCTCAGTTATTTGCAGAAAATGGTAACCTGGGAATTAATGTTACTATTTCCATGGTCTAAGAATGAGAGCATTTTCATTAATGTGTGGTGGAACAAAGTGGGATGTAATACATTCAAGAACAAAGGGGCATGCATTGACAATGTTTCATTGCAGTAGCTCAGTAAGTTAGCATACCATGTAAAATATTATCTTTAAAAGTATATTTTACATCCATAAAACTAAAATGACATCAAGTGTTGATGAAAGATGACTTTAAGGATGTATTTCCCACCTCACACATTGAAACTCAGATATATGTACAAAATATTTAGTGTTACAGATAAACTAATTTAAGTCTCTGTTGACATGCATGCATTGTCCACACTAAATCATAGAGATTATGTGTAACTCTTAGCTGTTCTAAGCTTACCACCGTCATAGTGTGTATCAGCAGGAGCAGTCCACATTTAGGCAACAAAAATGTCCCAATACTTGCATGTTTTCCTTTTTTAGAATTATTCAATTTTGGATATGTGGCATAATTTTTTAATTTCAATAATAGTTTATACTATTGATCCATTCTTCAGAAGTTAATGCTGCAAAGTATCAATATTCTTAAAGGTACTTGTTTCAGAAAAGTTTAGATTCAAGTTATCATTCATTTTATTCTACATGATCACTGTTTCTTGGTCACTATTTTTTTTTTTGCATAATGCAATAAATGTTTCTTTTCTGTCTCAAACTGTTGGCAATGTTTTCAAGATCTTTGGATTGAATTTTGTTTCTACACACTTTCAGTCCTTTCTTGTCTCAAAACACAGAAACAATTGATATGTTCATCTCCAGAAAGAAAGTTGAATAAAAAGTAAGTTGAACAGACTAAGACCATACAACACTGTGAGCGCTACAGCATGTAAAACACACATGTAGCTTCAGTAATGATATACACAACAAATATTGAAAATCTTGCTGTTTATGATCACAAAAAATTGTAGTTCAGAAAGCAACAAAGTTTCTTGAATCTGAAATTATACTGAATGTGGCTTAGAAATGGCAAAATTGATATCATCATAAATTGCTTGTCATGACATTAATATTTGCTGAAAGTGATGATGTCAAGCACATAATGTATGCTCACTACAACACTGATGTGTATTTACGGTGGTTTAATGAGGCCACAGGTGTAACTTTTTATTTCATACCTGTAATTTTTTAATTTCATACCTGTAATTTTTTCTTCATGCCTGTAATGTTTTTTTCATACCTGTAATATTTATTTCATACCTGTAATTTTTTTTCTTGCCTGTAATTTTTATTTCATGCCTGTAATTTTTTTTCATACTTTTAATTTTTTTTCATGCCTGTAATTTTTTTCATGCCTGTAATTTTTTTTTTCATACCTGTAATTTTTATTTCATGCCTGTAATTTTTTTCCATGCCTGTAATTCTTATTTCATACCTGTAATTTCTTTTCATACCTGTAATTTTTTTTCACGCCTGTAATTTTTTTAGTTTTGTGACCTTTAAACCTACCGGTACTGTTTGCTGTCAGCCTGGGTCAAAAGCCTACTTTCGCCTCAAATATGGCATTGTTGAACCAAACAAATATCCGTATTCACGTGCCTATTTACAGGCATGAAATTAAAATTACAGGCATGAAATAAAAATTATAGGTATGAAAAAACAATTACAGGCATGAAATAAAAATTATAGGTATGAAAAAACAATTACAGGCATGAAATAAAAATTACAGGCATGAAATAAAAATTATAGGTATGAAAAAACAATTACAGGCATGAAATAAAAATTACAGGCATGAAATAAAAATTATAGGTATGAAAAAACAATTACAGGCATGAAATAAAAATTACAGGCATGAAATAAAAATTATAGGTATGAAAAAACAATTACAGGCATGAAATAAAACTTACAGGCATGAAATAAAAATTACAGGCATGAAAAAGAATTACAGGTATGAAATAAAAAAAATTACAGGTATGAAATAAAAAATTACACCTATGGCCTCATTAAGCCACCGTATGTATTACATTGGGCATTGCCATAGGCATGCTATTCATCTGTTAGAATACAGCGCTTGTCATTTTAGTATGGAATTTCAGTGTTTTGCGCACACATTGATTTCATGACTGTAATGTACAAGTTGTTTTACTCTGTCACACAACATCAAAGGATGTGACATTTGGCATATATTCTCTTATCTTGCCAAATGTTTCAAAATAAATACACTGTAGCAGATCTTTTACAGTTTTTTCTATGATTCATGCATAAGATTGGCTCAAAAGTTCGCAGTCTTGGTCAACCCATGGAGATAGCTCACAGAGTGCGGTGCCTCCATGGTCAACCATAGCAGAAGGTTCGCAGTTTAACATCATTTATTGGGAATAATGAAATAAATGCAAAAAACTGAAGCTAGTTCATATGGAAATAACCAAAAATACGTGTGTATTGAACTCACAAGTGTAGCTCAAGGTGTGGTTATAATTCATCAGTTGTGACAGACAGCTCATAAGTTTTGATGACTTCCAATGACAAGATTGAGTAATACTCATTGTCAACCACTGCATTAGTTCTCAGGGGAGATACTGAACTGGTCTAGCAAAAAATGCTGAAATGTTCTTTACTGTCGATGCTACCTATCGAAATATCTCTGCAACATTTGTAACAACAATTTGCAACATATGATCTGTGAAACCAGTCACCTTAATCACTATTAATATCTTAGTATGCAGTTGTGGGAGATCGCTGCTGGTTGCCTCTCCAAAGGACTCCCGTAAATTTTCCCTATGTATTGTGCTTTCTTTCAACGGATTAGTCCAAGGCAATAAATATAAGAGGGTATGATGATAAAATATTGGTCTTTTTTCTGTTCAGACAGATAGTTATTACCGTTATCTGGTAATATTGCTCGCCTAAAATTTGTATGCAACAGAAATGTACTATTAGCAAGACAAAAATGAAACATGTAGTGTCTTTGCATAAATTGTTGCATTTCGGTCAGTTGTTTCTTTGTGTTGAACGCTAATCCTTAGGGTGAACCATTCAAGACATCCATGTGTGCCAAACACTGAAAATCCAAACTCAAATTACAAGTTCTGTATTAAAGTGGCATTCTTTGTGGAACATTTTTATATACCTTGTTCTGATGCCAAGTCAGTTTTTGACTTTAAAACTATTGGCAGATAACATGAAATTGAGAGAAAAGGATTGTTTAAGAGACTACCCTGTAGAATCTGATATTCCATAACCATGACTGGTTCCTATCTTCTGATTATTAGGAAACATGTTCAAAAGCTGAATTATAATATTCAAAAGACTCCACAAGAAACAAAGCATATGCTACTGCTGTGTGCCAAGCTGTATCCTCACAGAGTTTACAGTGTACCTGTACTCCCTAGCAGAGATAACAAGAGCTTCATCAAATTGTAAACTTCTCAGAAAAAGACATGTTTTCTTATTGATTTTACGAGATCTGCACATAATTTCCCTAGCTGAGATAACAAGAGATTCATCAAACTGTAAACTTCTCAGAAAAAGCCATGTTTTCTTACTGATTTTACGAGATCTGCACATAATTTCCCTAGCTGAGATTACAAGAGATTCATCAAAATGTAAACTTCTCAGAAAAAGCCATGTTTTCTTATTGATTTTACGAGATCTGCACATAATTTCCCTAGCTGAGATAACAAGAGATTCATCAAACTGTAAACTTCTCAGAAAAAGCCATGTTTTCTTATTGATTTTACGAGATCTGCACATAATTTCCCTAGCTGAGATTACAAGAGATTCATCAAAATGTAAACTTCTCAGAAAAAGCCATGTTTTCTTATTGATTTTACGAGATCTGCACATAATTTCCCTAGCTGAGATTACAAGAGATTCATCAAACTGTAAACTTCTCAGAAAAAGCCATGTTTTCTTATTGATTTTACGAGATCTGCACATAATTTCCCTAGCTGAGATAACAAGAGATTCATCAAACTGTAAACTTCTCAGAAAAAGCCATGTTTTCTTACTGATTTTACGAGATCTGCACATAATTTCCCCAGCTGAGATTACAAGAGATTCATCAAAATGTAAACTTCTCAGAAAAAGCCATGTTTTCTTATTGATTTTACGAGATCTGCACATAGTTTCCCTAGCTGAGATTACAAGAGATTCATCAAACTGTAAACTTCTCAGAAAAAGCCATGTTTTCTTATTGATTTTACGAGATCTGCACATAATTTCCCTAGCTGAGATAACAAGAGATTCATCAAACTGTAAACTTCTCAGAAAAAGCCATGTTTTCTTATTGATTTTACGAGATCTGCACATAATTTCATGGTTAAATGTTGATTTTTGGTGTTAACCCTTTTCCTGCCAGGCAGTGTCATTTTCCCATCTGCCAAATCAGTAAACAGCAGTACAGAGTGAAAACCATGTGTATTTTCACCCACTGGGCTTGGTTTGTCAAAGCAGATTTAGTCTGAAAAAATCATGTTTACAGCATATCTGTTTTCAGAGGCTTTCAAATGTTTATGCTTCTTTTAAAATACATGCACACCACATGGGGCATGTTGTGCTTCTGACTAGTTTTAACCAACTTAACCTGATTGTAAAATATGAACTTGGCAGCCAGCATGATAACGGTTAATATATTACGTATAAAATCATTACAGAAAACAAAGTCACGTCAAACATTAATGAGTCAAACATTTTGAGAAACATTAATCTTGCATAGCTCATCTGAATTACAAACTAGTACACACACATATACCCATTCCTTTAGAAAAACCCATTCTGCCTGAATTTTACTTGCCCACCTGATGAGTTAGTAAAGAGCTGTATTTAGCCGAAGCCTACTCGTATTTTCACTCACTTGACACTGTATATTAAAGCAGCTTTGTCAAAAAAATTATGTTTACTGTATCTGTTTTCAAGGACCTTCTACTGTTTGTCTTATACATTCAAGTCTTTGTTAAAATGCAACATCAGGGATATGCCTCCCTGGTTTTAAATGACCTGATGGCAACACAAGCACTTGGCAGGACAAGGTTACAGGATCCAAAGATGTGAGAATTATCAGTTTACCTGTGGAAATAACTATTTTGCTTTAGGTCATAAGAACAATTATCGATCTATAATGAAAATACAGATATTTACCACAAAAACAAACTGGAATTTCTCAAGGAAGACAAAACAAATGAATAAAACTTATCACGTCCAGACAAATACCCAAGCCCATGGTCTGCTGGTTTCTGAGTGATTGGTAGACGGTTGAGCTGCAGTATTTGACAGAGCAAGGATGGACATCAGGGTTTTCAAGGGTTCAGTAGTTGAAGAGTTGGCCTTGCAAACTAAACACGGTAGACAAACACATCTTTTATTGCAATGCTGCTGGTTACATGTAAAGTGAGCAATCTTAATTTGGACAGTAAGGTTACTGTGTAAAACCAGGTTTCTCTGATTTGTACTTTAGTTATAAAGGCCTTTTCAGTCTGATAAATAAACTATTTCAATGAAAAGATTGTTACAAAAAATATTGCTATTTATGGAGTGTATTCTTGTGTCATGTATTTGATTTCAGAATGGTTCACTGAAAATTACTGACAGCTTCTAATTCGGTAAGATAGAATATGCCTCTGTGACAGGTATTCTGGCTCAATTTTTTTCAATACTGTTTTGGTTCACCACTCTTGGGGCTTCATTTTATGGCTAAAATCTCTTGAAGCAAAATTCACCATCTTAGTTTTTCCAAAATCAAAAATTTTATTTTTCCCATGGATGGCGATGGTGGCCATTTCTAATTTCAAATATTGGTAAAGGTTGGGCAATTTGTTTCTTTCGTACCAAACCTTGATGATCCTCTGATTTTTGTTTGGTAAAAGAATAGTTTAAAAATTTATTGAGGAAAATTTGAGCAAAAGCTCAAGTCTGTCACTTCCAAGATGCATACTACCTTTTATATACCGTATACAGACCTGACACTGCATGCATTGTAAATCTTGAAATCGACAAACTTGTGCAACTTTGGCAGCCATTTTGCTTTTCTGCCATACATGTAAACAGGGAATGATCTTGTAACATTTCTTTCCATACACAAGCATTATTACTTCTACTTCATTGCATTAACATTGTAATCTGTTGTATTAGGATATTAAACTGCAAGAAAACAGAAATGCAAGGGACGACTAGGCAAGGATTATTTGAAAGCAATTGCAACTTTTCCCAAAGACACTTTAAGTTCATGACCACAGATATGTGATACGCAGATTTCTGTCTCCTCCCAGTGCTGGAAACTGACTATGAGATATGCTATGTTGTAGGGCTTAAATGAATGGTTTGATTGTCATTCACACTTGACATCCCTGTTTTGTGAAGAATCTCATCTTGCACTCTGTATCCACCAAATATGAAAGCAAAGCAGGGTTATTTTATATTTTGGGTTTTCAACTGAAAAAGAATGTTTCTTATATGTCATGATCCATAGCTGTTGGTGTTTATGCTTTCAGTCCATTGAAGTGTCCAGCTGCAGGTGTTTTTTAAGGCCAAGGAGAAATATACACATCACCGCATATAGCTTGTTGAGGAAAGTGCAAAGAAATATCCACCATCTGTATGATGCAAATCTCTTTCCATGCTGAAGAAACTGGAATAGCCACAATTCTAATATATTCTGGAACATGTAAGAGGAAATTCTCTCTTCCCTGGATGGAGATATTACAATTGGTTTCTAAGGACTGGTAAAAATGACACAGCATGTATCATTGCACAATTTTTTGCCACTCTGTGTAGAAATGTTGAGACAAGAATACTCTCATTTTCTCTGAACAGGTCTCTGCAAGTCTATAAGGTACGCATGTACATGTGACTTCTTGTAAGGCCAAAGTAATTAAATTCTTTGTTTTGCGTCCACTCTAAATGGGAAAAGGTACGCGTCTAAGCGGCTGAAAAACACGCACAAGAAAATTAACACAAGGTAATTTGATTGCAGCAAATAAAAAATTGTAACAAATTTTTAGTTCAGAAAAGCTAAGCGGTCATGTCCTAAAATTTCCTATTCAAATACACTGTGTGTGTTTTTCATGGAAACCTTAAAAACCTACGCGGGTGGGGGACGCAAAACTAATAATTTAATTACTTTGGCCTAACTCGTTCAACCAGCCTCTTGCACTGTTACGTTCACTTGTGGGGAAGGCTAACTAACCAAACATCTTACACACAATGAACCTTTCACAAAACACTATTACAACTACAGTATAGTACTTATTCAAGTTTATTTTTTCATTCAGGTTTTACTCATCCTTCCGTTACCAATGAATGACACAAAAAGAAAAAAAAATGGGCAAAAAAGAAGACAAATGTGTCCAACATTTTAACGGTAACGACGCATCTGTATAGTATTCCTGCGTTTCCAAGCTGCACGTCGAGATCCTCCAATAGTTTGGCTGTAAAAGTGACCTTTCCCAATTCCACGATTCTTCTTACCTGAAATACAAAATTACAGTTAAGTGTGTGGGTCAGACTATCAATGTGTCATCTCTTACACGCTGAACAGTTACTTAAAATAACTTCACCCTTCAAATGACTTTGAATGGTTCAATTTTTTAATTATGGCTTGTATAGCTGTCTTTGATAATACAGCATGAATCCAAGGAACTATTTGTACATATGAAATTAACAGTGCCATGTACTACATTAGCCTCTTTCTAGATTATCTGCCTACCTGCCGAAGTGAGGCCACGCAGCTCACGATGTTTGTGCACAGGTTTACAAATCCATTGGGTGTCAGGATTTCTGCGAATAGTTTTGTGGAATGGATCAACCATGATCACCTCATAAAATTTATATGTGGCATCTTGGGCAACCCAATAACTATTTAACACACGAAGACCACCACATCTACGACCAGCTCTTTCCTGAAATCAAAATAAGTAACATGTGGATTAAAGAGGAATATATCTGTGGAATATATTTGATCAAAAAATGTACCATTTTTGTTTCAATCTGTAAAGATGAATTTATATCGTCTTCAAAACTTCCTGAACCCAGAATATGAAAACTGAAGTTGGTCATTTATTACCTTTCAACATTATGACCTCTAGCAATTTCATCAGCAGAGTCGTACCATGACTGTGAGGGGAAAAGAAAGTTCAGTGGAAACACTGATTGTTCATAAGGTCTATTTGACATAAATGAATTCAAACATACCTCTGCAAGAGACTGCAAACTTCTTTGCCATTTCAGTTGGTTGACTCCCTGGTTTGTTGGCTTACCATAAGTAGCACCTTTAGGTACAGGACGTTTTCGGCCACCACGTCTAACACGAATACGATAAATGACATATCCTAGAAAAATGCACAAAAGCTTATATTTATTTTGATAATGTAAATCCGATCACATTGTCACAACATGTCCTGAATGTGTAGGTGTGCCTTGTGTTGGTAGCAAATGCACAGCCAACAAGCACCGAAACTCAAAACTCCGAAGTAAAATTGGCACTGAGATCATCACAAGTTTTGATGTTTATCGTAACCAACACTAATACCAATCCAAATGACTCAAACTAAAGTTGCGCAAAACATGAAAATCAACTGCTAAAGCAGTCGGTGACACTATGCAACTGGAACACAAGTCTTAGCAGGAACACTGGTAGTAAAGTTAACCACTAGGACATGTCATTTACTGTAGTGACACTATGCGACTTTAGTGCTTGTCTGTGGATTTTAGACTTGCATTGTGGTACTTTACTTGTAATACTTTGTTTTACTTGTTCTCTTCAAAAAGTATGTTAATAAGAAGTATGATCACACTTAAATTCCCATTCTTACTATGCTTTTAATTCTAAAGAACTTGTGTCAGTAGCTCTACAGCGACATATTGTCCCCTGCTGGAAATTGATTTAAAGCATGGTGTCATTGCAATAACCTATTCAAATTAATGGACTGCCACCTTGTTTAGCCCTATATCCCAAACGTCTGGCCTTGTCTGGACGAGTTGGTCGAGGGGCACGATGAATTGATGATAGTTGACGATACTGCCAGCATCGGACACGAAGGAGAAATCTCATGGCATCCGACTGCTTCTTCTTCCAAAGCTCTTGCATGTACTTATAGGCACCCATCTTGTTCTTTTTGATGGGAAACTTCTGAAGATAAAACATAATTTAAGATGACAAATTACATTTCACTATTTCCATGCACGGAAATTCGGAATACCACTCACATTGTCGCTTTGTGTAATACTAAGGAGATGATACTAATGGCTAATCAGTTTGAGTTGTGTTTCCATGCTTTCTTTTTCTTCGACCAAGAGCTCAAATAATGATAGTGCGATGAAGAAAACTACATCCTTAACATACTTCATGCAAATATTTGCAGTTTTGTGTGAGTAGTGGCTTCATCAACTTATGAACATACATTCAAGAAAATGCAGAAATCATGCTATACTGTTGTACCCTGTTATGTTAGTCGAAACATGGAGGTAGTAGAGAAGGAGTCACAACTGAGATAATTACGTTTATTACTATTGTTCACCATTGGTTTAATCCCTTTATGTCCATTGTTTAAAACCCCTTTCCCGCCATCTGCGTTGCCGACGGTACCTTCGCAGCCGAACCGAGTGAAATTAACCTGGGTTTGCTAATGGGACTCAGTTTCTCCACAGTGTCATAACACATGCGCAAACACTGTATTTGCGTAGCTTGGGTCAAGTGCGTCATGATAGTGTAAGAACCGACACGTTCCGTCCACGAAAAGTGAAGTTACAAGGAATTAAAGTTTTTCATTCTCAAAATCTTGGTAATTTTAACGTCGTTTTTTATATACTGTACATTCGATCGCAGGAACCTTTCCTTGTTAGAATGAAAGTTCTGATCACGAACTTTTCAATCATGTACTGAGTATGGTGCAGCGGACTGCAGCACTGCCGTGAGCGTGGGTTAAACTTGTAGCGTTTCCCGGGTGTTTATGACGCGACGCCAGCGAACGCCATAGAAAAACGCTGTGACGCTTTGTTTCAATGCATCGTACGTGTTGTTTTTATATCGCGACCATTCATAAAAGTCATGGATGTAGCAGTTAAAAGCTATGCTTTCTTATTTAACCTTATCATTAATGCCAGTACAACATGATAAAACACGGCAAGAACCAAGAACTGGATTTGGAAAAAGTTGGCGTGTTAACAATGCTGCTCTACGATGTTTGGCATTTTTTGTGATCGCAAGCTATCATCAACTCAGTCTCCGCGCCTTTGCAGATACAAAAGCTCCCTTCCTCAATTATCTGTTCCTCGACCTCTTTAACATCGTGTACATCAAAATCAGTGGAACGACTCGAACTTCCCGACGCGACGCTGGGACACGTGACGCCATGTTTGAAGATCTGTCAACTGCCGAGGGACGGCCGAAACACCCGAACGACCCCGAACGAACTTAATCTTGTTTACTAAATCCGAGAAAACGCATTCGCAAGTCCCGTTGGTGCTAATGGAGTAGTTTGTAAGGCAAACAGCGGCAAAACACATGGTCCCTTTGATCTCCGCCTAGTTGTGACTCCTTCTCTACTACCTCCATGGTCGAAACATTATAGACGGGGTATTAGAAAGTATTCTCTCCAGTGTCTTTAATATACAATGACATAGCTTGAATTATATAAAGTTCCCTGAGATCTAGTACGTTCTGACGGTTTCTTCTTGGCTCGATTCACATAAATGTCTCTACACCGACAGACGTTACCACCATGAACCGATACTACAAGAACAGCCTGCTGTATATGCAGCGTACTGTAATACTGTGTAGGCTCCGCACGGCTTCATCGGTTGTGACGTGCACCTGAAGGTTGTGCGGACTGTGTCATGTATTGTTGAGGCGATTTTCGCAAATAACACTGACGATGTGAATGCTAAATGGTATCAAAGGTAACGCAAGACATTTAAATTGCGGGAAATATATAAATATTGGAGAAATTGTGAAAAATAGGGCGGATGGTAACAGATTGATGTTTCAGAGAGCTGAATTCCCACCTGCAGGAAAGATGGCCGACACTTCAAAAGACCGAATATAGCCGATGTATGCCGAATCACTGGTGACCGAACCGGAAGTAAATCACTTCACAACATGGATGAACGCTGAATGATATACGTGGAAGCAGGTGAGCTGGCGTTTCTTGACAAGGAGTTTTTGAGTCAGTTTACAGTAATTAATTGAAGTTTTTATGTCTAAAGTTTATTTTGAACGTATTGTTATAGACTGTATGTCATACAATCATCACTTTCTTCACAAACCCATGGAGGAATACACGCCTAGGAGGAATATTTGTGATTGTGCTGTTTGCCATGGCATAATACTCTACTTGTATTACTAATGTTTGGTAAAACAACTCAAGTCTTCATGCATGGTAAAAGTTGGCTTGTTATTGCTAAAAACCCAAAGTTTTGGCTGTACACAGACAGCCTTTATCAAAGTTGATAATAAAAGAAGAAAACACGGCCCGGTCCCTAAACGTTGTACTCATGCTCGCTTTAAGTATGCGTTACGGGCGTGTCGAGCTAATGAAGAGCAAATGAAAGCAGATGCTATGGCCAAAAATCTTTTTGGTGGAAATCACAAGAAATTTTGGCACTCCATTAATAGTAAAAAGTGTTCGTCCAGGCCAAACAATGTGGGTGGCTGTACTGGCGAAGCTAATATTGCTGATATGTGGCGTAACCATTACTATGGCGTTTACAACTCAGTGAATACGACACATGACCAGAAGTTTGTGTTAGATGTTGTTGAAAAGTGTACTCTCGAAAATGATTTCATTGTTTACCCCAGTGACATTAGTGATGCCATAGGGAAACTACAGGCTGGTAAATCTGTTGGCCCTGACTATCTCTCAGCTGAGCATTTTATGTATGCTAGCAGTAAAGTTTCCATTTTACTCAGTATGTGTTTTACGGCGATGTTTGTGCATAATGTTTGCCCTAGTCGCCTTTCCGATACTGTTTTAGTTCCCATCATAAAGGACAAAAACAACAATATCAATGACAAAAGTAACTATCGTCCGATTGCAGTTTCGACAGTTGCTTCTAAGCTTATGGAATTAATTTTACTTAGAAATATTGAATGTTATCTTGAAACGTCACATTACCAGTTTGGTTTCAAATCTGGTCACTCGACCGATATGTGTGTCTTTGTACTTAAAGAAGTAATCAATTACTATAGAAAGCATGGTAGTAATGTCATTGTCACTTTCATGGACGCCTCCAAGGCATTTGACAGAGTCAACCACTGGGTTCTCTTCAAAAAGTTGATTGATCGCAAAGTACCAGTGTATTTTGTCAGATTTCTCCTGAGATGGTATCGAACTCAACAGACTTTTATTCGCTGGGGTGCATGTACCTCCAGTGGTTTTACTGTCTCCAATGGTGTAAAGCAAGGTGGGATCTTGTCACCTAAGCTTTTTAATATCTATATTGATCATTTGAGCTTTATGCTGTCTAATTCCAAACAGGTTGTAACATTGGAGGACTTTTCGTCAATCATTTAATGTATGCTGATGATATTTGTCTGATTAGTCCTTCTGTCAAGGGAACTCAGAAGTTAGTCAATATTTGTAGTGACTATGGTGATACTCATGATATTTTGTTTAATAACAAAAAGACCAAATGTATGTGTGTGAGATGCGATTCATCTATGATTCGTCACATTCCTTCTGTGTATCTCATAGAGTTAAATTAGTATTTGTCACAAAGAAGACACATTTGGGTTTTGTTCTCAATGATCACTTTCGTGATGATGACGATATCGAGCGACAGATGAGATGCTTTTATATATCAGCTAATATGCTTATGAGAAATTTTCTCGATGTACCTTTGAAGTCAAGAGTGTTCTTTTCAAAACATATTGTTATCAATTGTATGGCGGTCCAATTTGGATGAAATATTCTGTTAATATTATGAGGAAATTGAAAGTTGCGTACAATAATGCTGCTCGTCTTTTATTGGGTTATGATAAACGTAGTAGTGCAAGCTCTATGTTTGTATCTAACAGAATCAATAACTTTGATGCCTTGCTAAGAAGGCAAATTTATGGTCTAAAGCAAAGACTTCTGAGAAGCAGTAATGATATTGTACGATGTGTGTATGACTCATTATATTTAAACTCCGAAATGATAAAGTTATGGAACAAGCTTCTTTTTGTATAACTTAACCAAGCTGTGTATATTTATCACCAGATTTTCTTTTGTTGTTATATGGACAATGAGTCCGAAATAAAGTCTATAATAATAATAATAAAATGCATGAGGACGGACTTCAGTTGTTTTACCAAACCGAAGTTTTAATTCTTCAAGGCCTACTTTTTCTTCTGTGTCTACTGACTGTAGTTGGACTGATCCCCACAACTTCTACAAACCACAATTATATTTTTAGTACGTATTCTTTGCTTCCTGTCGTGTACGCTATAGTACACGTCGCGTCATGATGTTTCCTTAGCTCTGCGTGGCAGGGCAGTGTGGGAGGCCCTATAACGCCGGTAACACAAAGCCTAGCTGCAAATTGTAGCGCTACGGTGAGGCAGTCGGTGATTTTTGGTTTTTGCGACTTCGCTCACCATTAGCGCTACAAGGCCGATGGCCCTGGGGAGTATCATATAAGCGCACCCCACTCGACCAGGCGTATGGATGTGGAATGCAACATGTTTACTGCATTTGGTTGTAACGATTTATCACTACTGAAGATTATAAAACAGTATACTGCACTAACTTTGTCAATTATGGGGTTTGAAATTTGTTCAAACACGACGATCGCGTTCCGAAACATTTCTTGGAGCCGTCATTACCAACTTCCGGTAATGGCGGCTCCCACAAACACCGACGCCCCACACTCAATGTTTTCAGAACGCGATCGTCGTATTTGAACAAATTCCAAACCCCATAAACGACAAAGTTAGTGCAGTATACTGTTTAGTCTTCAGTAGTGATAAATCGGTACGACCAAATGCAGTAAATATGTTGCATTCCACATCAACACGCCTGGTCGAGTGGGGTGCGCTTATATGATATTCCCCAGGGCCATCGGCCTTGTAGCGCTACTGGTGAGCGAAGTCGCAAAAACCAAAAATCACCGACCGCCTCACCGTAGCGCAACAATTTTGCAGCTACACAAAGCCTAGCTTCAAAATTGTAACGCTACGGTGAGGTGGTCGGTGATTTTTGGTTTTTGCGACTTTGCTCACCAGTAGCGCTACAATGCTGATGGCCCTGTAGAGGCATCCCCCTGGACCAGGCGTGTTGATGTGAAATGCTACATATTTACTGCATTTGGTCATACCAATTTATCACTACTGAAGACTAAACAGTAAACTCATCTAACCTTGTCGTTTATGGGGTTTGGAAATTGTTCAAACATGTCGATCACGTTCCATAAACATTGAGCTTGGGGCATCCATGTCTCCGGGAGCCACCGGCTCCCAGAAATGTTTTCAATAAAGATTGAGCGTGGGGCATCCATGTCTCCGGGAGCCGCCGGCTCCCAGAAATGTTTTCGGAACACAATCAATGTGTTTGAACATATTGAATGTGGTCTGAAGTTTGAGATGCTCTACAAAGCCAACTCATCTGAGGTGAAGCCTTCAAACCACGGTTCTTCATCATCCTCTTCATCCGTGACCACGTCCACTAACATGTCCACAAAGACTTGGTCATTGTGGATCAGCCATGCTTCGCTACCATCTAAAGTATTGCAAATGCTGCATACTAAGAAAGATTTCGCCACTATAACTGGCTTCGTCTTCATTTGTTTCCATGCGTTGGCCACCCAGTCAAATGATGGCCTGACGATCAGCGGTGGTGAGGTGGCTTTCATGGTCTTCACTTTCGAGGGCCTTCTGTGCTGCTTCTTGGATATAAGATGTCCAGGAGCAACGAAGGTTCGCCTTGGACAGCTTGTTCAGGACGACATCAAGGGGCTGGACTTTGGAGGTACACCCACCAGGAATCACCGCTATCACCAAGTTTGCTCAAAGGAATTTGGACTTGATGGCATCAGTTTTATGGGCTCGGAAGGAATCGAGGACCAACATCGAGTAGCGACTTTAGGTGTATGGTACCCAAATTTCTTCCACCCACCTCAGCATCAAATTCTTGTCCATCTGGCCCTTTGGTTGGACAGTGATGACAAACCTGGTGGATGCATCAGCTTCAGCTCTGCGCTTCTCCTTTAAGATGATCATCGGTGGTAGAACATCGCCATTCACTGCTACCGCCAGTACCACAGTGAGGTGTTGTTTCTCAGTGCTGGTCGTTCGCACTTTTATCATCTTCATGCCACGCTTCTCTACCGTCTTACTGGGGACCAGATCAAAGTAGACCGGCGTCTCATCCATGTTCCCAACGACATCAAAATTGTCTTTTAGGTATCAGGTACGGACGTAGTCGTGGAAGGTGGTGATGAGCTACTGGAGGTTGGCTTGAAGCTTTTGTGAAATTGAGGTCTTGCTGAGGAGGGCAAGTTCATTCTATTTCATGAACTTCTGACACCACCCTCTGGATGCTTTGAAGTTGTGGTTCTCAGGTTTTACAATCTGTAGTGTGTGGTTACAGATTGCATTGATTGTGATGGGGATCTGAAGGTGGCGTTGCTGTAGAAACCACTGCAAAATAGATTTATGGATCTCGACAACATAGGACAAGAAAAATGTTACATGTACAATACTCAGAGGTTAATACCCAATATCGCCTGTTCGTATGTCGTATCAGCATTCGTGTCATTTGTGTTGCGTCAGACACTCAACTTCGTCTCGTGTCTGACGCAGCACAAATGACACGAATGCTGATACTACACAAGGAACAGGCAATATTGGGTAATACCCGATTTATCATATACCCATGCCCATAACTTTACTAATAATACGAAAAAAACTCAAATTTTGAGGCTTTACTTTATTACGCTTTGCACATTAATAGCGCAATATTTATGTGAACAGGCTTCATTCATAAAGTATACAACGTCGAAGTCAACGTCACGCGTGACATCGCTGCAACAAGTCCTTGGTATCTCAATGAACCCCAAGAAGAAAGACACCGGGATTCAAAAATCGTCATACAGGAGGAACCTTTCAAGGTGCAATATGCTATTACAATTGTAACCAATCAAAAACTGTCCTCAGCTTTCAATTTATCCTGATTTCGAACGCACTTGATCGTCATACGGCACTGAGCTCGAGCAGAGAGGGGCTGCCATTTTGTTTGTTTACTCTGAGAGTTGCCATGTCAACAGTCGTCGCGCGTGCAAGATGGCTGTCACCCCACGCGCTGACTACCTGTTTGGGGGTAGACTGTGCACAGTGCTGGCGCCCTGCGAATGGCAGAATGTTTGCTAGAGCTTGCCCAAAAAAATACTAGAACTTTAACAGGAAAACCATGGGAAAACATCACAAGACTCAACATTTTATTTCCATATTTGGCAACCAGAAATACCCGTGTTCCCCAAAGCCCTTCAGTTTTTTAGTCGGGGACATCGTTTTGCAGGCTGGGAGCGGCAGCCACTTTTTTGTTTATGTTATTTACCAACAAATTGCTAATGTAGTTCCGGAGAACTCCGAAATAGATGACGTTTATCATGCATATCTCGACGTTTACCATGAAATATCACGGCTGATATTTTACGGTGAATGTCACCAGGATGAAGCAATATGGGCATGGGTATATGATAACATTAATTATATCATTCCAGTATGTTAATGGTGCAAACATAGGGATCTGATTGGTGAAGTGAAAATAACAGTGGTATACTAGTAGTATAGCACAGTTGGAACATGTGCAAGCTTTCTCTAACATTTCATGCCAGAATTTCAATATATTTGTCATGACATGATAGCAATAAACCACCCCAGAAACATTGACACTACTCAGTTACAGCAGTGGTGACTGGAAATGGGGCACCTTATTTGCAAGTTACCCAGCTGTATTGCAAGGCATATTGCTATTTCCCTTTGTAATTAGCGAGCTACTTTGTTAACTTGTCAGCGATATCGTTTTTCATTTCAGTCGGCTGCAGACACTTTGTGCAAGTGAGGGGTATGTTGCCATAAAGCTTATCTGAGTTTGAATAATTCAATATAAGTGTGGCTGCTTGTTGCTTCATTGGTTTGAAAATGGATAAAGATAATTATGATATTCATGTAACAGTAACGCTTATTGGTGTATTCAGTAACACTTTTGATCAGTTCATTCCATACATGCACTTGCCATGGCTTGTGCATATGATGTTGTGAACTGGTCAAAATCTTGTGGTATAGCTGTTGCTGGGGATGTTCTTTTGTATAAACAAATACTAGTCAGTGTTCAACCAATGAATGAATAAACTTATGGCATTAATGATTTTCAAAGAAATGTTATTCTATTTAAGCTCCTGTTTTTGAATTTAAAAAAAATTCATAGCTCTGATGATGATACATGTACATTCATTTTTCTTTCCAATTGTTGATTATGATAGATGAATAATCATCAAGTAGGGAAAAGGAAAGTCTTATGAATTCATAAAGTCACTTTCCTCAAGTGTTGGCAAAGTCATGTCTACCGGTATATACAGGATATCATTCATACCTTAAACCTCCCTGTTGGACAATAACAACAATAAGAAAGGGCCCTTTTGCTAAAATTGAATGGAAATGCATTGCACAAGCAACTGTTGTGTTTATTCTGATTCCATTTGTTTGAGATCAGGTTCTATTGTAATATACAGATACACTGCATGATGTGACAAAACACTGGATAAATTACAAGGCTTGCTTTGACTACAGCAAACTTCTAACATTTGCACCAATTTCTATATTCCCATTTACTAAATATGTTCATGTCAACGGAGGCAAGTCTGCATAGATATTTATAAAAATTGGCAGATTTGAATACGGCTGGAAAACACGATTTTTAGTCCCACGGACACCATCCGGGGGGACTTATAGGTTTGGTCATGTCCGTGCATGCGTGTGTGCGTGCGTGCGCGTGCGTGCGTCAGTGCGTGCGTCCGTCCGTCCGTTCACGCAGATATCTCAGAGACGCCTGGAGCGATTTCATTCAAACTTGGTACAAGGATTATCACCTATGCCATACATATGCACGTCCATTTGTTTTACGATCCGATTCAAAATGGCCGTCTGGCAGCCATTTTGTTTCCTGTATTTGATGTCGGTGCGTATGTTCACACACATTTCTCAGTGATGCCAGGAGCGATTCCATTCAAACTTGGTACATAGATTACTCTATATGTTATACATATGCAAATTGATCTTTGTTTTGATCTGGTCTAAAATGGCTGCGTGGCGGCCATTTTGTTTCCTATATTTTACGACTGTGCGTTTGTTCACATAAATTTCTCAGCGATGCTGGGCGCGATTGCATTGAAAGTTAGTACCTATATTAATCCTTATCACATATATATGCATGCCGATTTTTGTAATGATTCGATCATAAATGGCTGTGTGACGGCTGTTTTCTTTCCTGTATTTGATATCCATCCACAGGGTCCCCAGGTATGATCCACACGGGTTCCAGGATGGAATTAATATTAATGCTGTGTCTATGCATAGGGGCTTATGAATGCAGATATCTGAGATATTCCTGTGCCAATTCTTTTTAAACTTGGTACAAGGATACTACACTATGGCATACATAAGCAGGTCTATTTATATTGGTGTGGCATGCATAGTTAGGTCTAATTTGCATAATTCGAGATTAGAGCGCTGTTTCTGGTACGACTGTACCAAATTTGATGAAACTTTGTGCAGATGGTTTGAGTCCCCACGGACACCATACGGGGGGACTTATAGGTTTGGTAATGTCCTTGTGTGGGTCCGTGCGTGCGTTCGTGCATGCATGCATCCGTCCTTTCACGCAGATATCTCAGAGATGCAAGGAGCGATTTCATTCAAACTTGGTACAAGGATTACTTCATATGTCATACAGATGCATGTTGATTTGTTTTGTGATATGATCCAATATGGCTGCCGTATGGCCATTTTATTACGATTTTTTCATGTATAGAGCCATTACTCAGGCATGTTTCAACCGATTCTATTCAAAGTTGGTATAGGACATTGACCAATGACATAGATATGCACACCAATTTGTTTTGTGATACAATCCAATATGGCTGCCTTACAGCCATTTTGTTTCGATTTTTTCATGTACAGAACCAAACTCAGGCATATCTCAACCGATTTTATTCAAACTTGGTACAAGGACATTGACCTAAGTCATACATATGCATGTCAATTTGTTTTGTGACACGATCCAATATGGCCGCTAGGTGGCCATTCTATTACGATTTTTCATGTACAGAGCCATTACTCAGGCATGTTTCAACAGATTTTATTCAAAGTTGGTACAAGGACATTGACCTATGTCATACATATGCACATTGATTTGTTTTGTGATACGATCCAGGGTTTGAAATTTATTTTTTTGTTCGGTGGTCAAGTTTGACCACCAGATTCAAATTTTGGTGGTCAATTGCAAAATTTGGTGGTCAAAAAAAATCAGTCATATCAGAGTGTAAATCTTGTGGAGGTTGGGGTCCATGGGGGTGAATAGTGGGCTGTACATGTTGTTTTGGAACCATTTCACCATGCTGCTACACATGTTAAGTTGGTTTACATGTACCGGTATGTTGGATGCCCAGTAAATCCACTGTCATTTACAGACCAACTTGACTAATGCATGACTGACTGACTGACTGGTTATATGCAAAGGACTTGAGTTACAGATTTTAAGTTTTGACAGAATTACTGTGTAATAAAGAAATGACAATTACTGCTGATAACATGACAATTATTGCATTTTTTGGACTATTATGAAGTTTTGCATGTGTCACTTTAATGACAAGACAAAATTTGCTAGGAGATGTTATGTGCGATGTATGATAGTGAGCATGCGTGCGTGAGTGCTTCACGAACTCTACAACGTGTTGAGCGGCCTCAGTCAGAAAAATGTAACAACTTAGCCGGCTATTGAACCACTCTTTTTTGGGAGTGGAGATTTAGCCGACTGGTTCTGTCTGTGGCCTTTCAGCTAGGCGACTGATGCCGTATGTTGTGGGTTCGAATCCGATTGAAAACTATCCGAATTATTCAACATTAAAAGATTTTATCACAATAATCATAGCAGTAAACAGTAAAACAAAGAGAGACATTGTCTATCCAAAGGAACACCTCATTTGAGTAGAGTGGAGTGGGGTTGAAGGACTGACATTAAACCACAGTGGGGGGACTGTGATTGAACAGACAAGACGTGTACTAGATAACTGCTAAAATATCTATCTCTGAGGACAATGTATTGTTTCTGGATACTCCTAGCAATAAACTGTGAGAGGCATGTAAGATTTACAGCTCTGCAGTGCACTATTGTGACCTCAAAAAACTTGGTGGTCAAGATTGACCACCCAAAATAGAATCTGGTGGTCAAAATGAGATGATTGGTGGTCTTTTGACGCATGACCACCGGGTATTTCGAACCCTGCGATCCAATAAGGCCACCATGTGGCCATTTTATTACGATTTTTTCATGTCCTGAACTACATACAGCTCAGACATGTATCGTGCAAATTTATTCAAAAGTATTTTTATCACAGACCTAATGAAGAGGACTCTATCCTCTCTGAGGGCCTGTAATCAAAGTACCCATTAACAAGTGGGGACTGTGTCATCAACGATGACTTGTTAATTCACGCAATGGCTTGAATTCTTGTATCAACCTATGCACTGAAAGACATTGTGGAATACAGTGATAAGTTAAAGATAATTGTGAAAACTCTTCTTGTTTTATTCAAACACTGACACAAAAATTCACCAAGTCATGTAGCCTGAAAAACAAGATGATTTTTCAGTAACAAGGGATGAATTGTGGAATCAAATGTACACAGAAGTTGGTAGATTATATGACAAACATATATGATATGGATACAGGTATAGATGTGGTGAAAAAGAAAGCATGAAATTTAAGTGAAGGAAGAAATATTTTGTCACTATGAAGGTACATCCCTAAAAGAGAAAGTTTATGTGACACTGACATCAACTTTGACTATGATATGACAAATAATCTTGCATTTCTTCTTCTAGTGAGACATTTGACCATGACATCATCAAAATGACCTTCGAGAGGTGACTCTTCTTTTATAAAATGCATTTTTGAAGAAATCAACGTTATTGTAACGTTATTATAAACGTTTTCTCTTTTAACAGATGAACTAAGTGCAGTGAAGCAAGGATTTCTCAAGAGATTGACTGAAGACAATGTGGAAGAAGTTCCCAATTTGATTATATACAGGACTCAAGTTTCACACTTTTAGTGAAGATCATTTAGCATAGTAACCATGAAGGCTTTGATTTATATGTCATTTGGTGCACTCTCAGTTGTATGTGGCATCCTGCATTTCCTGTCAAGTAGAACTAAACAAGAAGAAATAATCACATCCAACCCAACATTCTCTCAATTCCAGAGAAACTATTTTCTGGTCTACTTCTTAGCATTGGCAGCTGACTGGCTACAAGGGCCGTATCTTTATAAACTGTACAGTTATTATGGCTTTATTGAACCACAGATTGCAGTACTGTATGTTTGTGGTTTTGCTTCCAGCGTTGTCTTTGGCACTGGAACAGGGATACTTGCCGATACATTTGGAAGAAAGAAGTTATGCATAACATTCTCAATAATGTACTCAATCTCATGCCTGACCAAGTTATCACGCAACTATGCCATCTTAATATTGGGAAGAGTTTTGAGCGGAATATCAACATCACTTCTGTTTTCTGCATTTGAAGCATGGTATGTTCATGAACACATAGAGACTTATGACTTTCCAACAGAATGGTTACCAATCACTTTTTCAAAAGCTACTTTTTGGAACGGAATTCTTGCGATTGTGGCAGGCATTGTTGCCAACGTATTTGCTGAAGCCTTCAACTTTGGACCTGTTTCGCCCTTTGTACTAGCCATTCCATTCCTGATTGTCTCTGGAATTCTAGTATCCATGCAATGGAAAGAAAACTATGGCAGCAAGAAGACAAAACTCCATAAGAGCTGTATTGAAGGCCTTCGTCACATTGTAAAAAACAGACGCATAATGCTCATAGGGGCTATTCAGTCTCTGTATGAAAGTGTAATGTATATTTTTGTGTTTATCTGGACACCACTTTTAGATTCAGCAAGCCCGCCTCTTGGTATTGTATTCTCATGTTTTATGATCTGCATTATGATTGGTTCATCAGCATTCCAAATGATGTCAGCTAAAAGAATTACAACATACACTATTCTGAACACTTCCTTGGTGCTGGGCCTAGTTTCCATGCTAATATGTGTAGCCTCCACCAACCCTAAACACTTCAGCCCACAAACCTCATACATAGCCTTTTTGCTATTAGAATTTGCATGTGGTCTGTATTTTCCAGCAATGGGATTCCTTCGCAGTCAAGTTTTACCAGAAGCTCAAAGAGCTGGAATAATGAATTGGTTCAGAGTTCCACTTAATCTCATAGCTTGTGTAGGGTTGATGCTGCTACATGGCGATCCTTCAGAGACAGGGGAAAGAAATATATTTGCAATATGTACTGTGTTAATGGTGATAGCATTGCTATGTGGTATTAATTTTGCAAGTATTGTTAAAGATGATGATGAGTTTAAACCAGCAAACAATTCTGAAAACAATCAAAATCCAGTCAATAGCTTGGTATCAGTGTAAGTTAGGTATTTGTGATGGAGTTTGAGAAGTACAAGTAAATCTGTGGCTGTAAAACCATTATGAAAATCTCCTTTCATAATAAAATGGAAGAGGTTATCGTATTCCCAATATAGTGTTTTAATTTAATGACAAGTTGACTGCATACTGTGAATTTTTGACACTGTTTTCAGTGTATTCGCTCTGTGTATGATGTACAGTCCTTTGATCCACTGCTTGTTCTTAAGCATGAAAAAACATAGTATTTGGCAACTCAAAGTCTGTAGTGTGGCACCTGCACTTTAACCTGTTTACACAGTAAATCCATGTCCAGAAATTAAATTGAAAATTTTCACTGAAATATGATATACAAATGATAATAATATCATCAAAACTGTCATCTGTTTGTAATAATTACATGTAGCTACTGTAATACACAACTAGTTGTGAACATTGCCATGTACAGTATCCCACAGCTCAAAGAGAAAAGTACATAGATCTTTACAGAAAATTGAGATGTGAAAAGGTACAGAACTTCAGTGACATTTGACAATATCCAAAATATTAATTAGCTTTTTTATTCCATCAGGTTCAACAGTTGTATAAGCTCCATTAGCAATCATTACAAGTTAATTATAAACCAAACCACTAATGTATCAAGCTTGACTCAAACAGAGAAATTGAAAATATGCATGTTTTCTGTATGTATAATTTAAGGGTTATTGTGGGCTGGCCACCTTTATTACCATTATGTAAAACAAATGTATCAATCTTTATTGGCTACAGTCTGTGTTACACTGTAGCATGTGTGTCAATCTTTATTGGCTACAGTCTGTGTTACACTGTAGCATGTATGTCAATCTTTATTGGCTACGGGCTGTGTTACACTGTAGCATGTATGTCAATCTTTATTGGCTACAGTCTATGTTACACTGTAGCATGTATGTCAATCTTTATTGGCTACAGGCTGTGTTACACTGTAGCATGTATGTCAATCTTTATTGGCTATGGTCAGTGTTACATTGACACAGAATTTCATTGGACTTGTCACTTAAAAGGATTGTTGGTGCATTTTCATTACACCATGGCCATGTCACTGAATAATTCACTTCATAGTTTGGATTGCAATGACAATATGAAACTAGTATGTGCTCTTTTGTCAGAAAGTTTTCAACATATTTGATTTTATTGAAACCTTTGTATAATGTCTTTTTGGACATACATGTTGACAAAGCTCTGACTCTTTCTCAGAAATTTGTAAAAAATATGTTTAACTTTTGTGCTAGCCCTGTTCATGTTTGATTTCTATTATCCAAATCACTTTGCATGCATATATTGGAAGATTCTGTGTTTTGAACAACTTAAGTATGAATATTCGTTGACCAATATCACTTCACCATCATTTCCACCAGTTGTTTCCAAATTCTTCAACCGAGTGGGGACTATGTCATTGACAATGACTAGTTTTATGTACTATCAGTAATGATTGATACACAATGTGGTTGACTATCAGTTTATCAACACAGTCTGTGTTATTTGACAGGGTGTAACTTTGTTATGTCAAATTATCATGAACAGGTTGCCTTGAGTTCATTTAGGGACGGACCATTAGATCTTGGGAGGGGGGGTGGTCAAAAACAGAAAAAAAAAATTTTCAGAGCAGAAAGTTTGGAAAAAAAAAATCTTCAATCTAGTTTGCAAAATAAAAAAAAAATAAATAAGAAGACAAAGGGTAAAAAAAAAAATCTGCAAAAGTCTTTAAAATTTTAAATTTTTTTTAGATTTTACCGACAGTAAGCAACTTTCTGTATTTTTAATACATCCTCCCGGCACATTTTTAATTTTAATTTATACATTTAGAGTGACTGTATCCCTTATACTGGAAGTTGTGATTATCTTATCTTTTCAGGACTTTTGTATTCTGATCACTTGAAAATTATGAAATTATAGAGCCTGTTTTCTACTTCTTTCCTGCGTACAAACCAAGCAGGTACACTAGGTAAAACATTGAAACTATGGTATGGTTGTCAAGATAGAAAGTTGTATTTGCCTTTTAAGATCAAGGTAAACAGATGCAGGCCACATCAGTTTCATTTTTTTCACAGCATTTTATTACAATGATGGATGCAAGAATGGGTGAACAAGTAGAAACACGTTAATAATGATAAAACAACATATCAAGTCATTATGTATTATTTTGCTTTTAAAAAGGCATTTTCAATTCTTTTTTCTCAAAAAACAGCCTCAAATAACAACAGCAACACATGTTTTAACATTCAACAATACACTACGTAGAATGCCATCTATCCAACAAATCCCAACACAAAAACACATAAAAGGGTTGAACTTTGAAAGTTTCTCGATAGCAAATACTGAATAAATCTGCATGGTTAATTGTTTTTGTGTAGCAAATTTCAAAGAAATTGGACAAGCCCTTTCAGAAAATACGGATTTTTTGACCATGAATGGCATAAATTGCCCAAAAAGACAAATATTGAAATTTCAACACATCTATACACATCCAATCAATTTGGCCTTCTGCTACAGAGAAATAGATGTTTTGATCAAAAAAGGGCAACAATTGCTCTAAAAACACAAATATGCAATTTTCACTATATTATTTAGCTTATTTTAGATTCTCAGCTTGTCAAAATAAATTGTAAATCATGAGATATGCATGATGTTTGGTGGGGTGAATGTAGGCATTTCACCACGCAGTAGAAAGGGAAGCCAGGAAACCAAAATAGTCAATTTTCAAAACCATAGGAAGCTACTGAGGAGCAAGAAGACCATGTTTCAGAGGAAGATGTGCAATCCGAAAAAAATGCTCCAAAGTGCCACCAAATAACACCATTTTATCTCTATTTTTCAAAAGCTCCAACGGCAGGAGGGGGACACCCCCCTCCTGACCTCCCCCCGCAAAAATACTCCCCAAGTGCCACCAAATAACACCATTTTAATCTCTATTTTTCAAAGGCTCCAACAGCAGGAGGGGGACACCCCCTCCTGACCACCCCCCGCAAAAATACTCCCCAAGTGCCACCAAATAACACCATTTTAATCTCTATTTTTCAAAAGCTCCAACAGCAGGAGGGGGGACACCCCCCTCCTGACCTCCCCCCGCAAAAATACTCCCCAAGTGCCACCAAATAACACCATTTTAATCTCTATTTTTCAACAGCTCCAACAGCAGCAGGGGGACACCCCTCTCCTGACCTCTTCCCAGTGACCGCTTGCGTGGCCGCTTGTGGTGCTTGGCACCACATGTTTGCCTTCTTTATCTTCAGACAGCGACGAACGAAAAAAAAATTATAAATCTGAAAATTTACTCTGAAAAAAAAAATTTGCACAGCTAATCTCAATTGGAAAAAAAAAATTTCAGAAATTTACAATAGTAAAAAAAAATTTTCACAATTTCATTGTGACCACCCCCCCTCCCAAGGTCTAATGGTCCATCCCTTACTGAAAGCCATTTTCTATTTGCTAATGCATTTTGAAAGTTACAACAAGTCAAGAAGATGTGTGCCCTTTTAAAGTGAAATTTTGACAAAGTGTAGCATAAGGATAAGTTGTGTAACAGTCAGGTTTTTGAAATTTTTTCAGTTTTATTCATCTTTAAAAATGGGAAATGATCAAACAACACATCCAAAGGTCTCAGATTGAGGACAACTCAGTGTTAACCATTTTCTGGCAGTTTAGGCAGACCAACAGTTAATTGAAGTGCGTGTGATGAAACAGTGAAAAAAATGATCAAAGTACCGGTAGGCTGGAGGACTGAAGTGAGTACATTGATACCAGTCCTTAAAGACCATCAAACACTGGCTAGATTTGCTATTCCCTGGCAGTACATGTGCTGTGGTACCTGTAAAGAGGGACAAGTTCAGTCAAATCATACTGCAATGCCAGTATTCATCAGTGAACTGGGACAGACTCTATGTATTAAAGTTTTCTGTCAGTCCAGAGACGGCATAAGTACATGTCATTTATAGTGAAAATGAATCTTGAGGGCAGCTTTGGTAATAACATGAGTCATACCACAGTCAATAATGATCCCAGGATGATGTGTGACATCTGCTCCACAAGTAACATATGTTGCATTTGAATAAGCTTGCCATTTGTAGAGATCACTATAATCTATTCCTATCAGAACTTTGATTGACCATGTTAAAGCCAGGAAAATGTCAACAATACAATGCATATAGATTTGTTTGGTTTCATATTAATTAATGAATATGCTAAATTCAAAGACAAGCACTGTTAACCTGGTAATAATGTTAAATTCAAACTGATAGTATTCAAGTTATCAGCACTTTTGAACTGGATGGTCACTATCATGTTGAGTCACCATCAAAGTGCCCTTCAACTTGCTACATGTCTGAATTATTTTGGTCAATGTATGAATTTTAGAAAATTATTTTGCATCAGCAATGCAGCACAACTTATAATATGGACAATTTACTGTCTCAAGAAGGTTTTTTTTGTCAGTGGTAATTTTTTTGTCAGTGGTAATTTAGCTTACCAGGCACTGATCAACATCTCATAAACCTTCTCCAGAATGAAAAACACTTGCAGTGTTCTGTTGACACCATATGCCTAGAGTTCATATGATGGTAGTACAAACAGAACCTGCATGTAAAAAATTCATACAGGGATACTTGTATTTCTATGCACATTTGTGCATGTGGTTTTGTTTTTATCTCACCCACTTCAAAAATCCAGGGGAAGATGCAGGTTCATTCATTTTAAAACAGGCAAATATGAGATGACTATGATTGTATTTTCATACTTGAATTGTAACCTTTCTGCCCATGTCTAAATATGCATGAAGGCTGTTGAGCTAGTTAATGTTAGCAAAGTCATCTGACGTGGGTTCTCCATTAGTTACCTAAAAATTGCATACATGTATATTATGGTGAAAATAGCGTGTCAACCATGTTTACTTATACAGTATGATTTGCACCAGTTAGTTTTTATGGTTTCCATGGTAAAATCAGTGAATGCTATTGATCCAATTTCGTTTAGGGACAGTAGAAATAGTATGTTTCAATTCCTAAGCAAAACACTGTCAAGCTAACTTTAAACTTTACTGCATAAAAAAAGATGTATGATAAAAATGTACATGTTATTATAGCATGTTACTGTATGTTAGAACACTATTTTTATTTCTTTAGTTTCCATGCAGCTACACAATGCATTGGTAAAGGAACTACCCTAACAAGGAAAATACCTTGCGTGACCCTATTGTTACGCTAATAGTTGAAGACCTTTCATGTTTTAATTTAATTTAATATTTTGTAAAAAATTGGAGGATTCATTTCATAAAGTATCCAAGTTAAGAGTGGCGTCATATTTAACCTTGTCAAAAGATTTTTTATCACTTCTTTCAATTGCTGTCTGTTTTTTGTTTTCAAGAGCATTCTTTTCTTCATCGATTTTACCTTGTTAAATCTCTGCTCTATTGGAACACTTGGCCTCCTTATGGAAATGGAATATGTCTGTGCTTGATGTTGAAACTGTGGTCATGTCTACAGACTATTAAGGAATAAAGGGAATATGATTTACACAAAGGTGTGCAAGATATTTTATTGGTTCATTGGTTGAAGCTATCACTAAAGAATGTTCCTAGATATGCCAAGTCTTGATGGGTAACCTTGTGTGTGATGAGCTTCTGATTGTACAGTTTTATTACAAGGGTTGGTGTGAGGCTGAATGCTCCTGTAATTTCCATGGACTTTTCACAAAAGAGGAAACTTTCATTTCAGCCATATGATTTCGAAAAAATTCACCAATCTCAGCTTCGAAGGACAAGTTAATTGAGCTTTGACCAAGCCTGAATGGACAGAAATATGCATCTATTTCATTTCATCCATGTAGTATCTAAGGTATATTTAGCCTTATCAAAGTTATCCATATGAATGCTAAATTGTCCTATCTTACCTGAAGAGGGCGCCTTACCATACAGCATGTACCAACAGGCAGACATCAACATTTTGCACTTTTGAACTTTTGTTTAGGGGAGAGGGAGGGGTTTTGATCTAAACAAAGGAATTTTGTTTCTTGAACTCATGCAACAATCTGAGACTGTCCTTTATTGAATGACACAAACAAATATTTCATGATCAAGCAGCTCTACAGTGCACATATTGTCTTTGTTTCATATGGATGTTCTCGTGAGCCAGAGCTGTATAAAATTAAAAATTTATAATGATTTTTGCTGGGAAGTGTAGTAACAAGTACATTGTTGTTTTCTGATTGTCAAGATACTTTGTCATGCAGAGTAAAAACTTGTGAATAAAACTTCAATAAATCTTGTTGTCAGTACCGGTAACAGAATTCTGTAATGTGACAATGGACGATCAAGTTCAATAATGAAGATGGGTCACAGTATTGCAATAGCACAGTGATGTGCCCATGCATGATCAAGTTCGATACTGAAGCTGGATCACAGCATTGCAGTAGTGCAGGTGGCATATTATGGACACTGATGCGTGATCTATGGTCAAATTCTATTAATGGACACATTTCACAATGAGAAAGATATGTAAAGTAATATACTACTAACTTTTATTTAAGCATACAAGGAAAACAAAAAAATAGCACAGCAACATGCAGTTCCTTCTTGGAAATCTGCAAGTGGAGAGTCTATGGATATAAATGAGGACACAAAACACCGCAGAGTTTCCAAATAAAGATACAGTTTTGACAAAAATTATCAGTTGGAACATTGCATTTTAGGAATCCATTGGTGTAAAACATGTTTGTATACGTATCATAATTGTGACAATAAACAACAACAATTTCTGAATAGCACGATGTTATTCAAAGATACTGTAACCAAAGTAATATCATCTTCTTCAGATAATGCCAGTATAGTTTGTAGGCACTGCAAGAATTAAAATGCAGTTCTTTTGGGGCACTGGGCTGGTAAATTCTGCGGCTGACTCGCAGCGTGTTTGCAAGGTTATATCTGATTGGTCGATTGTCACTATTCACAGCAACTTAGGGAGTTTATTTGTATTATTTCATTATAACGGTACGATTCTGCCAACCAATTGGATAACAGCTTCGAAATCGCTGCGAGTCGGCCCAAATTCTGTTCTTGTTGAAGTCAGAAAACCTGCATTCCTGGTGGTATACTTGGAACCATCTATTCTCTTCTTTGACATTGACAGTTCATATTGTAATGGTGTACTGCACAAGTTCATGGTTTGTGATCACACTGCAACAGTGAAATTTGTATTCTGTTCAAGATAATCCATTTGGGTATTATCGCTATCCTATACAACCCAAGGGGGTGTTCTGTTCTTCCTCATTAAAAACTGAATTTTTCTTCTCATCTCATCATTGTACAATTTCTTCACTGCTTCATATTCAAGCCTCTGGCGTTTACGGAATGGCTTTTCAAAGTATCGTTGCCGCTTTGCTTCTTCTATTATGCCTTCCCTGCCAAGGATACTGTCAAGAACACAATGATATCAAATTAACATGCAAAATAAAGGTCAAACAGATACTGTTCTCTAGTGAAATGACAATGCACATCTAGCAATGTAGCACACAGCAGTCTATGAATGTGTTTCAAGTTTTGCAAAATTTTCAAGTGTACAGATCTAGTTAAACACAGATAATAATATGAACCATATGAAATACATGTACAGAAGTCTGTGTCATGCAACAGCATAACTATCTTTATTCTCTTGCAAAATGCTGGTCTTAGTATGGTGGCTGGTTATGCACTCTTGAGACTGAAAATGCATGGATAGGTTATAGCATGGAACTTCATGGTTCTAGACTATGCATAGCATGGACGCCACCTCTCTCTGTAGCAGCAGTAATGAAGAAAATACTTCTAGCAATAATAATGTAATCTATTCTATGCAAGAATCAGAACGAGGAAAGTATAAAACAACAGCAGTCCTTTGGTTAAGAACATACCAGTATATCATATGCAGACAGTGACATGTCATTCATATATCAACTAACATAAAATGTAGAAGTTTGCATGCACGAAAAATACTCTACAGCAAGCCTGTTCTGTACATTCTAACAGTTTTGAGGCAATAATTCATAATGTCCAAATACTAACAATTATGAATTATGGAGCTAAAGACTAAAAGAGACAGATCAAACTTCAATTTCGTACATTTATGGCTCCATGACAAGGTTTAATATTCCAGGTTGTACAATCAGTGTCCCATAACAAATAGCATAAACACAACAGTCCACATATAAAGCCTGCATGTAGCTGCAATTCCAGGATGCGTGGTGTTTTTTATGGGGTCAAGACACTTTGCACCAAAACCAGTTTGCCCCACACAACTTCGTCCCAACACCATTTCGTACCAAAACTACCTCGTCCCAAGTACTACCTCATCCAGCGCCACTTCGCCAAAAGTACCACCTCGTACTAAATCCACTTTGCCCCAAGGATAATACCATAATACTACCAACTTGTCCTAAAACAATGTTGCCACAATATATCATAACGTTTTTACCTGCAACTTGGAAGCATTACTGTGTCAGGACATTTTGGCTACCACAAACCATTTATTCTTGCATAAAACCATAAATGGTAGAATTAGAAACATAGGGCCGCCAATGTCCCTGAAGCTACTAAAGACGTGGATGGTATAGAGGACGTACGGACCATAATACCTGATATTGCAAGTGCAGAGGTCCTTTGGCAATATTCTTATGGCAGAAGAATTGTTTCAGTATAGTTCATACTTACAGACCCCTATATACACATAAGAACTGGCAAAAATTGCCCCCAAAACACAAAATTAAGTATTTCCTAACCATTTGAAATTATCTCACTAAGGTCATCCTGTATACCAAATATCAAAGCTGTCTGACCAGCGGGTTTGATGAAACAAGAAGCCTGACAGCCAATAGAGCTCCACTGTGTTATGTAGAGAATAACTATTAGTGACACGTATTGATGAAGAAGGTGGCTATCTTTGCTAATTCATTTCAGGATGGCCTGACCAAAAATGGCAAAAATAGCTGCAAAAATACAAAATTGAAGATTCCATTATTATTTCAATATATCATTAAGATAAAGTCTAGGAACCTGTATACCAATTATCAAAGCTATCAGACGAGTAATTTTTGAAAAACAAATTTTTTTCACCAAAAATGGCAAAAATTGCCTTAAAAATACAAAATTGCAGATTTCATCACAATTTCAATATATCGCATTAAGATAAAGCCTAGAAACCTGTATATGAAATATCAAAGCTATCAGACAAGAAATTTTTGAGAAAGAAATTTTTTACCAAATATGGCAAAAATTGCTAAAAAATACAAAATTGTAGATTTCATCATAATTTGAAAACATGAAATTTTGATCAAAACGCCGGCAACACACAGCATCGTACACAGAGCTATGATGGAGGTAGAAGCGAGGATACTGACACAATGGGGAAGAATGCCCCTTCCCTGCGCTTTCGTCAGAGTTGCGGTCCCTGTCATTGGGGGAAGGAATCTTGCGCAAAGGTAGTAAAGAGATTGATACGCTTTGAAACCAGAGAATTTGATGGGGATTTAAGTTACTGTAGACTAGTTGTGACTAGACTCCTACTCGTCTACCTCCATGCGCTGACCCACAGTCCCTCTATCAACCGGTCCAAAATTACCGCCTATAAACAAAAGTTACGGTTTAGTCCATTACGTACTTGTTTAAATTTCTGTAAGCAGCATCAACATTACCATTCCGAACCATGACAGTTCTAGCTATGAACGGCAAGTGTCTCATTTTCAACACATTGGTCAACTTCCTACTTGGATATCCTACATTTACAACAGTAACATGGCAGCATGGCGGCGACAGTCGTATTTAGATGTCGTGACCTTATAACTAACGTAAAAGTACAAATGTCGTACTTGCGTATTCCGAGCTCAGTTACGGACCAAGTTTTTCTGATTTTTATCGCTAAAATTCTCCACAATTACATGATTAAGGCTTATCTTATAGATATATAACACGTATATTGTCATCATTAACAGATAATGTCGTGAATATCCAACTGTCGCAAATTTGCATTAATGTTTTCCCGTCGAATTATGCCATAGATGTACGTTCATCTCTGTAAGTTTGTGAAGTATTCTTTATTATTATTACACTGTCAGGTAAAAAATATGAAAACTCATACATTTGCGGTAGTTACAAGAATATTTAATGAGCTGAAACTAGGAGTGTGTCCCCCTTTTGTGTACGCTGTTTTACGGCAGAGGCTTAAGCGTCCAAAAGCGCGAAAACATTCAGCTACACTTCACCTGAGCTGCTGAAAATGGTGAGTACCACAGATCAATGAGATTATCACCATTATGTCCACCGTTTTGATAAATCACCAATGTCTGTATTCAAAGGAAAAAGAAATATTCCCATCATTTATATACATATAAAGGTGGTGATGGAGGCATCACACAGAAAAAATAGGCTTTCTCTGTGTGTGAGACAAGGCAGGTGTGGTACAGCGTAACACCAGTAACCACTGCCATTATTGTTCTTCATTCAAAATTGGCTCCTCATCATCTTGCATATTTGCGGCGCGATTTTGATCGATCTGTGCACCAGATGGTTTAGCGGTCAATTTCAAAACGATGACCTCTCCCCGAGGTTTAATCAATTTCAGGTCGACTGTGTGCGTTGCCTGTATGAATTAGAGGCAGTGGGTGTCTTAACTTGAGTTGGTACTGCTGCTGTTAATGTGTATCTGAACGTGTTGAGCAGAGATCGATTTGAAATTGAATGGCCAGGCCTAGGCAAATTGAAAGGTCATCTATGTAGCTCTATGGCATAGAAATCGTTTAGCTCGAGGGATGCAGGTGCCTACCGTACCCGTACCCGTTCCACGTAGCATACGATGATGTGGACGCCGACGAACGGCTATATTTACATAGGAATTATGACGTTTGGTTACGTAGTAAACGCTCGTCAGCTATGAAGGAAAAGCTGGAAGTCATTATCTTAATGGCTACCTATTATGTCCTATGCGTAGGTGTGAAAAATGCCTCCTCATATTCGGTACTATATCTTTTTGCGTTGGAAGCTCTGAAATATTTGATAATTCAGCATGACATGGCCAGTAAGTACTCAACTCATCGAGTGTGCATCAGAACACAAACTGTCTGCCATTGCGATTGTTGATGTTATTGCTTTCAATGCTTTAATGTGTAAAGCGGACTCCTAAAGATTTGGGGTTGGCCATTGGGATGTGTCCCCACAAACAATTCACACTGCAGTGGTGTAGCAGCAATGTTTGTACAATTCAATGGACACTTTAGGCTGAACCCTTCAGTTACAACAAGAATGGCCAAAGGAAGCTAGCCTGTATGCTTGCAGCACTTCTATGTTGATTTCACAGCATTTTGAGGAAAGCAGTAAATGACAGATACCATCTGAAACTTGTCAATATCGAAAGGTTCTATTTTTTAAACAAAGATGATTTTTATTGGTAAAAGCTAAAATATACCTTTTGTCTGACTTTCCCCATCACAAGTCTAACTGTTTCATTATGATGTGCCCTGACCATGACCTTTTCTCATTAGTAATGGTATGCTATTTCATATTCTCAATTTCAATGGCATATCCATATAGGAGATCAGCTGCTGTGGCAGAATTAGGAAAGCTGATAAAATTCAATTTTATTTTAGCACAGTACATGTCTGTATGACGACGAGTGCCCCTCCCCTCTGGCAACATATTGCATGATGGGAAAGAAAATGTTGACAACCATGATTAATGATCTTTGCAATGAATTCTTACATTGAGACTTTTAATAGAGTTCATCATTTAATTGATTCATCATCAGTGTTACTATTCATTTTTATTTTCTAATTACAATGAACTATTCAATTGAAATTAAAACCAGACACAAATAAGTTCATGCAAGCAGTGGTGTTATGAGTCTCTTACTGTGCATAGCATGCCAGTATATCTGATTTACTGAAGTGAGAATATCAAGCCCTGCAAAAAATATATCAAAACAATTAGTCCTATTTTTGTAGCTTGTTAGAATAGACCCCTTTGTTGCAGCAGAGATAGAGCAGATCTTGTACTTGTGTAATGACCTAAATACAATAGCTTGAGATATTTCATTTCAAGCTATGTATTTGTTTCATCTGGTCGTATTTTACTATCAGTGTTGCATGTTTACAATGGTCAGTAACTCTAACTGACATATAGGACTAAACTTTGCAGATAGTATAGTGTACAATTACATCCATCTATATTATACATGTTGGACATACTGAGCTGGTTGGCTGCAGGAATATCTGTTATCATTGTTGATTTTTTAAAATAATGACATCATATTGTTTGCTTTCATCCATGCTATGTTTTCCTTGTAGCCAATTCCAAGAAACTTCCACAGGCTTACTAATAATAATGCCCAGAGGAGCTTAAAGTCTCTTTTTTGTTGCGCTTTTTATAAAACTAGGTCAGATGCTAGCAAACTTTAAATGCAAAGCTGATTAGAAAGTGATTATACAGTAAAAAAGTATGTTCTCTTGTATGAGTAGACCAGCATTGCACTTAGTCTGATAAAGTCCATTAATCTATTTTGTGAAAGTCTGTAATGTTATCAAATATACAGATTTGTTTGCCCACTTAAACATACATGAATTGCACAGATGGGGTAAAATTTTTGAATGTAGTCAGTGTGATATTGTTATGATATGACGGTACCCTTCATCAATGCTAAATAAGGACATAAAGCCCTTGACAGTACCCTTCATCAATGCTAAATAAGGACATAAAGCCCTTGAAATAGTTCTCCAAATATTGTATTTATCGGGAAAAATATGTAAACTCAACCAAAATGTTATCTCAGCAGACAGGCTGCATGGCGAGCAAGTCTGCACAATTCTGTCATCAAGAGTTGACCTTGTGTATAAAACTGTCATAGGTCATGTGACAGGTAAACAATAAAGGATAAGGGACTTCAGGATACATGTATTCTGGATGATACTGCCTATTGCTCAATAAAACATAGCTTTTCAAAGAATCAGGTATTGATATCAAAAGTGTTTGTAATTAATTTCTAAATTAAGGATCAGTAAAAATCTAACAGATTGAAAGACTTTCTGTTATATGTAATGGTCTGATCTTGTCATACAGTGAACTATATTCCTGAATCTTACAATACACTGCACTGGGACTGAAGTCCGCTGAAGCCAAGTGGATATTTGTTTACCTCTAAGGTCATTAACTTAAACACAACCTCTGGCCTTAAGCCAGACAAAACTGGCCTGCCCCTAATTCTGCAAATTGACATACCTAGCCTGTGGCTTGCTTCCAGACAAATGCAGTAAAAGACATTGCCAATCCAATGTTTTACAATAGCCTATCAACAATAGGATATTCTCTTTGTTTCAGTGACATGCAAGATAGCCACAACAGACTTAATGCACAGTAGTATTAAACTTCCAGGGTAACTCTATAGTGTTAGCAAGCTGCAACATGAACACTCACAACAATAAAAAGCAGATACACTTAAATTAGCAAAGACAATGTACATGATAAAAATACTTTGCATTATCAAAGGCACTGCATTGCATATGGCAAGTTTATTACTGTATACATGTAGTTCCTTATAATTTACAGATGTTTCTAAATAAGCACCCCAATCACATTTCAGAAGTGGTAATACATTTCAAAAAAATTAGCCTATCATCAAACCATTGTAACAATACTTTGCTTAGTCCTCATCAGAATAAGAAAGGATATTCTGTTTCACTAAAGGTGTCAGATTGTTCCCAGTCAAATTGTTGATACTGATAGAAGAGAGCTAGGCTGTCAACACTTGAATACTGTGGCCTGATTGTTGACATTGTAGGATACTGGTCATTCCCACTGAGTTGTAACATTTCCAGTGTGTACAAATTTGGCATACAACAAAAGCCAGACCACAAGACCATTAATTTGGCCAATTAATTGTCCTACTAAGTGAGTTATTGATTGTTCCAACATTGTATCAAGGCTTGTCAAGGTAGTTTCTAGAAATTCCTGAAGGCATTACACTGTAGACTATTGGAGCTGGGAAAACAGTGAACTGATTCTCACAGATTTACAAAAAGGACATGGGTGTGAAGGTATGTATTAACAGAGAGTACAGTTGTCCAGGGTTAGTCTGAAGTATGTATTTCAGATGCACACAGTTGTGAAAGCAAAGGATATGTAAATGTGAAGAATGACTGAACTATTGATGGTGACCCATGCAAGTAACAACAGACAGCAGTTATTAGTTATGCATACCATTTAGCTTCATTGCAGTCCTTTTTTCCAGTATTAAAGTCTGGTTTCTTGAAGATTTGTGCAGCAATATTCAATAATCAAATAGTTGATATTGAAGTAACGGTAGGGAAAGGCACAGAAACTGTTCAAGATTCTGTTTTCAACCATCTTGATATTTCACTCAAATAGCTGTTCAGACACTTTTGTCAAGTCCAGTAATTGCATGGAATTTAGTTGTATATTGTGTCTTTGAGGCTACGATAACAGGTTTGCATGAAATTCAAAGTGAGGTAAACATAACATTTCTTACATTGCATATGTCCCAAGTGATAGCAAAGTTATTTCACACTGTATATTTTACTGTCAGTGACTGATACTTTTACTGCAAGTTTGAATGTCAGCTCGTCTTTTATTTGTCTGCTACTTGTATGATAAAGCACCATGATAAGTTTTGTGATCATGCAACAATTATTCCAGCAGTCATTTTTCACGCTATCAACTGTAAATTGAAATTCCACTGGTATCTTTGAGACCAGTCTTGAAAATATGTACATTTAATTATGAAACCAATTAGACCATTGGTGGAATACTCTACGTCACATTTACATATATGCTCTCTATGAAGACCTGATAGGAATTTTACCTTTCAAAATATTGACAATTTATTACGCAGTAATTCTGGAACATTGACTGGACATTTCTAATTTAATTTAGTCAAGCCATTGCTCAAACTGACATTCAGTGATGGTACAAATTGTTACAATATAACAACTTTAATAACATTAGTATTGGCAGCCACAGATTAACCCTGTTACGACGGATGAAACTGCAGCATCGCTGCACCGACATTACGTTTACCTAGACGTAATAAATCTGAACGCTCAGGGTTGGCATACTGTAGGACCAATTTTGTCCTAGTGGAGAGGTCCAGGGCAGACACAAAATCCGAGTTAGACCCAGATTTGCGTATGTAGACACATAACACCGGCCTTGGTCCCAGATGATTGCCAAGTTTAATTGTCAAGTTTACATTTGCCGAAAGTTTTCAGTCCAGTCCTTTATCATCCCATGTAGTCAGAACGACATATTTCCGCAAAATTTTGCTGCGCAAATGAGACCATGTCACCTGAATCACAGTGCTTATACAACTGAGAGACACAAATTAATGTTAACAATGTTTTTATCCGATTCTAGCCCCTATGCTCAGTAAAAATATCCTGAAGTTGTCTCCGATAGTTGAAATAGTCTTTGGTGGTCATATCAGCCCTTCTTGTGCGTGAAACACATAAGAACATTGTGATTTACATGTAATATCCATGCCTGCCATTTTGCGCTTTGAAAGGTCAGAGGTCTCGTAAACTTAAGTTGTGTCTTCATATTTTTTGTTGCAATCATGTCATAGTGAAAACTAAATTAAATCCTTGGGTCTGATACTAGATCTGAACTATTTGGCCCTGGCCAAATTTGCCTGTGTGAACCTGATTTTATCTGTGATTGGTTGTTAAGTTTGACAGGATATGGACTTGTGTAAGATTACAAGTAGCGCCTTGGAATACTCAGAGTTCTGTACCCCTGGATATGCTGCAATTTCTAATATGATCTATAGACAATATATCTGCTTATTCAAAAAAGCATAGATAAGAAAATGAATCATATAAGGAAATATTGCACTGTGGTTTACAGGATCTACAGATTGTACAGCACATCAGGTTGGATACTAACTGTGTCTATCACCTAAACACAACCTTGCAACAAAAAAGAAAGTAGCAATAGTAGGTTGTGGTAAATCATTGTGCTCTGGAGGGACCGTGGGAACAAGAGTTATCAGATTAAGTGAATCCAAACACTTGACAGAAAAGGCAGAGGATAGGATTGCAAATGACATTTCTAAGTTCTACACAGTTGATCAGGGCATAAAGCATGGATTGTTTAACATAGGTTCTTCTTTCAAAATAAAAGCAGTAGCTTCAGGGTAAATGAGAGAATGTCTGCAACATAATGGAAGAAAGAATGCTGTGTTATCGTGGAGCAGTTCTATCTATTGTTTAAGTTGCTCTACAAAAGTTTCTACAATGCCTTTAAGAACGTTATTTTCTTTGTTTCATCAATGATGCTGCTGATACAGTAGTGTAAATAAAGTTACTAGTTTGTTGCACATTATAAAATCATGTCAAATTCTGTTAAATAGCAAATGTGAGTGATTGTAAAATTGTCATATATTATTGCATAAACTTTATTATATCCATGAAAAAGATTTTGTCCTTGAATGTTTAGTTTTCTATTGTTGTTTTAATGCATTTTGGAAATCTGCATTATGTATTTATTTGTTTTATGCTGAGTTTTATGATCAATTTAATGTTATTTTTACAATGAATGAAAAAATTGGCATATCCAGTTATATCTGGATGCAACAATTATGTATACGTTAAGATTATTTCAGTGGATGCATATGAAGTAAGAGTGGACTACATTGTGTCACACTGCTAAGCCTAACTTTAATGATCTACACAATGTCACACTGTCAACTGACATTTCCTAGATATCTCAACATGAAGTGAAGCATAGGTCTTCCAGTAAATTACGTCCATCATGGCTGACAAGCACAAAACTCCTGTGAAATTATTGAAATATACAGTACATAATCGATTCGTATTTCATTTTATTGCTCTAGACATCAGTTCATTTACATGTATGTAGGAGAAAGTTTTAACCATAGAATACATAATGTATGGAAAAGTTTTAATGGTAGAAAACATAATTTATAGGAAAGTTTTAACCATATAATACACAATGTAAGGGAAAGTTTTAACCATAGATTCTAAGAATACATAATTATATAATCCACAGGTATGAACTCTTGTATTAAACCCTTTCACCATAATGGTTTCACCCAAACCCATTGTTATCAATGGTGAATATGGACCTGCTCACAGGGAATTGGGATGAATGGCATTACTGTACCAGTAGGCTAAGACACTGAAGTGTCTGGTCAAACTATGTCACCTTGGTTTCTTCAGTCCAATGAACCGCAATATTCTCCAAGTAAAGTCTTTCAACTATTTTATTGAAACAGGAATGTCGCTGCAGGTTACAAACTTCCCAGTCAGTGGATAAATCACGTAATTTCCTCTCTTATTGAGTCTATGGTACTTGGCCTTCAAGCCATCAAGTCTTGGACAATTTATTAACCTACTGTAGACTAGTTGTATATCAATAACAGTAATTCTTCAAGTGTTAAGTATTACATGAGTTTAAAAGGTCTTGAAGAGTTTGTGCAGTCAACCTTGTCACATTCTTAGGGCACTGTGTGCTTACTGCCAATTCCATTGAAGAGAACTGTAACCCTAATATTTCTAGGAATAGTTTACATGACCCAGACTGTCATGAATGTACTGCTAGGGTGAATTTTAAAACTAGTCCTTGTTTCTGGTCTGTTGGAATTCACGATTGCACCTGTCACAGTGTTAGCAACCAACAAATCAACATCACAGATTATCTACTGCACGTCTACAGCAGCAGTTGATTTTAATAATTTCAGGATCTATGGGATCATCTTGCAGACTTCAACTTTAATTACATCTCTAACATAACAATATTTGAAGAGTCAATGCAAATGTTTAATATTATTGTACAGTCAATACTTCTGGTTAAGGGCTTTGTGCACCACTCTTTGTGGATATATGAATGTCTTTGCTCAATGGATGCATAGGCATGGAATCCAATCCAATAAATCTTTCAATTGAAAATCACAAAAAAATAAAAGTCATCAATTTTGTAATAGATTTGACTGCAACTTTGTCTTGATGTGTGTTGTATATTCAATGACAATCATGTATATACGATGGGACTATTTACATACAGTGTTACAGAACTTTTCCATGATGCAGGAATGTTACTATGCAAAGTAATTGTTGACCTTTGGCTGCCCTATTTTATACTGCCCTAATTCCAGCTGTGATGCCAAGGTTTCTCTGCGGGTAACTAATCTCCATGAAGTACAGATATCTGAACTATGTTGGAGTCTTTCTTTAGCATAGCATATCATTTATATATTGCACCCTGGATGGCAAGCAATCTCTGTTATGTGGTAAATATGTCAGCGATATTTGATGCCTGGATTATCCTCAACGTAAATGAATCTTTATTGAAACACCACATGTGGAGTCTGTAGTGCTCATTTCTTCACAAATACACCACTCAATGCCATCTTGTTTATAAATAATGTTCAGTGAGGCCAATGTTTTATATGCTGACGTACAAGGTTTGTAAACATGTAGCCCAAAGTCTATAGAAACGCAACACTCTTGGTTTTGAAGATCCTGGTGTATTCACGTTGTTAATGATGTCTCTGATTGTGAGTAAATCTTTTTATAAGTATAATGGAATATAGTACAACTAGGGAAATAAATGTTTTTTATCAAATCCCAACAACATGATATCTGTTTGTTTCTTTGCAAAATGTTGTTATACCTAAATTTTTGCAAAATTCTGTCTTCACAGACAGTCTTCATGAGTGAATTACAGGATCAGTCATTGGTTCATGTCATTGGTAGTCTGTATGTAAATAGCTAGTCATTGGTTGATTCACATGTCACATCGTGTTCAGTCATTGGTAGATTGTAACATTGACATTGATGGTCATTGGTTAAACTGTCAACAGCTGCTTGTGTCATTGTGGTCTTTGCTGGTCTGTTCAGCTTGAACATTTCACTATTGCTTTCAGCACTAACCCTTGAGCCTTCAGCTCTTGGTTGTAGAGAAAAAGCATATTCCAGAGTATGTGCCACAGTGGCTACGTCAGTACATGTATTTTAGGCAAAGACAAGGGATTGTCGGTAGTCTAGTAGTTGGCATGTACATGCCTAGTCACTAATTGACTAAGATATGTTCAGTCACTGGTAGGTACATTTACAGTGCTGGTCATTGGTAGACAGGAATTAAACACATGCACATCATACAAAACTCATTACCCCTCCTCAGCTGAGTACCCTCTCCTTAACACAGAACTTTGGAAGTGTGAAAATTCAGTGACCAAATCTCTCCCCTCCTTCAAGAACACAGTAAATGGTTGAAATGCTTTTAAGAATTCTAAATTTGTGGCAGGTTTTTGAATGCTGTGAGTTACTCGATTGCACAAAATGTACTCATATTAAAAATATTCAAATGATTTCAATCAAGGATGTATTCCATTTTTTACAATGAATAATTATTGACCCCTCTGTTTTCATGATGACCATACACACACTAATGATAATCACCATGACAAAAACATGCCAAGTTCATAATTCACCATCACATCAAGTTTATTAAAACCAGTCAAGCACAATATGTCCAATCTGGTGCATCTTAACAAAAAATTGAACATTTGAAGGCCCCCGAAATCACAGATACTGTGAACATGATTTTTATGGACTAAAGCCGTTGGAACAGACCAAGCCAAATGAGTGGCAATATGTATGGTTTTAGCTCAATACCGCTTTTCACTGAGTTGGCTGATGGGGAAGTGATACTGTCCGGCAGGAAAAGGCTTAAAGTTCAAAGATTTCCAAGTGTAGAATGATTTTTCTGCACTGTTTTCTGTCATTATATTACACTTACACTCTTCCATAATCATGCAGTGATGGGTAAATGAAAGGAAAAGAAATCGAAACATCATTTCCCTCGTAGTACACACATTCACTCTCTTTATATATATAACTGTAAATGACTTCAGTGGGTACTTACGTTCATGTCTTGATGACTGTTGGTTTGGTAACTGATTATCATTATCAGCCAGATGTTACCTTTAACTGTAAAGGTTTCCCCATCCTCAAAAATGTAAAACATTGTGGACTTGTAGCACATTATACTAAAAGTGTCAGTCTTTAAAACCACTACCCTGCTATGTCTAAGTTTAAAAGTGTATTAATTTTACAATTTTACAATTGCATAATTTTCCATTAAAATTTATTTGACCTCCTCTGAGTCTGTTTGGATTTCATTGATATATAGAATGGACTGAATGCTTGTACTCACTGACTTCCTTGAAGTACATCATCATTAGTATCAATTAATAATAAGTAATGAATTGTCAGTCTTTAGGGACTTTTTAAAACCATTAACATGTAAAGACACACCAATGCCATGTAATGTGTAATGATGTTGTTGTTGTTGTTGACAAATGAATTCTGGTTTCTTCTGGAATTCAGTTGACATCAATAATATTGGCATACATGTAAGTTAGACACATACAGGCTGTATTGACAATGTCAACATGATATTGGGAGAAGAACAATAAACAGTTTGCTATAAAACAGAATGGAAATACTTCAACATACATCAAAAGTGAGAGCTTATGGAGCAGTATAATTTTTACCTGGAAAAGTAAATTTCAATACTTGCCTTTAAAGTTGACCATACATGTATGCTTTTATGTGGCTTCATCATATCTGCTGCTCTTTAATCTGCCATTACAAATGTTTCACATCAACATGGTATGATCATAGCCATTATCATAGCCATCAACATGGTATGATCATAGCCATTATCATAGCCATCAACATGGTATGATCGTAGCCATTATCATAGCCATCAACATGGTATGATCGTAGCCATTATCATAGCCATCAACATGGTATGATCATAGCCATTATCATAGCCATCAACATGGTATGATCATAGCCATTATCATAGCCATCAACATGGTATGATCGTAGCCATTATCATAGCCATCAACATGGTATGATCATAGCCATTATCATAGCCATCAACATGGTATGATCATAGCCATTATCATAGCCATCAACATGGTATGATCGTAGCCATTATCATAGCCATCAACATGGTATGATCGTAGCCATTATCATAGCCATCAACATGGTATGATCATAGCCATTATCATAGCCATCAACATGGTATGATCATAGCCATTATCATAGCCATCAACATGGTATGATCATAGCCATTATCATAGCCATCAACATGGTATGATCGTAGCCATTATCATAGCCATCAACATGGTATGATCATAGCCATTATCATAGCCATCAACATGGTATGATCATAGCCATTATCATAGCCATCAACATGGTATGATCGTAGCCATTATCGTAGCCATCAACATGGTATGATCGTAGCCATTATCATAGCCATCAACATGGTATGATCATAGCCATTATCATAGCCATCAACATGGTATGATCATAGCCATTATCATAGCCATCAACATGGTATGATCATAGCAATTATCATAGCCATCAACATGGTATGATCATAGCCATTATCATAGCCATCAACATGGTATGATCATAGCAATTATCATAGCCATCAACATGGTATGATCATAGCCATTATCATAGCCATCAACATGGTATGATCATAGCCATTATCATAGCCATCAACATGGTATGATCATAGCCATTATCATAGCCATCAACATGGTATGATCATAGCAATTATCATAGCCATCAACATGGTATGATCATAGCAATTATCATAGCCATCAACATGGTATGATCATAGCCATTATCATAGCCATCAACATGGTATGATCATAGCCATTATCATAGCCATCAACATGGTATGATCGTAGCCATTATCATAGCCATCAACATGGTATGATCATAGCAATTATCATAGCCATCAACATGGTATGATCATACAGTGTTCTCCCCAGGATTTTGAAATAGGGTGGCGGCTAATTTGCATAATATTTACATATCATTTGCATGATTTTTGCATATGTATCATGGGATCTCTACTTGCAACTGCAACTACACTGAAGACATCTTACTTTTAATACAAGACGCATTTGCTTTACATGATCAGTATTTTATTGACATTCTCAAACAGAGGACATCAAAAACTTAATGTTGAACTTCTGACATGCCCTGCATAGCATTCCTAAAAGAAAAGACGAAAAGGTCACTTTGTACAATAACAAAAGTATCCCGGACACTTCGATTTTACCCCCAAGTTTTTGCCTCCTTGGGTCTGGTTGTGACACGAAAGTTAATGTAATCTTACCAGCCACAAAAAAATGACATCGCGAATATAATTTTGTAGTTGTTATTTTCGGTTGATAGTGTGGCATTATTTGCCGTAAAACGAAGGAATGCGACGATGATTTACAAAACGCTGTAGCCGTTCGTTCCAGTGAAAATTGTTATTGAAGCCCTACAGCCATAAACGTAAACAGACATGAAACAAAATGGCCGCCGCCGTGCACGATAGATTCTAGAGAGACATAGCAATTATCAACATTCACAAGTTACGGTGGCATTTGAAACTTAAAAATAACTTTCTAGAATAGGAGACCTACATTTGTTCCCCTGAAAGGATGAGAGATATCAGAAACCACGCCGTCTGTTAACCCATGGAGGTAGCCGAACGATCTCTGCGTTCTCACTTTGAACTGTTAGTTAGTACTCTCCAGTACTCTCCTCCAGTCATACAGTGCTCGGATCGGCACGAGCGCCCTCGAAACACACCGATCAATTTTGACAATACACGACGCAATGTTTTGACGAAAGACATTTATCGAACCGATCTGACATTTAGTTTATTAAAATCGCGAAAAAAATCTCAAGACAACTAGTCCCATGACAGGACGAATGAATAAAACTCAAAACACGTCTCGAACGAAAAGTCTTTGAAGTACTTTACCCGTACCCTTACCGCCATCCTTGTCACCCCCAGGCCAAGTAATCAGCGTTGCCGCTGGCCGCGGTGACAACGTCTTTTATTGAACGTCTTTTACTTACGTCAGTAAACGGTTTACACCATCAAATTGCGTTTATAACACCTTCAAAATTAAGATTCTTTGAAATTGAACTTGACAAAACGAAGTGTAAACGTGATAATTAGGGCCTATAGAACGTAAACAAAAAAGAGGACAATGAACAGGACGTTCAAACAACGAATGTCGGTGAAAATGAAAAGATTTTACAAAGAACGGGGCCGTGATCACAGAGTGGCGGGCCAAGTGGTAAGCGTGGCGGCCTTGATTAAAGCGTGGCGGGTGTGGCCGTAAGCGTGGCGGCACCGCCGCGCTATTTGTCCGCTGGGGAGAACACTGATCATAGCAATTACAAGCAACATACAAAAAAACTTAGATGAACTGAAAGCAGTGTTGCAGCAAGGAATTTTAAACCAGGGGACACGATGTCCCACTACCATTTTTTTAGAGACATTTTGCACATTTTGGGGACAACATGCATCAGGTGTCAATCAAATTTTTATTATTTTGTTATAAATTAGTTTCACAAAACAAAATTCAAGCTACTGGGACTGCGGCACTATGCTTTAATTTCAGGCATTTGTAACATGATACCATATCTGCCTCAAATCAGAGTTCAGTCGGACTACACCCAAGTGCAGTGTTTTGGTTATTTTTAATCACAGCTTGAAAAGTACATAAATATAAGCCTCAAAATAATCATGCTAAACAAAGGCCATCGTCAGTAATAGATATTACTTTGAGACTACACCCACTAAACACAGTCGACTCATGAGTGCACCTCAGGTGACCCACAGTGAGCGAGAATGTGGGACAACGGGTTCCGTTTTTGGGACACTGTCGCAAGGGCATGTCTTGGCCCCAACACTGCTGAAAGTAGGCCATAATGGTACGATGATTTCCCAAGGCTGTTTGTTGACATTAGTTGTATAGCAATATATCCCTGGAGGGTAATATTTGAGAAAATTGTGTCATTTCATCCATAGTGAAATGACTTGGGTGAGCTTTTTATCTCTCCATATGAAAACCATATAATATGATGGTAATTTTCAATTATTTAAATACATATTACGGGTATGGAACAGTTGTTGCTCTTCTAACAGCTACAATGTGGATTGAGAGTGTTGGTAAGAGTGAGTTTTTAATCAATGTATTATTACTTTGTGACAAAACTATGTCATGCCCTGAATTCTATGAGTTTTGCTGTGTTCATGCTACAATTTTAAGTCAAGTTAAACCTGCAAGAGGAAAGTTATAAAAGGCAACTATCATGATTATCATCTTTGAATAGTAAATCCATCTAGCTTGGTAACTAGCTTTTGAATTGTAGGAAACTACATCGTATGTAATCAAGGCATTGATAAGTCTACAATAGTTTTAATGTTCTGTAATTTGACAATTAATCATGTGTTGTTGACAGTTATTATCAGGTACCCAGCCTCTCTGCCTTTTAATCTAGGGTGTGTGTTGTGTGCATATATATATATATATATATATATATATATATATATATATATATATATATATATATATATATATATATATATATATATATATATATATATATATATATATATATATATATATATATATATATATATATATATATATATATATATATATATATACAAAAATGGTTTGCTTGTCAATACAGGCAAAGTATAGTGCTCAATGCATTTCTGCAGGGCGGTAATACTGAGAATCTAGGAACTTGTAGTTGTCACTCTACAGGCTGTATCATGCGCTAAGCAATCATCAGGAGTCTGATGATTGATGATTGCTCCTGATGATTGCTTAGCGCATGAAACAGCCTGTAGAGTGACAACTACAAGTTCCTAGATTCTCAATATATATATATATATATATATATATATATATATATATATATATATATATATATATATATATATATATATATATATATATATATCACAGATTACTTTAAGTACAAAGTAATGAAATCTGTTACTCTAAGTTTCATGCTTTCTGCAATGCTCAGACAGAATATTCAATATATATACACACACACACACACCTACCTTCCACACATTTATGAAAACTGATCATAGCTCTCTAGTGTCAAGTTTGAAATTTCAAAATATAAAAGACAATAGTCTCTTCAGGTGAGAAAATTCAGAGGTACTTTGGTCAAGGACATCAAATAATTTTATGTTGGCACTATAAACTTAACCATTCCATTTGACTCATATCATAGTGGACACTAATATATTTTTAGAATCAAGTAAATAGTAAGCAGCACTAGCAATCTACATCACAGGACTTGTTTCTATACTGGTCTGGAGACATACATGTAAGACTATAAAAGATTTCTTTGTGTAAGATGAATATGTTCAGATGATCAGAACATCAATGAAGCTTATGGAAGAGTAAAATATGGTTCACCAATGTACTGTACATGTGTGTTATGTAAATAAATTTGCTGACAAAATTGTCAAGAGGTTAGGCTTCACTTGGTTATTTGATTTGAAAAAATTGAGTTAAAAGGGGCAAGAAAATATTTTTAGAGGGCCTTATTTAAATTTGATGAAACACTAAGAAGTAAAGTACAAGAATATCCAAATCTTTTGAGTGGTATTTGTCATTTGGCCTTTGATGATGAACTAATATAGACAGTGATCTCATATGAACCTTTCTGATAAAAACACATGCACAGACCATATTATCAGTATGACAGGTATTGTAATTTATTCGTAAAGTGTGACTCATCAGTAATGTTGCATTGTCCTCTGGGAAGACACGTTCAGACAATTGTCTTCTAACATGATGCTATAACACTGAGATGATAGCCAAATTATTCTGTCTCCATGCAATCTTGTGCTAGGCAAAATGGCACATGGCAGGGGTTTGAATCATTCACTTTCAAAAATTTTATGTGATTTTGTTGCATGGTGTTTACACTTCACAAAAATGTAATTAGCATTTAGTTTCAGCAAAGATCAATATCCCTGAATAATTTCCAAAGCTTTGTGTACAGCTTCATAACATAAATAGTTCACTAATAAAGTTATACAGTTATTTGTTAATTTTCCATGGATCTCAATTTTCATGTATAAACATGTAATTGTATAAACGAACAATAATGATAATTAGAAAAATGAAATTACCAGATTTTGATGTTTGTCTTCTTGGAGATGTGTAATGTTTCCTAAAACAGTGGTATGCTTCAAAATGCTTTATTCTGGTTCGTAAGCCAGGTTATTTTCAGCGGTTGTTTTCATTTCAAATTTTATTTTAGGGTGGAAAAATTGCCTGTCTGTATCTATGTATATAACATCTAATATTCTATCAAGTGTTGGCTGTTATAATGATACTTTTCCTAGAAATAATAAGAGTTGTATTGTGGAGTCATATGCTATTTGTGCTACTGCAAATATTTACAACTGTCAGCTGAATTAGTAAATGATATAACAGAGTGCAGCATGTCATTGATCAGTTTATATCATAATGAATTAGCAGTTGTCTTTGCCACACCCATGCACAATGCCACTGTACTGGATTCTACTTGAAAGTAAAGGTCTATCAACTCAGACAGAGTTCTCATTGCATATGAATACATAATTTATTGATTTTCACTGATTAGCATAGAACATATCACATCAGACAGATGTGAATTCAGGAAATATTTACATTCAAAAGACTTTCACAGAATTGAATATTTCAATGCCATGTTGAAACATGGTTTTTCAATTTGTATTTTATTTTTCAATGAAAAATTGGCATGCTAGTTCATAAACAGCAAGCAAATGATTTGTTACAACAAGAAATGCAATTACTGTAAAGAAGTGTACTTTGGGTGTGTATGATATATATCTGAGAGATGTATAGTAATTAAGTTTGTGCATTAGCCACTTTTCAACCATAGCTACCTGTCACAAGAGATTTTCCGTCCAGAGATATCGGCCGACAAACCAACAGTTTGCATTCTACTGCATTCATATATATCTTAGCAACAAGATAAGTCAGTGTCAGTTTTGTAGTTTGTCATAGCTGAACTCCTTGTTGACTTGGTGACCTGTCGTCTTTGCCCAGACAATGAAGGTAATAATAAAGCATGAGTGTATAGCTGACAGATCTTTCACTTGTACATTCTCTGTTATGATATAAATGTCAATTAGCCATGTAGTTATTGGAGGGACCGTGGTCCAGTTGAATCATTGGTATAGGATAGTGTATACCACATACATGCATGTTGTACATTGGATATCATGTTGTGTACATTGTACCTGGGATATCATGTTGTATATATTGAACATGGGATATGTATAGGATAAAGCCCGAGTACGAGGGCTCTTCTGGTATATAAAGTCCAACCAACGATAAAATGTCGAGGCCGCAGGCCGAGACATTTTATCGTAGGGTTGGACTTTATGTACCAGAAGAGCCCGAGAGTACGAGGGTTTTATCCGACTTAAAAACTATCGCCCCTAACTGATATATTTTCGTTTTCAATGTGTTTATGTCAACCGTCCCTTTGTCAATGTAACATGTTTAGGATATGAATTAAACTTTTATTTGTGAAATAGCCTTCCAATGTAATGGAACATCCTATAAATGCCCCAGGGCACATTATATAAATGCCCTAGGGCACAGCAGATTTTGTGTTGCAGCTGGTTTCCGCTGTGTTACCAAATTTGAATATTAAAACGTACCAGATGTCTACAGAATATGACATGTTCACTTTTGATTGGACAGTACTTTACTACAGCGCTGTCATTCGTTTCTGGAATTTGGTGACCAAGGCTTTATGAGTAGATAAAACACCCTGAATTGAGCACTCTGATTGGTCAATCAACAGTAGATAGTTTTTAATTGTAAATATTGTACATGGGACATCATGTTGTATATATTGAACATGGGATATCTTGTTGTATATATTGGATATCTTATTGTATATATATATATTGTACATTGGATATCATATTTTATATAATTTTACCGTTCATGGAATATATTGTGTGGCAGGGTAGAGAAGATATACATGTATAGTTTACTGAGGCCTGTCAATGCCATTAATAATGTATAAAGTATCACATTTTACAGATGTGTTTTGGTTCTGTGACTAGTGTATTACTGCAAGTTTCTGAAGTTTCTGAATGAATTTCTGTCCCCTTTTCTGATAGATTTTACTCTTTGAAAAGCTCGATGTGAATTTTCCAAGTTTGTTCATCCTTTGATAAGTTCAGTTGATGTACTTCTATGTGTGCATGTAATCTATTAAGTGTGAAAAACTTGAGATACAGTATTCTGTAAACCACCTTCTCACTTCATCAGATGTCAGTAAGTTAGAAAAGAAGTTCACCATGCATAAAACATTTGGAAACTAAAAGACTAAATAATATATAATTTCTGTTTAGATTCTGTGAAAAAGAACGGATGAACTAAGGAAACTGTTTGCTGAGCTACAATAACTGACGTGTGTTGGTTAGTCTAATTTTAGAAAGGAAGGCTCTGGCACAAATTCAACGGAAGGAAAGCTTTTATTTACATACATTTAATGTGAGTGATATGAAATATAGAAGATTACAGATTTACTGTGACTGGATCCTAGCCTAGAACTGAGAATTGCAACCAAAATGTTAATTGGATGACTCAATTGTAACAGAAATGTAAATTAGATGGGACAGTTTTAGGTTAATTTATGAAACTTGAGATCAGATAGTAATTGCTGTATGAAACAAGCGTAGACTGATGTGACATAAAACCTGTTATACAACTGTACAGTGCATTTGTACATGTGCACTGACAAATATCTGGATCAACTCATTCCATCATTGGCATATTGGAATATCTGTGATTCTATACTGGTTGCAATAGTTGCATTAAGTTGGATTCGTTACCAAGGATTGTGTTGGTTCAATGTATGCAAGATACAGTAGTCTTTAGGTCATTGTGTTTATTCAGTCAGATACAAAGAGGAGGGATCTAGTGCATTGTTCACTGTTGTATAGCAGTGGAATTCACAGCTACACGTAGCTGTTGAAACAAAAACGTTCATTGTTAGCTAACCTTAGAAAGCACAGCAAAGTATTCATGATTTTGAATATCAATAAATGTTTGATTCCGTCAAAGAGTTGAAATACAATACTTTTAATATGAATACTGTATCAAATGCTTGGAATACTCCTTCATGACAGTCACCAGTGTTTTATAAGGTGGCACTGCATTTAACCAACACGCTTATGTTACAAAGCAATATTCCTAATTAAAGATGACATGAAGAAGACTTCATTTGTTATATTTTCAAAACGCAGAAAATTTAAAGTTTAGTGTGGTAGCAATAGCTTACGCAAAGGATGGAGGTCACATTTACAGTAAAAACTTCAATTTTATTGTTGATAAAAAAAAAATAAGTCAAAAACTTGAAACTGATGTTGAATTTTAATATATAATTTGAAACTAGAAGTTATGAGGAAAAACCCAGCAATTTTGTTTTTACTGTAATGTACTCCCAGTCTTAAATGGCGGACGTTCAAAAAAGTTGTTAAAACCCTGATTAGAACGGTTGAAATGACTCTCATTCCAAATGGATGAATGATGTTGCCAAACAAATTCACTATTTTGTTGAATAGTTTTCCAAGACTGAAATGTGAAATTCATACAATTTGACCCAGCAGAGACCCTCAAGGGTCTATGGGCCCAGCCAGTTCTTTTGAAATGTTGAAAACAGGAGAACGTAGAACAAAGAAGCCAGAAAATCAGGTGCTTTGTTTGCATAAATTCACACCTCTTTCTAATCCAACTAAATACACGACTGCTTGTCATGTTAAAAAGTAAACCAGTGTTTTATTAATGTAAGCGTAGACCCTCGAGAAACTTTCTCAGGGGAGGGGGGGGGTCTATGATATAAGGGAGGTAACAAGTAAATGTCACCAGGGTTCCCCAGTTGTTTTATGGCCTGTTCACACACAGTCTGTTGAAACGCTTCTGAAATATCTCAGGTGAAATACTGGCATAAAATGTTATATGTGGACGCTCCTAAGTGGTCCTGAAACAGTGTTGCTGGCTGGACCGAGATAGTGTACAGATTAAAGGCCCTTTGGGCAATCCTTGGGATTGCCTTTGTTCTGGTATGTAAGAGGATTATAAAAGTGTGATAGTGGAAATTGTAATCTAGTAAGTAAATTTCTGGCGCCAACACAGGCCTTTAACCCTATCGGCAACTTGCTGTGTGAATGGACCAATTGAGCTGTTTTAAACCCCTTCATGCAACATTCAATTCACTTTCATCTCATAGCAACAGTTGGTTCAATGAAGAGGTCAATTTACTTATTTCTGTCTGGTCAGAGGAAAGCATCCAATGAATTGCTCAATGGAACTGTAGGGACAGTCATACCGGTATGTACAAAAATTGCCAAAAACGCTCTGCAAAAGGGGCTGAACGGGACAGCCGAGCAGTGCCACTGGAAGATGAAGGCACCAAAACTCATGTACAATGAAGTTGTGGACAGCAACAGGCAAAGTGGTAGAGGGAAAATATCGTTCACATTTGCCATCTTGTTGCAGTGCTATAAGCTTGGCCATGTACAACACTTTACCTCGAGAGGGCGCATTAAGCTGGTTAAAACACCGATTGTGTGTGTGGACACAAGCGGACTCAAACTATAAATCCTCTGTGTTTGCAAATCACAAAATGTTGTCACTGAAACGTTTCCAACTTTACCCTGTGTGAACACAGTATTAATGGAGTTCCCATTGGTACATCAATGCAATCAGATTAGGGAACAGCAGAAGTGGAAGCAGGTTTCCCAAATCATTTAACACTGTTCCCAAACCTTAGCAAAAGCACTGTAAACCCTACCAATATTTTATCTTTGGTTTACAAATTACTAAAAATTGAATAAATTTTTGCAAAAAAATGATATTAGGGAAAAAATGCTGTGCAACATGCAGCACCCTATTATACTGTATTGTTGTTCACAAACCAACTGTTATCTCCAAGTATCAATGTAACACTTTCACTTTCAAATGACTCAACTATTAAATGTGACCATTATTTCTCTTGGCACACAATCAGTCGTTAATCCGTCATACAGCTGTGTTTCATGGCCAAATTACAAATAGTATTTCTCAGTTTTCAGAAAGAAAGAAAATTGTAGATTTGTTGTAATTAAACATAAAAGCATTTCCTTTAGGCAGGTAGTTGTTTCATTTTATGCTGTATCATTTGCTATGGTATGTGCTTATCAACATTTGCCAGGGCACATATCTGTGTGCTCATTTTAAGCCAGATGTCAATTGCTGTAAAATAATTTAACAGAAGTGACAACCGTAGCCATGACGTGATGGACGTGAATTATAGTATAGAATACATGTACATGTAGGTCAGCATGTCAGCACATACAGGTTTACTGGCACCAATAAAGTTTGTTCTTTATATTATAGCACAAGTTTACTTCAATGTTGGGCATCACATCATGTTCATGTACCAACCTTTATTTTGATGACTTCACAATGCCATGAAAACGTTAATCACTTATTTGTAACAAGAGGTTTAAGTACTTAATGGCAAGGACGGGATATTATTTATTAAAATGTGTGAACATTTCAGAAGAAAATAATCATTACAATGTTTTCATGATCTTTATCTTATTGTTTTGATGATGGATAACTGCAATGTCAACACTCCTCCATTGCCAGGGTAACCATAACTGTCATGTCCCGGTTTATGTTTATGTATCTTCATAGTAATATGTTTAACATTTCTGACATTGAACCATCAAATGATACCGAAATCTGTTTGACACTCAATATAAATGCATATTCAACAAAACTTTAATGTTAAATTAAAATTTCAGGACTTCCTCACTTGAGTCATTTGAATAACATTTTATAATACACATTTACAGACAGGGTCAATAATTAAACCTATTTTTCTTGAAGTGTAAATCTTTCTTGTCGTTATGAAACGTCAGCAACAAGTCTGAATTATCATGAAGATTGTCAAGCAAGAAAGGAAAGCTGATTGAAATTTACCCATTGATGAATGGAAATAACATACCGGTACTCAGTTCACAAAAACCCGGACGTTCCATCTTTCAATGGGTCTAGTATTCGTAGCCATAGGCTTTTAACCTTACTTGCCCTTTGTTCACATTTAAAGTTTTTCAGGGTCACTTATCTTCCTTGCCATCACATAAACTTTGATATTTTCTAGCAATACCATTTGCATCTCACTGATATGCAGTGTTTTTTGCTATTGTATGACTATCATGTACATGTGCACACATGGTGTTGGAGACACCACCATCGTTATCCTTTGTCCATGTAATTTGATTTATGGTTGTATCTATCATACAGTATTTATGACACAATAACTCATCCACATTTTGATGCTTTGCTATGGTGACCAATTTTACAGGCATGAACATATGTACTGTTCAAATCTGCTAGAACATATACAACAGAACTACCTGTGTGTGTCATTCTTTAAGCTTCTGATGAACCAGATGTTTGTCCATAGCACAGATCTGGATCAATGGTTTCTGGTTCACAGTGGGTGATCTCATTAACTGTGTCCTGATCTTGAAAACTGAGGTAGATAGGTCTCCTGTCTATGACCCCATTACCTGTGACATGACATCTCTCAGTCAGAACTATTAGTGTTAGACACCTTTAAGTGGTCTATGCCCATTTTCAGCAGTCTAATTACCCTAATAACTGTGTTTTTTACTAAGATAGAAAGACTGTTGCTACGTGTGGTCTTGTTAATTGCATGTCTACAAAGGGAATCATAAGAAGAAACTACATTGCCCTATCCCAACTGTCATACTGGTTTCCCAGTTATCTCTTCTGTGCCAAGATGCCGTCTCTTTGACTGCCTTCTTGTCATCTTCTTCCAGTGTTTAGTTTTTAAAAGTTATTTTTGGTATGCATTGTCACAATGCCAGAAGAAGTGATGAGGTTCACCAATGTTATAGTACATCTGTTGTAGTGTATATGTAACTCTGAATGTGAACTCTTGGGGGCAGTATTACAAGTTACTGTGTACTTCAGTGTGGGGACGTTTCTAGGGATGTGAATTTTGTGATGTACTTGAAATAATAGAATAGCAAAAGCTTTATACTGGTATATAAGTATATATCCCAGCAAAGTCAATAGTAATGCCCACAATGCCCTTTGTCTATCATCCCAGCCACACTAAAAGTTAAATATACAATGGCACCTGGTGTATGAATACAATATCTAATAGTGCATTTTCTAAGTACCCGGACTGGAAATTTTTATCAGAAAATGCCAGTTTCCTGATTAAATTTGATCTTAATGAACTATGACCCTGGGTGCCATGTATTACAATATCACAGGCATGTTTGATAAAGGTAGGGTAACAACAAAGGCCTGTCCAGTAGATGTTTATGTCAAGTTATAAACACATACCTAGGGAGTCTTATTTTAAAATTTAATCTCATCTCTCTTTATATGCAGTGTCATTATGATATTTAATTTCATCTCAGTCTGGTTTTGAAAGAATCTAGAGAGAATTTTTATTAAATATCTATTGGTACTGCAGTAATATTGGAAAGCAGGAAAGTTGACTACCCCTGAAATTGTCGTCTTAATTTTATTGAAGCAGAAAAGAGAATGAGTCACTTTATTTAAGATAGAAGACTGACACACAAAGTGTGTCATTTGAGTCATTTTAGGTTGCTAATATCATAGCAGTCTACGGAAAGATAATCCTTGCAGCATGTGGTCAGGGAAGACACTCAATATTATGTCAGTAATCAGAGATGACCATGCATTCTAACATGGGTCTTGCAGACTGAGATAAAAATAATTTAGAATACCATGCATTGAAGTGATCGCTTTTCAATTTCCTCACAGGGTAAAATATACACTGCATTGAAATGCTTATATCTAAATTGTTTTCTTTCCGTGAAATAGTTGTAAATTATTTTCTTAAAAAACATTTGTAGGCAGCGCTGTTGGAATGTATCCTTTGAAAACCTTGCACATGTGTGACAATATCAGTTTATGTTTGTAGACCATGGAAAGAGATTATTATGATGTCAATATCAGGTGTAAAGGGGATCCCCTACTGAAGGCCTCTCTCATATTATTATGATAATTTCAAAGTACAAGTCGGTGTGCATGCCTCTCATTGTGTAGTTGTGGGCACAGAAAGCAATTTAGTGAAACGGAGGCCGTTGAGATTATAGGCAAGGCTAGACATTGAAGAGTGACAGCTTTGAATATTGCCCTGCCCATCGTAGCAGAGGTTCAACCCATTATTAGGCTATCCTGTACTGTAGACACAGTGTCTAGTGATTGACTGCAGTCAGCAAACAGTCACAAGGTTTCCTTGAAAGCGGTGAGTTTTTTTGGAGGCACGTAGATGTGAGGAGAATACATGAAGAGGATGAATAATAGGTAGCTATTGAATATTAGGTGAGAGACTGTCCCAGCACTTACTACCTTGTGACTTAGATTGAATAGTTCAGTCTGCATCGTATAATGGAACTGTAACTAGAAATCCATTGAGGCTGTATTGTGTGAATCAGTCTACTCGCATAGCGGCTACTCTACTCATCTTACCATTAGTGATTGTCCAGTAAAAACTGCAATCCTGTGGAAGCCAAATTTAACCAACATCTGCTCAGCCTGCCATCCCGGATACAGCAAGATGGCTGAGCCACCGGAAGAAGACAAGAAGAGTAATCGGAAAGATGAACACCCAGAAGCTGTATTCCATCCTGCTGGAGAATTTGGAAAAGAAGGGATTGGTGGAAGGGTGAGAAGAGTTACTGATTCTATGTTTAACACTGTGACTGAGAAAATGGGATCATTGCCTCTTGGCAAACGCAGAGATCCTGAGCCGGTATTCAAGGAGATAGATCGCACTCTTAAGCTTCCAGACAAAAGGGCAATATTCCGAGCCTCTCCAGAACATCTTGATAGTTACAAAATTCCCGGTGCTAAAGAGAGTCAAAGCAGGCAAAGTAATGGAAATGGAAATGGAAATGGTCAAATACAAAATGAAGGAAATTCAGAAGAAGCTACAGAAGTGAATACAGTGACAGAGATAGATGCTGTCAAGACCAGGATGGAAATGGTAATGTTGCCATGTGATCCAACTCACATCAAATGTTAATGAAATAATGTATTCCATATATTCCTGGCACTCCTTCCGACTGCCACATACACCACATGGAATTACATGCATCGCAAAATATTCCAAACACAATTTAAGGTTACAAAAAAATGCAAGAAAGACACTGTTAAAATATAACATCATTGATTTGTTCATTCTGATATTTGCAGTTGTCTTTGCAGACTGCATAGTATTAAAATCAATGATGGCTGCCCAGTGAAGTCACCTAATGAATGCTAATAAGATGAAACCATGCTTTACTCTTTGATGGTTGCCTATGTTATTTAGGGTTTTTTCTCGCCCCGCTGATTTTGTTAAAACCTTTGTGCTTGAAATACAGTATTGTGTTTTCTAAATGCCTGTCCACATCTTTAGGTGAATTTTTTTTTACATGATTTGTCATCAACGTTTTCTCATCACCATTTCTCATCAGGTGATGTTGATTTGAATAATGTTGCTCTTTTTTGTTGCAAATAACATAATTCCTCAAGATTGTAATAAAAATTGATGACAAATTTGAAGCACCTCGGCAAAAATGTAGCAAGCACTGATGAGTCAGATCTTGTAAATTGATCGTCTTTCAAAATGGCCCTTGATTGTTGTAAATTCACCCAGCTTTATATTGCTCATCCGTCATCATTAACACATTGCATATTCTAAATTCTGTTTGTTCAAGTGTCACAGAAGCTCATGACTAATCTCTTAAAACTGAAGACATTTTTCACTCATCACAAATTTATGAAGACTCATGATGGTTTGGTGTCTGGATGACCCTCAAGGCTGGTGTGTTTGTTATGCAAATTTGAAACTGACAAGTTTCAGGTTCAAGTCTTGCTGCCATGATCCACAGAGTGGGTTTTCAGAGGATACCATGCCGATTCGAATCAACCAGCAACACAAAATTGTGTCATAATTGATTTGAATAGACTGGACATATTTGACTACAATGTGGCAAAGCCCCCATCAATGATTGCTATTGTATTAATAGCAGCTAGAAGTCAGATCCAAAGAATAGTTTTCCAATGTTTGTGAACATAGATATGATTTTGGAATCAAGTGCAATTTCAGTTGTCCCCTGATATACCCTGATATGATTGCATTGATAAGCCATAGCAAACTTTGGCAAAATTAATGCAGTTACCTCAATCAAAAAACACTTGTACTCTATTAGCCATAGCAGCAGTAGGCATTTATTCCCATGTATTTATTTTAATCTAGGAGTGATTGTTGACAGTTAAAACAGTGAATGAATAGTGCACATTTTCATGATGTGGCTGTTTCTATTGTATAAATTTCAGATAGTTTTGATTAATTTGGACTTGACTAAGATTGATTTTACAAAATGATACAGACTAGATAAACAAAAGAAAATTAGATGTAAATGCTAGTAATGATAGTGCTAATTCAAATTACTATGTGCATAGGAACTACTGTTCTTTGTTTCTTTGTTACAATGCAGCGTTTCAAAGAAAGAGAGAAATAATATCATTTGTTAGAAGTGGCACATCTGGTTCATGTGTCTGTATTACAGCCCATTGTTATCCATAAATTGTCTGCACTATTCACATCCTTTATTTATTCAGAAACACAAACTATGACCTGTCATATAACATGATTATGAAGCAGTCTTCTAGACTCTACTGTTTATTGCTGATACAAATCAGTAACTTAAATTATTGTAAATTAAAAAACTGTCTTTTTTATCTTGTGTGAGTTTTATCAAAGCTGATGAACACTAAAATGAATGCAGATTATTAAATTTGATAAAATTTCAAAAAAAATACTGCAGTCAGCTGGGCACTGATCTGCAAGCATGCTTAACACTGTATCTGTATAGTATTTTGTCATTGCACAATGACTACACTTAAAAAACATGGTACCAGTAAATATTTGTCAGTGAACAAATCAAATCTATCCATACAGTGCTTGCATAATGACTAACAGTCGATAAAGTACTTGTATGTTTGCCATATAGAAGCACACATACACCTAAAGTAGTAATTACAATTCAAAATGTAAGCATGCCTGTATGTTAGTTTCAACGTGAACTTCAGAAATGCACCTTGAAGGTTATAAATTCAAAGACTGACACAAAACAACCAGTGCATCATTTTTATCATCAGACATCCTTGCTATTGTTCAGGCAATAGCAACACTGTTAACTCCAATTTGAGCCATACAAAATTCCTGCAAAAGAATACATCAAAGCATAAATATACAGCACAATGTGTGCCAGTGTAGCCAATCACATACATGGAAAATACTAAAGCTTATGTCACATCCCATTTTCTGAATGGAGACGTGTGACTGCTATATATATGCATGTACATGGATTGTATGTACTTGATGTTAAAATGACTGAATTTAAAATTTTTGACATGTGTATATTGTAAGATTGTAAAAATAAAATTGCCAAGGTATGGTATGACTCATTTTCATCGGAAACTTCACAACTTATAGCCTCATATACTCATGAACTCAGTTTGTAAAGAATAGAAATGTCAGACATGATGATGTAGAATTGTGTACGTGTCTGGAAAGAATAATGTGGCATATTTTATTGTTGACAAATCCTAAGTAATCTCTATAACATTTGCACTATGGGGCTGTCATTCAGTGAATTTTATTGGTCTAGCTTTCATAGTGGTCTGGATATCTCTATTTTAAATTCACGTGTAACTGAAAATTGTATTTAACATCAATTTTCAGCTAAAGATATATAATGACTATCTGATTTCTGATAAAGTTGTCCCAAATAGCGTGTGGTCGATAGACCTGACGTCTGGTCAATTGAAGGAAGACGTTGTATTGTGACTGTGTTTTATTGACTGTTAAGATGAATGCAGGAAAGGTCTTTCTGTTACACTGTTCAAATCATGTGGGAGTGTCTGTAGCATGCAATTTCTTTTTGTCTTTCAACTACAGGATGTGATTTGATTCTGTCTAAGTTGTAATAGTACATCATAATCCTACAAGTAGCAGGGCCATATAGGAGTTGGTAACTATTGTGGTACAAAGAACGGTACCGTACATAGCTCTCTGTTAGTTGTTATGAACATACAGGAATTAAGGTTTCTAAAACATCTTATAGAAAATCTTTGTCTTAACCCTTTCACCACCATGGTTTGTCCCAAATCCATTGTTTTCTATGGTAAAGTTGGATCTGTATACAGGGAACTGGGGATGAAAGGGTTAAGTTACTGTATGTCATAAATATAACTTTATCCATGGACACTTGCTATAAGTATGATGTTGTCAATTGCATAAAACATGTACCGGTAGTACTAGTAGTGGTTTACTTCTGATATTATAATTATATACAGTCAACATGTTGCTGTAAGTTCATCTGCAAACGAAACGGATGGTCTCTCTACACACTTCAAGCTTAGGCATGTACATGTTTGTACTGATAAACATGTATTGCTGTTGTGGAATTAGAATATGTGATCCAAACTGGACATGCTGCAGCAATGCCATTCTAATACTGTATCTAATATTACAATAATGTACCAGTCATTTGCAGTAATACTCATTACAACTTTTATTTTCTGTTGCATCGTTTGATGGTCCCGTAACCCATGTTTTCAAATTTGATTGAGGTCTTCCTAATATATGATTCCAGCTTTGATACATTTTTGCAATACAGAAAATATCACCCAGTTGTATTCTCTATTCTGCCATTCATAAACCATAAATAATTTTTACTCATTTTCTTGAATCACTGACACCCACGTGGTGTATGGTATTTGAGTACAAGACTCACAGCAAGATATCCTTTGCTGCTATACGGTAGCTCAGGGTTTTGTCATGGGTTGTTGATCTGATGGCTACTTATACCCTGGTAGTGTAGGTTATTTTAGTGTAAGATTAGATATCCTTTGCTGCTATACGGTAGCTCTCGGTTTTGTCTTGGGTTGTGGATCTGATGGCTATGGTAGTGTAGGTTATTTTAGTGTAAGACTAGATATCCTTTGCTGCTATACGGTAGCTCTCGGTTTTGTCTTGGGTTGTGGATCTGATGGCTATGGTAGTGTAGGATATTTTAGTGTAAGACCAGATCCTTTGCTGCTGTACGGTAGCTCACGGTTTTGTCTTGGGTTGTTGATCTGATGGCTATGGTAGTGTAGGGTATTTTAGTGTAAGACTAGATCCTTTGCTGCTGTACGGACTAGCTCTCGGTTTTGTCTTGGGTTGTGGATCTGATGGCTATGGTAGTGTAGGGTATTTTAGTGTAAGACTAGATCCTTTGCCGCTGTACGGTAGCTCTCGGTTTTGTCTTGGGTTGTGGATCTGATGGCTATGGTAGTGTAGGGTATTTTAGTGTAAGATTAGATATCCTTTGCTGCGGTACGGTAGCTCTCGGTTTTGTCTTGGGTTGTGGATCTGATGGCTATGGTAGTGTAGGGTATTTTAGTGTAAGACTAGATATCCTTTGCTGCTGTACGGTAGCTCTCGGTTTTGTCTTGGGTTGTTGATCTGATGGCTACTTATACCCTGGTAGTGTAGGGTATTTTAGTGTAAGATTAGATATCCTTTGCTGCGGTACGGTAGCTCTCGGTTTTGTCTTGGGTTGTGGATCTGATGGCTATGGTAGCGTAGGGTATTTTAGTGTAAGACTAGATCCTTTGCTGCTGTAAGGTAGCTCACGGTTTTGTCTTGGGTTGTTGATCTGATGGCTATGGTAGTGTAGGGTATTTTAGTGTAAGACTAGATCCTTTGCTGCTGTACGGTAGCTCTCGGTTTTGTCTTGGGTTGTTGATCTGATGGCTATGGTAGTGTAGGGTATTTTAGTGTAAGACTAGATATCCTTTGCTGCTGTACGGTAGCTCACGGTTTTGTCTTGGGTTGTTGATCTGATGGCTATGGTAGTGTAGGGTATTTTAGTGTAAGACTAGATCCTTTGCTGCTGTACGGTAGCTCACGGTTTTGTCTCGGGTTGTTGATCTGATGGCTATGGTAGTGTAGGGTATTTTAGTGTAAGACTAGATCCTTTGCTGCTATACCGTAGCTCACGGTTTTGTCATGGTTGTTGATCTGATGGCTATGGTAGTGTAGGGTATTTTAGTGTAAGACTAGATCCTTTGCTGCTATACCGTAGCTCACGGTTTTGTCTTGGGTTGTTGATCTGATGGCTATTATATGGTAGTGTAGGATATTTTAGTGTAAGACTAGATATCCTTTGCTGCTGTACGGTAGCTCTCGGTTTTGTCTTGGGTTGTGGATCTGATGGCTATGGTAGTGTAGGGTATTTTAGTGTAAGACTAGATATCCTTTGCTGCTGTACGGTAGCTCTGGGTTTTGCCTGGGCTTGTTGATTTGATGGCTACTTACACCCTGGTACTGTAAGGAATTGAACTGCAACAAGTCGGTTCTATGCATTATTTGTGAGATACTGAGTTAGCTGTTGTTAGGTAAATTAGGAAAATGAACCTCTTAGAAATCTTAATGTGAAAATATTGTCACATTAAAGCTGAAGGTATTGAAGCCTTTAGGCAACCACATGTTTGATGCAGTCTTATTTTCTGCAACAAAAGTTGATGTGAAATTTAAGATATATTTTCTTGTGCTTAGCCAGCTAGTAAAACCCATCAACCAACCATTGTAATCGTCATTCTAAATTTCTCACCGAATTGAATTTTGAATAGATCTATTGTGCTTGGTGGGTTGATAATTTATTATTTCACTAATATTCAAATACTAATAGCAAGGATATTAATTATAATGGTAAGCTACATATAATGTATAAGTTCAAATGTCCCCCATATTTCTTTTTAATACCATTACTATAATGTGTAAACACTTTGTCCTGTAACCAGCATCAGGACATTGTTCATACTGTTTGATCCAACAGTGCAAGATCCAGTCAGTGTTAGCAAACACACAGTGTACTTTACAGCTCTCTTCCTTCATCAAGCAATTGTCAGCTCTGTCATCTGCTTATGCTGTATTACAGGATACATGTCTATTTCTATAAATTATACAAATTACACAACTGATATTATTTATCACAAATTTCATCATCAGGAAAGTTTCAACAGTATGGTAATGTACCTTAAGTAATTTGATGTGTGTATACATTGATCTGACTGCAAAGATCACAAATTTCTCCCATGGGTGTCTCTTTTGTAAATGCTTGTACTGATATACTATCTGTCTTGTGTGGAGCTAATGACAACAAGATACCAGTAATTATATTGTGATTAGATGCAATATCTGATTTATGATATCTGAATTTGTCTTCCACCCAATATACAATGATTCAAGAACATATCATACCCATTAGTTGCAGTTGTCACTGTACTATTTGATGTAAAGGGACAGAGGATGTGGTGTGATTTCTACTCAGTAAGCTAGAACCTATAATCCTTCAATTTCCAGATACTGCAAGAATTGAATTGTCAGGGTAAGACATTTTGAAGGTCAATCCAAAGTGTTTCAGACTTTGTTGTATTTGCCCAGACCCAATGCTGTGCTAACTTTTGATCAATGCTCACTCATCTTTGTGTCTAGTCAGTTTATAATACAACAGGTACCGAGACATCTGTGTCTTTTTCTTTGCTGATAATGTCACACTGCCTGCAGACATGTCTCGGCCAAATCTAACCATACAAAGTCAATAGGGCCGTTCACATTAGCCCAAAAAGACTAGGCCCTTGTCCTAGCCAGGTTCGTGGCCGACCAAAAAAACAGGTGTGAACGGTTCTGGCCGGCCACTGTCCGGACAATTTCTGTCCTAGTCGAGAGGGGTGGTTTGTGGCCGACCCAGGTCTCTGGCCGAGCAGTAAACAGCGTATGTGAACGCGTTTTGTCCGACTCAGGTCCCAGTTGACGCCCTCTGTAGTTGACATGCAGTGTAGTCTTTGACCTATTCGACGATTCAGTATCATTTTAGACATGGCGAGTCGAGGAGTCAACTGGGCTACGGAAGAAATCAAGTGTCTTTTAGGCATTTGGAACGAAGATATGGTGAAAAATCTGATGGACGGCACGTCAAGGGATCGAATCGCCTACAATATCATCTCACAGCGTTTGTCAGAGCATGGGTTTGATCGTAGCCCAGATCAATGCAAACGTAAGATGAAACATTTGAAGTTCGGAGAACGACATCTTCCCACCAATTACGACTTCGGAACCGTGTCCATATTCTCCGATCGACCGTATTCACCCACGGCGCGTTTGCGGCCATTGTTGTCAGAAACACAAAGCGCCTTCTTGACCGCCGAATTTCCTCACGCTGCTGACGACCACTCCGTCGATTTCGCCTTCGAGGTTCACCAGTTAACTCTTGTCATGGATGTAAAAAAATTTTTTACATCCATGCTCTTGTATACCAGATACCTCGTTTAAAAGCGATCGATGGGTCAAATTGTCCCGTCTCAATCGCAAAAATCGTAAAAACAACCAGAAAAGGACGAACATGGTCCTGTTGTCGAAGACAGTCATTGGTCAAAGGTCGGCTAGACGCTACCAAATGATCTAGGCTAGGACAGTATTGAACGTAATGTGAACGCGGACAAAAGATTTGCTTATCTTCTCACATTCTGCCGGATTAGTTCTGGCCGGCCCTGGGCCTAGATGTGAACCCCATAAATGTCAACTTGCAACCTAGTAAACAGCTGAATAATCCTCTTATCCAAGTATCGAAAATGGCAAAGGATTAATATTGAATGGCCTCTTTTAAAGTTAAGGTTTTACACAGAGTGAACATTCAAAGCTGTGCATGTAAACTGAGCTTTCCAAGTTTGATAAAAGGTTGATGTAACGTGTCAGTTGTGGTTCAAATAATAAATCGATACACATTTGATAAAATGGATTGTCATATCCGATATCATTTTATTTGTAATAAGCAATCTCATACCATACATTCCATCTGGGGTTTATCTCTTTTACATGCAAATCTAGGTCATAGTTATCTCCATAACTCAAATCAAAGGGTTTTCATCAAATGTCTTCATGCTTTATCCAAAATTTAAGGTCACAATTTGTTTTACAGACATATCTATAGGACTTTTCATGACTTGAAACTTTAAGTATCCATATCATAGTACATGTACATTGTGTCTTTATATTTTGACCCATTTCCCTTTTAATTTCCATTCATTACTGATATATTAAAGTCACCAAAGATGAATATCATGGCAATGGTGATTGTTTTAAGCAGTTCTAGCTGGAGTTATTCTCTGGGCGTAAACTTTGTGATATTTGAAAGTATACTATTACATGTATGACATCATGTCCACATCATCTGTTGCCATGGCAGTTGTGTTCAATATTCAAAACCTATAGCAGTTGTACTCATAGAACATTTAAGTCCTGTAGAAGTTGTATTTAAAGAAAAATTGAAGTCCTTTAGCAGGGAAAGACACTAAGGGTTGTCCGATTGCCCGGGGCAAGTGAAAGTCACGTTCGGGCAAGTGAACCTCTGATGCCACTTGCCCGACGGGACAAGTGAAAAAAAAATAATTACCTAGAAATTGAATTCACAAGAGCGATTTTCTGGCGAGGGAACACGGTATCATATTATGTCATTGTGAACATTTCCATAAGATTTTTTCATAAAATTGCATGAAGAATTGATGAAAAGAATCATATAATCGCTTCCAATAAAACACAATTCAAACAATACCACCGGTTAAATACCATACGCTGATTTTGCATATGAAAAAGCTGTTCAGCTGGTGGAGCGTACGTTCACATTGACTGTGAGGTTACGGTGTCTCACAATATGTCGATACGGTAAAAAAAAGAAACACACAGTGGTTTTGTGCTTTGTATGAGCGTTTATAATAAGGTAAAAATAAAAGTCTAGTGGTGAAAAATCACCACAAAAAATGAGACTTTTACTAAAACGTACTCTTCAATGTTAACTTGTTGAGTGACAGTGAGTGAGTGGCATCGTGGCAAGACCGCATGCAATGCACGTCATGAGCAAGCTTTGGTGTCAACAGGTCCTGTCTTTGAAATTTCAATGAACACTGACTTAATTTTCAGGTCAATAAGCCAAAAGTTACTTGTCCGTGGCGACCAACCTCTCTTTTTGTGAATTTTCCCATTCTAAAACGACTGTCAAGAGCAATTGGAGCGAAATTGACATCGACAAATTCAGCTTGCAAAATACATTGAAAAACACCGACGCCTTTGGTTGCTGGTTTAAATTCTATTTAGTCTGCGCATGAGCATTAAAGACCACCTAGGTTATTAGAAAAACATAGGATACTTGTATAGTGCAATGGTAATCCAAACTTCATAGGGCTGGTGCATGATATAAGCGCAGTAAAAAACATGACAAAGAAGTACATTATTTTCAGAAGCTTCAAAACATACCTTTAGAGCTACAGATTTTTTTCTTTCAGTATAGATAAGTGAAAACTTTTAACTGCAAAAATACCTTGAAGGTACAATTGAAATGGCTGTTATTATACATGTAGGAATTGTAAGAATTTTTTCTATGAATATGAAAGCCCCAATAGCTGTAAATCTTGAAATTTGTTGATCTAAAAAAGGCTTCCTATTTTCTGTGGTTTTCTTTAAATTCTACCTATTTACAGGATATAGTCTTTCACTGCTTTACAAAACATTCTTTATTGAAAAATTGGACAAGTAAATTTACATTGTAACCATTATTTTGATTGCCCGCCATACTACAAAGAAAACAAAGCATATGTGTCCCAGTTGAAAATATTCAACACTATGCATTACATTGGACTACTCTGTTGTTTCCGTGAATATTCAAATGATATATGCACGGTGTACACTGTTTTTGCTATATTTGCATGGGTGCCATTTTACGTTTGGGCACACATTTATTATTTTTCTTGTTCAAAATTGCACATGCAGTCTCACTGGGCAGTTAACAATACTTGTATTCCAACCCCTCAAAGAGCACATTCCAAAAACTTGTTTTAGTTCAGAAGTAAAATCACATAAAGAATGCTAAAAGATACAGCTAGTGGGGCTGTAATAATTAATTGAATATACATGAGCCGTCGTGCACTCTTAGAAGTGTGAGGAGAACCCTATGAGAATGTCTGACATTTTCTCATGATAACATGATAATTTTCAAAATAAAGTGGGTGAAATGAAAAACCGATGTTTTAGCTTTTTTCAAACACGTAAATTATACTGGGCAAGTGGTTTTCCAATTCGGACAAGTGAACTGAACCCCCCACTTGCCGAAGGGCAAGTGGATAAAAAAATAAGTGTCTTCCCTGCTTTAGCAGTTGTACTCATAGAACACACAAGTCCCAGTCCTATAATCATAGAACATTGAAGTCCTATAGCAGTTGAACCCATAAAACATTGAAGTCCTATGGCAGTTGAACCCATAAAACATTCAAGTCCTATAGCAGCATCGTCATACACCACGCCCTCTTCGGCGAGTCTCATCACCCAACGCCGAAAAGGCCGTGGTATCACTGGCCACGTTTAGCGTTCACGCATTGCTGCAAGGCTCTATGATAGTCAGGAAAACCTACGAGCCAATCAGATTGCCCGTTACAGAGCTGATCTTGGTGGTGGTAACCACACAGCGTTCACTGTCGACGAAGAGCGCGCAATGTGTAAATGTTTAATGTTTTTGGACTCAACCGCTCTATTCACACCAAAAAGACGCCATTGATAATTATTTCACAAGGAAAAGATGGGTTTCTTTGCACAAGGACCAGCGGTGGCAAGTCTGTATGCTACCAGGCATGGCAGGCCGTCCGGCCCATCGTGTTTCACGGGCGTTATATCGAAGGGTATCGCATAACTGGAGCAGCTGGCCCCACGCCTCGCTATGCACAGTGTCCGACCCAGACGTAGAACAACACCGCTGTGTAAAACCCGTTGGTCAAAACTATTGATCATAAATTTACTTTACCACAAGTTATGTATAAACGTTTATGTATCGATCTCTTCATTAAGGTTCACACTGAAAGCTTTCTTATCGTGCTGTGGGTATACATGGAGCTAGAAACGTATGAATGGTATATTGGGCCCTTTCATTCGAGCTGGTGCTCCGCGATACAAATCACAAATGTACGCTACTAAGGCTCCCGATCGTCTCAACACTGCCGAAATCACAGATCTCGGGAAATTGCGTAGTTGTTCAAGTCCGATTATGTTTCATTAATTCATCACAAAAGTTACGCTTACAACGGAATCAAACCAAGAGAGGTTTAGTTTGTTCCATGGGTTTGCAGTTCAGCGGGGTACGAACACGTATAAGCTTATGCGTACACTCGCTCAGTGTGACCTGGTGACAATTTTCGGACAGGGTATAGTGAATTTCGCCCAAAGCCGTTTCACAAATAACGAGCAGTACGAAATCTTATTACCATACCCTTCGAAACTTTATTGTGTTTATCCTAAAACTGTTAACAGGACGGAAGTGGTATTTGGGGGGGTCAAAGTTGCCAAATTGTTGACTCCATAGTGAGTGCGTAGTAATCGGACGTCGTATTTGGAATGTGATTATAGGGGCTAAATATTGATATTTTGAAACTTCAAACCCTCGATTTCAATTTCGATGTGTTGAGAAAACTGTTTGTAAAATTTTGTGATAAATTAGTTACGTTCAACCCATGGACGACGCAACTATATTTCGACGTGTATGGTGCTTACATCGGATATGGGCTGTCTCTGTGTGTTGCTTTAGATCGTACGGTGTGTTAACTTCGCGAAGTTTTATAGCGCCCGAAATAGCTTCTACCGAAAAAAACTAACTATTCAAAACGGGACAGCAGCGTCACCTGACTTAATATGCGGTATCATGACTTGTAAAACGCTATCAATACGGAGCAAAGTGAGTACAACGAACAGCATGTCTTTGAATGTCCGAACCGAGATCGTCCGAAAATAGTCACACTGAGTGTACGGGGACGACCTTGCAGTGGGACCGGGTAGGGTTCGTTGATGGCCGTAGTCTGTGTACCTATCGAAGCCATAGTATCCACATGGTGTCGCCGTTGCTCTCGATCATGACAGAAAAACAGTCAAAATTTTGAAAGCTGTCGATTTAATGCAACATATATCGGAAGAGGTGCAACAGAACCAGAGGATCTCAGGCCCTGAAAGCTCGATTGTGTATACACAGACAATGAGGAGCTTACGACCCGACATGACTTTGTAAAACGTATTCGTGATTGGCTAATTCTGATGATATGTTCGCATGAATAATTAATTAACCCCATTCATACTTCCGCAGTTTCCCGGCGTAATCTGCCAGAGCTTGATTTTTGCGTAGGTCAGCGGAGCGGAAATTATTGCTCTGGCCTGCGAGAATGTATAGCAGTTGAAGCCATAAAACATTCAAGTCCTATGGCAGTTGAACCCATAAAACATTCAAGTCCTATGGCAGTTGTACACATAAAGCATTCAAGTCCTATAGCAGTTGAACCCATAAAACATTCAAGTCCTATGGCAGTTGTACACATAGAGCATTCAAGTCCTATAGCAGTTGAAGCCATAAAACATTCAAGTCCTATAGCAGTTGTACACATAAAGCATTCAAGTCCTATGGCAGTTGTACTCAAGTCCTAGCAATGTTTCCGTTAACGCAAAATCTTGCGTATTTTACGCAAAATTGTTCGGAAATACGCAAAAAAAATCATGACTGCGTAAACTAATACGCATTGAGAAATGCCGCCCCATGACATGATGTACTTGGCTCGCACTACATTGCCTGAACGTGGTTCAATGCAGGACAAAAATAGAACATATGCACCTGCTTGCAAGTGACATTTATCATGATATTGCAACATTTTAGACTTTAGCAGACCGCAGCACTTTATGCAACATTGTATTTCATCATCACAAAACGTCATGTCAATCAGTTCTGTACAGACTATGGCACTACAGATGCAAAAAAATTCGAGAATCGATCCGAGTCTACGTTGTTGGTAACACAATACAGTTAATGGTCATTACTCGCATTATTTGGAAATTGTTTACGGGTGACCATTTAGACTCTGTCGGGTTGCATTCTTGAGAGGTGCCGCTGGACTTTGAACAGTATCCGCTTTTTGTTGGCCCTTTGAAAACACTAATTTCGTAGTCAGAAGGTATTTTCTTTGAACATGAACTCATTGTGCTGCTCAACGATCATATACGATACATGATTCACGGCATTGCAAGTGTTCAGCTACACCTTGAAGCCCCCCAGGTTGTTGTTTTTTGTTAATAGAGCATGCGCATTACAGGAAACTCCCAAGTTCTACAGAAAAGACTGCCCAACTCACTTCAGATACTGATTCCTACCGTACGCATTTTGAATACATTTTACGCAAATAAAAACTCAGTTGCGTAAAATCGTACGCAATTTTTGAAATTGTAACGGAAACGCTGTCCTAGGCAGTTGTACTTGTAGACCATTTCTCAGAAATAACAAGATTTGGTTTCTCAAGATTTACAATGAAACTTGACAAAAAGATAACATGTTGTAGATGTAGTGATGGGATATTATCATCAGTAATTGCATGTAATACCAATAGCAGATAATGCTAATTGTATTGTAACTATATTGACCTTGGTGAAGGCTCCAATATTAATTAATAGACGCTAACCATCATCATACATTCATATAATGTCCATCAGTGGGAGTTGTAAATTTTGTCAATACAGGCTGTGTTGAGTGAAGTATTTTGTTAAGTCCATGGCTTTTGTTACTTTCTGTGTGAAATTATGGTTATGGAACACCTGCCTTGTCTCTGTATCAACTACCTTGAAAGAACACTGTTTTATTAATAAGACAAAACAGACATTGGTGATGGTTCATAAGTTTCATTGTGTAGCAATCGTTTTATCCAATCAGAAACAGCCAAGCTGACCAGTAAATCGAATCAATACCAAATACCTACAACAGTGTAAGGCCTCATGTGATGTCATCATTAGCATCCAAGGCCAATCCAAATATGTCATTCTATCTCCTCAAATTACCCTTTGGAAATGGTAATTAAAAATTTCAAAGAAGGTGTGTAATATTTGAAATACATCAAATTTTGTGCAGAAATATGTCATGTTAAATTACTCTTTGGTAAAATATTGAAAATCAAAGAATGCATTTTAAAGTCAAAGTGAAAAGCATATTTTTGCACTAAATGGTAGACCCAACAATTTTTATCAGGCATACATCTATTGTGATGCATGTTTGTTGCATGTGAATTTTACACTGGTCAGCTTTGGTTTACTTTTCTATGTTGTAGGTTTTTTATTGACATTTTATGCTAACTTTCCATATATGTCACATAACCTCATTTTAGTCTTACTAATGGAATGCACATCTCTTAAATGACCTTGAATTTTGCTGTGAGATATGATAGAAATTTCTAACATCCATAGGTCAAAGGTCACTCAGTAACCTCTAAATACTACCATACTGCAAATGCAATCATGTGTTTGAGTAATGTAGAATTTTGAAATTCCATCTCTTGGCCTGGATGTGTAATATTTGTAGCTGCTTCATTTTGTGGTATAATTGTATGCCATTTCTTTATGATGTAAAGACATGTCTTGTGTTGTGTGTATTCCCCGCAACTGACTGAAAACACTTTTGTGAAAACAGGTCTTATGTTTTTGGGTTGATGACTTCATAAAGCACAATTGAATTCCACTACTACACTTAAACAGACTGAGGGCCATCTTGGTGTCACATATCCCATCGTGTGCAGCAGTTGTACTAATTTGTAAGTTACTCGGTGTGTAGAAAACAACCCCAACTGTTAGAATGGATCATGAAAAAGAGAAACGATCACTGAAGCAAGTGCCCCATCTTAAGGTATTGTAAATGTATGATAGTTTTATTGTAATACCATAGTATGCATTTCTTTAATGCAGTGCATCTTTTTTCTTTCTTTCATTACCTTTCGTACATGTAGTAGCAAATTAGCAATAGTTCCTATCTGCCAGCTTCTTTCTATCTTTCTATACAATGTTTTTAGCGTTATTTTTCTTTTCTTGATTAGTTTTGATCATTTTGCCCAATACTTTGTTTTGCAGTTTTCTTCTCTATCCCAACTTGTAGTCCTGGTACCATTTGAAAACAAACTCTCAAACATAAGCATTCAATATTTTGTACAGTCACAGAGAGAAAGCATGGCGCCATACACCAGGCAAGCACACCGATATAATGTACATGTGTGAAGATGAAGGCTGTAAAAAATGTACAAATATAATAGTTTATACTGGAAGAAAGGTACACATGCATTCAGTCTGTCACTGAATGTTAAATGCTTATGCAAGCTCCCAAGATGGGATCATGATCCACCTATTCCCAATATGATCTGTCATGTCACTGGAAACCAGATTTTATCATTTCCATGTATCTAGCTGAACTTTTGGTCGAACGTTTTATTTAGCAAGATCTTGTGGGAGAAAATGTCACAAAATTGATCAAGACATACATAAAAACTCTCTGGAATATGAGAAATACTGCTCTTAAAGACTCAGTATTTACTTGTGTTTAACGATGGCTCTTTTTCCTTTGGCGTCTTCTTGTTTGTGTGTGTTTGTTTTTGTACTTAAGGACACTGCTTTTTTTAACCGTTTCAAAGGTAAATAAAATAAAATAAAAAATAAAAAAATAAAAATTGATAAAGAATTACCATGTAAAAGCTGAGAGTAAAAATGTTCTCAGAATCAAACTCCATCATTCAGAAATTTGATTGTATTCCTAGGCTCTCTGAAATACAATAATGAAATACTCTATTCTGTATGTATGCCTGGCAGCTAACTGGAGTGTCTCCTTCCTAATTTGTCACAAATTACCAGCAGTACTCTGTGGCGTCACAGCATACCAAAGACTGATATACAAGTATTACAATATTCAGCTGAAACCATAGAGTGTCAAATTCAACCCATTGAATCAATGAAGTCCATTCAGATAATCAAGCATTAGGAACAGAGAAATGAAATATTTGAATGTGTTTCCCTTTTTTTTTATATGATTGCAAGGATACATTTAAGTCTGGCATTTTAGGTTTTCATGTATGACAGAGAGGGTTGTGTAAGGATTTTAATGTAAGACTTAATTTGTAAATATCAACATCAATTCATGCCTTGCCCACCACATCCATTGCTACATAATATTGATGTAGAGTACAAATTTCCTGTTTGTTACTTGTTTCCTTGCTCTCTTCCAATTGTTTGACCATTCCTCTGTCTGAAAACTTTTCTCTTTAATAAATGTGAATCTGCATTTCTGCTCTAGAAAATCACTACTGGTAGTAAGATAGATAACTGTAGGTAAAATTTTGTACCAACCCTTTTCTAAGATTCCTAAAGGTATTTTGTGAAATACAAAGTCTGTTTTTAGAAATGGCTGACAGTCAACATCAAGTTCTGATAATAATCTTCCAATTTAGTTACAAGAATACTCAACTAAAACCTGTTAGTTGTGCATTCATGTATGTTTGAAGCATGTGCTTGCTCAGCAGCTGATGAGAACTAAAAGATGGTCTGGCTTTTATTGTGATTTTGCTTTGGTTTGATTTAAGAAGGGTCTTTTTTCATTGTCAAACTGTTTGTTGATGGGCACTTGTATTGAAATAAGTTGGATGACTTCTCCTTCAGCAATTTTTTATCGATATACAGTAATTCAAAAATGAATTTGTCAACACTTACAGCTTACAACCGATTCTTGGTATTTTGTACAAGGGCTTGTAACCTTGCATTCAAAGAGCTACAGTATTTCATTAGCATTTAGACAGTTGTGTTTGTAGTAACAACCTTAACTGTGTCTACTGAGATGAAAATCAAAAATCTGATTTATTTGTACTGTAGATTTGGTATAGTGTATTTATCTAAAGGTGCTTTGATTTCTGTTTTACCATACGACAGTAGAGGGGGTCTCCCGCATCCTCTACTGTCCATGGTTTTACCATTCTTAATGCTTCTATAACAATGATACATGCAGGAGCTTGGTAGAGACACTTCTTTCTAACTTCTTGCTGAAAACTTTCACAAAGGGTAAGTCTTGTGAAAGTGAAGAAAATGCTTATTGAGAAGGTTTGCTGCAACATTTTTGTATGATGACGTTGCTAAGACAACTACAACGCACATTTCTATGGCAACATTGACATGTAAAATAAGCTATTAAGAAGAAAGTGGTATTTGAGTATAAACTATAATGGTCACATTTTTATAAAATTCTTTGATGATTTTCCTTCGTGTAAAAGCATATCTGCATGCTGTTTATGCAGTCAACAATGATATCAACTGTTGGTATGTAAAATGCAGACAATGCTAACATCGTCTCTCCATGCCATTTCCACAACTAACTATTATTTGATGTACTATGCAGTACTACCGTATGGTACCTTATGCTATGGGTTTCTATTTGATCAACAGAAAATGATCTCAACACAGGCAATGGCATTAGGCACCTTGAATAACATTCTTTATTTGCCATCCGCAAATTTTCCTCAAACCCACCTTAACGACAGAGAAAAGACAAATAAGGAAATAAAACAATGTAAATACATACATGAAATTTCCAATGTGTTTCTCAAGTGGGATGAGGAAAATTACTATTTTTGATTATCTTAATCTTTATCTTGATTATCTTAAACACTTTGTTTTTCATCATTTTACTGGAAGACCTACTTATTGTGAACTGCCTCCGTGAACCTTTCACTTTTTCTCTGAACCACTGCTCAGAAATCTTTTATATTTTCATATTTGATTTACAGGTCACTCAGGATGACTGTCCTCAAATTTTACATGTGATGGAAATTTGCATATGTTAACCTAATGGCTGATTTTCTTATTTTTGGTCAGTTAACAGCTTTCTTCTCTGACACTGCTGGTCTGACATCTTTTAAATTCGGTGTGTAGCTTCTGAGGGATAACCATACAAAATTTCATGAAAATTACCTAAAAAATTTTGTGTGCAAATTTTTTAGGATTTTTTCAATATCTTACTTTTCTTGGAAAATCACTTTCCCTGACAGTATCTGGAAATCCTATAACAATCAAACTTATGTTTCAACTTACTTTTGAGGACCTCTCTCAGTTATTTGCTTATGCAAATTTTTGGGGCTTATTTTATGTCAAAAATCATATTCCCTGATACAGCTGGTCTTTCAGCTTTCAAAGTTGTTATATATCTTCTGAGGGATGCCTTGATTAAGTGTTATTAAAATTAGCATTGAATTTGAGTATATGAATTTTTGTGAATTTTTCTCTGTTTTTGCCCGATTTTCTTCAATTTTTTTTCTGTGACATTGTCAAACAATGATCAAATATGGTTTATGTTACTTTAAGGACTCTGTTGCTCATCTTATGTGGAAAAATTTCTCTCTCCTTCTAGCTTTATAGGTTCTTCTTTGAAGAATATTCAGATTCACTGGCAAGAATAGTTCCAAGTTCATTAATAATATTAAAGCACACGAATATAATTTTTATCAATGGTGTGTTGTATTTCAGACACAGAGAATTGTGATTAAAGGAGGCAAGGTAGTGAATGCTGATCACGCCTTTGATGCTGATGTTTACATCGAAGATGGAGTTATTCGGTATGTCTCTTTACAACTCTTCTTTTTGTCTATGTTAAAATGTCTGTTCTTCTTGAATACATGATGTGTTTATCAAAGGTACAAGAAATGCCACAATATTTGCAGGGTACATACACTCCTGGGAAGTCCTTAAAAGACCTTCTGCAAATTTCTTGAAAATCCTTGAACATGAACTTGAGTCCAGAAAGTCCTGGAAAATTGATGAGCCAACTATGACTTTCAAAAATTGTTAATAGTTGGCATGATATTTTATAAATGATTTGTTAAATGATACAAAAATGAAGTGTCTTTAAGTCATACCTTGAAAGTGATATCTTGGTTTAAAAACCTCCTTGAAAATTGCCGAAAAGCTGTTGAAAATCATTGAATTTTAAGTTATATTTAGTGTATGATACTTATTTTTGACAATATTTGAATCATTACCATTGCAGAAAACATGCAGACTTTCTTTTTTTCACTGTGAAATACTATTGAATTCACATAGTCCGTCTTGTAAACACTATTCAACGTGAACCATTGCCGGCGCTATTGTTGATAAATGATTCTTATCCAGACTAACATTTATTTGTCATCAATAACATTGGACATTACAAATGTAAACACCAGGCATTTAAACTCAAGTTTTGGAGGAGAACTAGAACAAACAGAACTAAACATGAAAAACACCACAAACATAACGTGCTGCATAGTGCTGCAGAGCTTGAAAGGACTGGCATCTAAGTCCATCAAAGTCTTTCATCAAGAACATTTATCCACAAAGTTTTATCAACTAGATTGATGTATTGTAAAGTCAATTATGATTTGAGGAATTGATATCATGAATGAATTCCTTCTACAGTCAAGTGGGAAAAGACCTGATAACGCCAGGAGGGGCTACAATCATAGATGCTCATGGCAAGCTGGTAATGCCTGGTGGTATTGACACTCATACTCATATGCAGTTACCATTTATGGGAACTACAGCGGTAGATGACTTCTATCAAGGCACTAAAGCTGCTTTAGCTGGAGGCACCACCATGATTAGTAAGTAATCATCACCATGCTTAGTAAGTAATCATCACCATGATTAGTAAGTAATCATCACCATGATTAGTAAGTAATCATCACCATGCTTAGTAAGTAATCATCACCATGATTAGTAAGTAATCATCACCATGATTAGTAAGTACATGTAGTCATCACCATGATCAGTAAGTAGTCATTAGATAGTCATCACCATGATCAGTAAGTAGTCATTAGGTAGTCATCACCATGATCAGTAAGTAGTCATTAGGTAGTCATCACCATGATCAGTAAGTAGTCATTAGGTAGTCATCACCATGATCAGTAAATAGTCATTAGATAGTCATCACCATGATCAGTAAGTAGTCATTAGGTAGTCATCATCATGATCAGTAAGTAGTCATTAGGTAGTCATCACCATGATCAGTAAGTAGTCATTAGGTAGTCATCACCATGATCAGTAAGTAGTCATTAGGTAGTCATCACCATGATCAGTAAATAGTCATTAGGTAGTCATCACCATGACAGTAAGTAGTCATTAGGTAGTCATCATCATGATCAGTTAATAGTCATTAGGTAGTCACACCATGATTAGTAAGTAGTCATTAGGTAGTCATCACCATGATCAGTAAGTAGTCATTAGGTAGTGATCAGTAAATAGTCATTAGGTAGTCTTCACCATGATCAGTAAGTAGTCATTAGGTAGTCATCATCATGATCAGTAAGTAGTCATTGTAGTCATCACCATGATCAGCAAGTAGTCATTAGGTAGTCATCACCATGATCAGTAAGTAGTCATTAGGTAGTCATCAGCATGATCAGTAAGTAGTCATTAGGTAGTCATCACCATGATCAGTAAGTAGTCATTAGGTAGTCATCACCATGATCAGTAAGTAGTCATTAGGTAGTCATCACCATGATCAGTAAGTAGTCATTAGGTAGTCATCACCATGATCAGTAAGTAGTCATTAGGTAGTCATCACCATGATCAGTTAATAGTCATTAGGTAGTTATCACCATGATTAGTAAGTAGTCATTAGGTAGTCATCACCATGATCAGTAAGTAGTCATTAGGTAGTCATCACCATGATCAGTAAATAGTCATTAGTAGTCTTCACCATGATCAGTAAGTAGTCATTAGGTAGTCATCATCATGATCAGTAAGTAGTCATTAGGTAGTCATCACCATGATCAGCAAGTAGTCATTAGGTAGTCATCACCATGATCAGTAAGTAGTCATTAGGTAGTCATCACCATGATCAGTAAGTAGTCATTAGGTAGTCATCACCATGATCAGCAAGTAGTCATTAGGCAGTCATCACCATGATCAGTAAGTAGTCATTAGTTAGTCATCACCATGATCAGCAAGTAGTCATTAGGTAGTCATCACCATGATCAGTAAGTAGTCATTAGGTAGTGATCAGTAAATAGTCATTAGGTAGTCTTCACCATGATCAGTAAGTAGTCATTAGGTAGTCATCATCATGATCAGTAAGTAGTCATTGTAGTCATCACCATGATCAGCAAGTAGTCATTAGGTAGTCATCACCATGATCAGTAAGTAGTCATTAGGTAGTCATCAGCATGATGAGTAAGTAGTCATTAGGTAGTCATCACCATGATCAGTAAGTAGTCATTAGGTAGTCATCACCATGATCAGTAAGTAGTCATTAGGTAGTCATCACCATGATCAGTAAGTAGTCATTAGGTAGTCATCACCATGATCAGTAAATAGTCATTAGGTAGTCATCACCATGATCAGTAAGTAGTCATTAGGTAGTCATCACCATGATCAGTAAGTAGTCATTAGGTAGTCATCACCATGATCAGTAAGTAGTCATTAGGTAGTCATCACCATGATCAGTAAGTAGTCATTAGGTAGTCATCACCATGATCAGTAAGTAGTCATTAGGTAGTCATCACCATGATCAGTAAATAGTCATTAGGTAGTCATCACCATGATCAGTAAGTAGTCATTAGGTAGTCATCATCATGATCAGTTAATAGTCATTAGGTAGTTATCACCATGATTAGTAAGTAGTCATTAGGTAGTCATCACCATGATCAGTAAGTAGTCATTAGGTAGTGATCAGTAAATAGTCATTAGGTAGTCTTCACCATGATCAGTAAGTAGTCATTAGGTAGTCATCATCATGATCAGTAAGTAGTCATTGTAGTCATCACCATGATCAGCAAGTAGTCATTAGGTAGTCATCACCATGATCAGTAAGTAGTCATTAGGTAGTCATCAGCATGATGAGTAAGTAGTTATTAGGTAGTCATCACCATGATCAGCAAGTAGTCATTAGGTAGTCATCACCATGATCAGTAAGTAGTCATTAGTTAGTCATCACCATGATCAGCAAGTAGTCATTAGGTAGTCATCACCATGATCAGTAAATAGTCATTAGGTAGTCATCACCATGATCAGTAAGTAGTCATTAGGTAGTCATCACCATGATCAGTAGTAGTCATTAGGTAGTCATCACCATGATCATTAATAGTCATTAGGTAGTCATCACCATGATCAGTAAGTAGTCATTAGGTAGTCATCACCATGATCAGTAAGTAGTCATTAGGTAGTCATCACCATGATCAGTAAGTAGTCATTAGGTAGTCATCACCATGATCAGTAAGTAGTCATTAGGTAGTCATCACCATGATCAGTAAATAGTCATTAGGTAGTCATCACCATGATCAGTAAGTAGTCATTAGGTAGTCATCATCATGATCAGTTAATAGTCATTAGGTAGTTCATCACCATGATTAGTAAGTAGTCATTAGGTAGTCATCACCATGATCAGTAAGTAGTCATTAGGTAGTCATCACCATGATCAGTAAATAGTCATTAGTAGTCTTCACCATGATCAGTAAGTAGTCATTAGGTAGTCATCATCATGATCAGTAAGTAGTCATTGTAGTCATCACCATGATCAGCAAGTAGTCATTAGGTAGTCATCACCATGATCAGTAAGTAGTCATTAGGTAGTCATCAGCATGATGAGTAAGTAGTCATTAGGTAGTCATCACCATGATCAGCAAGTAGTCATTAGGCAGTCATCACCATGATCAGTAAGTAGTCATTAGTTAGTCATCACCATGATCAGTAAGTAGTCATTAGGTAGTCATCACCATGATCAGTAAATAGTCATTAGGTAGTCATCACCATGATCAGTAAGTAGTCATTAGGTAGTCATCACCATGATCAGTAAGTAGTCATTAGGTAGTCATCACCATGATCAGCAAGTAGTCATTAGGCAGTCATCACCATGATCAGTAAGTAGTCATTAGTTAGTCATCACCATGATCAGTAAATAGTCATTAGGTAGTCATCACCATGATCAGTAAATAGACTCACTCTGATCAGAAAAGTAGTCACCCCCATGATTAGAAAGTTACAGTCCTCACAATGTAGATATATGAGGTTTTTTGGAAACTCAACAGAGAGGGCAATGAGACATTTTAGAAGATAAAAATGTGCAGTTGCTTTGATTTTTATAAATAGTTTTTCCTTTTCATCTCCTACACCTTTAAGCACAGATTTATGTGTGCACAAAAATCTGCAGTTCATTTTTCACTTCCAATTGTTGTTAAAACATGTGTGGCTGTTGTATTTCTACAGTGGACTTTGTGATACCCGGGAAAGGTGAATCACTTCTAGCTGCCTATGAAAAGTGGCGTGGTTGGGCAGATCCAAAGGTTTGCTGTGACTATTCATTCCATGTTGCTGTCACATGGTGGAGTAGTACAGTGGCAGAAGAAATGGAAGTTCTCACAAAGGAAAAGGGTAAGCTTCTGACAAGACTACACATATTGTGTTACTACTCATTGTACACATGATGCACCACTATTCTTTGAATGAGATATTCTACCTTTGATACAAATTTTTCACTGGTCGATGACAATGCAATATCATTGCATAGCTATGTTTTATGTGTACATGTAGGATGAAAGAAGATGAGAATATATTTATGGCGTGGTATTACTGTAGATTCAGATTTATTACACTGGAAGTCTATCGACCTATTGTTTGGAGGAGCTTTCAAATTCACAATATTGATTGAGTGTCAGCATAACTATCCCAATGATAATTACATGCCTCCAAGTTATGTCCATAGGATTCAATATTGTGTATTATATCATACCAGTATATTGATGGCGCAAATGCAGCAATCTGATTGGTCTAGACATGAAAACAACCGTGGTATATTCGCAATATACCACGATTGGCACACGCACGAGCTCTCAGCAAGTGCAAAAATCCTTTTTTTTGACGTTTTATCCCAGAATTTCAATAATCTGTTATTATATAATAGCAATAAATCACACCCAGCGATGGTATACCACTAGATTTTGACCAGTTCACTTCATATATGCACTCACTATCACTCGTGCATATATGTTGTGAACTGGTCAAAATATCGTGTATACCATCGCAGGGGGTGCTTTATTGGCTAAATGCACTATGCAGTAAATGTTGTCACAGTAAGTTTTACACACATCTGTAAGTTTTGATGTTTATATAGGACAAGGAAAGCATCTTCTTTATGAGACAGACCCCTTGATTTTTTCACCATGTGATAGTCACTTTTGAATGCTCATATGTGGTATAATTGTCCTCTACAGGCATCAACTCCTTCAAAATGTTTATGGCATACAAAGATGTATTTATGGTGAATGATACTGAGGTAGGTATTATTGACATTCAAGGCCAAGGCTGTCAGGAGAGTTGTTTGGCAGGAGTATTTAAACCCCAGAAATGGCAAATTATTAAAAGACAACTTGAAGAACACAACTTGAAATAACTTGAGAACATTGCTGACTTGCACTGTTATTGTTGAACACCATGTCAAAGTGTTTTAGCCATTCTCCCAGAGTAAACTGAATTTGACTGTGCTGGATACAATGTCACACATAGGTTGTAAGTGATTTCTATTTTTACCCCCACAGCTGTATCACGCGTTCAAACGTTGTAAGGAATTGAATGCCTTGGCTCAAGTCCATGCTGAAAATGGAGATCTCATCGCAGAGGTATTTGAACTATAATATCCATTAGAAAATGTCAGTGAACTACAAGTCAAATCACATACAATCCAGCAATGCTAAAACAATTTTAGGTGATCACACTAGATAAAGAGCAACTTTAATCTCAAGGGTAAATGTGTTGACTTTATGATGGTTTATGTGAAGATCTGAAACAATTTAATGTGCATCTGATTTGTTACAACATATACATTATGCTGGAAGAGCTCCAGTTCTGCCAGTTCTGACCATGTTAATAGGACAGGTATCAACATTTCTAGAGGAAACGATGTTAGAATTTTTCAAGAGACGAACCTATCTATTAAAGCCTGATTGTGCTATCTAATAATAGATGGAAAGCAAACAGAGAAAGCTATGTAATTCATTGCTTGACTCCTGTCCTTCTTTTTCCTTTCAATATTCAGAGTTGCAAGAAGATGTTAGACTTAGGTATCACTGGACCAGAGGGTCATTCCCAGGCCAGACCAGAAGATGTAAGTATCCGTGACAAAGAAGACATAGTGTTATGTCCAGAACAATTTACATGCTGTGTCAATAACAGCAATAGATGCTACTTATGCACTACAGTTTGTCCATATTCAGTATATTGTGGTGCTAAACGTTAGACTATTTGATATGGAAAGGGGATGGGGTGGTGCAAAGCGTTAGACTATTTGATATGGAAAGGGGATGGGGTGGTGCAAAGCATTAGACTATTTGATATGGAAAGGGGATGGGGTGGTGCAAAGCATTAGACTATTTGATATGGAAAGGGGATGGGGTGGTGCAAAGCATTAGACTATTTGATATGGAAAGGGGATGGGGTGGTGCAAAGCATTAGACTATTTGATATGGAAAGGGGATGGGGTGGTGCAAAGCGTTAGACTATTTGATATGGAAAGGGGATGGGGTGGTGCAAAGCGTTAGACTATTTGATATGGAAAGGGGATGGGGTGGTGCAATGCGTTAGACTATTTGATATGGAAAGGGGATGGGGTGGTGCAAAGCGTTAGACTATTTGATATGGAAAGGGTATGGGGTGGTGCAAAGCATTAGACTATTTGATATGGAAAGGGGATGGGGTGGTGCAAAGCGGTAGACTATTTGATATGGAAAGGGGATGGGGTGGTGCAAAGCATTAGACTTTTTGATATGGAAAGGGGATGGGGTGGTGCAAAGCGTTAGACTTTTTGATATGGAAAGGGGATGGGGTGGTGCAAAGCATTAGACTTTTTGATATGGAAAGGGGATGGGGTGGTGCAATGCGTTAGACTATTTGATATGGAAAGGGGATGGGGTGGTGCAAAGCGTTAGACTATTTGATATGGAAAGGGGATGGGGTGGTGCAAAGCGTTAGACTATTTGATATGGAAAGGGACGGGGTGGTGCAAAGCGTTAGACTATTTGATATGGAAAGGGGATGGGGTGGTGCAAAGCGTTAGACTATTTGATATGGAAAGGGGATGGGGTGGTGCAAAGCGTTAGACTATTTGATATGGAAAGGGGATGGGGTGGTGCAAAGCATTAGACTTTTTGATATGGAAAGGGGATGGGGTGGTGCAAAGCGTTAGACTATTTGATATGGAAAGGGGATGGGGTGGTGCAAAGCGTTAGACTATTTGATATGGAAAGGGGATGGGGTGGTGCAAAGCATTAGACTATTTGATATGGAAAGGGGATGGGGTGGTGCAAAGCATTAGACTATTTGATATGGAAAGGGGATGGGGTGGTGCAAAGCATTAGACTTTTTGATATGGAAAGGGGATGGGGTGGTGCAAAGCGTTAGACTTTTTGATATGGAAAGGGGATGGGGTGGTGCAAAGCGTTAGACTATTTGATATGGAAAGGGGATGGGGTGGTGCAAAGCGTTAGACTATTTGATATGGAAAGGGGATGGGGTGGTGCAAAGCATTAGACTATTTGATATGGAAAGGGGATGGGGTGGTGCAAAGCGTTAGACTATTTGATATGGAAAGGGGATGGGGTGGTGCAAAGCATTAGACTATTTGATATGGAAAGGGGATGGGGTGGTGCAAAGCATTAGACTATTTGATATGAAGAGGGATGAGGTGGTGCAAAGCGTTAGACTATTTGATATGGAAAGGGGATGGGGTGGTGCAAAGCGGTAGACTATTTGATATGGAAAGGGGATGGGGTGGTGCAAAGCATTAGACTATTTGATATGGAAAGGGGATGGGGTGGTGCAAAGCATTAGACTATTTGATATGGAAAGGGGATGGGGTGGTGCAAAGCATTAGACTTTTTTTTGATATGGAAAGGGGATGGGGTGGTGCAAAGCATTAGACTTTTTGATATGGAAAGGGATGGGGTGGTGCAAAGCATTAGACTATTTGATATGGAAAGGGGATGGGGTGGTGCAAAGCGTTAGACTATTTGATATGAAGAGGGATGAGGTGGTGCAATGCGTTAAACTATTTGATATGGAAAGGGGATTTGGTGGTGCAATGCGTTAGACTATTTGATATGGAAAGGGGATTGGGTGGTGCAATGCGTTAGACTATTTGATATGGAAAGGGGATGGGGTGGTGCAAAGCGTTAGACTATTTGATATGGAAAGGGGATGGGGTGGTGCAAAGCGTTAGACTATTTGATATGAAAGGGGATGAGGTGGTGCAAAGCGTTAGACTATTTGATATGGAAAGGGGATGGGGTGGTGCAAAGCGTTAGACTATTTGATATGGAAAGGGGATGGGGTGGTGCAAAGCGGTAGACTATTTGATATGGAAAGGGGATGGGGTGGTGCAAAGCGTTAGACTATTTGATATGGAAAGGGGATGGGGTGGTGCAAAGCGTTAGACTATATTTGATATGGAGGAGGATGGGGAGGGGAGGTTCTGGAAAATGTGAAATAGATTTGAGACTGATATCAATGAAGAAAAATATTTAGTATGGTTTTGGTCATCTCTTGTCTTGCCATGTCAGTAACATACTTTTCACTGTAGACAGTGTTGTCACAATGTTGAGACTATAAAATGTGGCTGCACGTCTCCTTTCAAGGCAACCATTGAGTACTGTACCCATTGTATCAATATGGGAAAACTTCAACCATTGAGTACTGTACCCATTGTATCAATATGGGAAAACTTCAACCATTGAGTACCGTACCCATTGTATCAATATGGGAAAACTTCAACCATTGAGTACCGTACCCATTGTATCAATATGGGAAAACTTCAACCATTGAGTACCGTACCCATTGTATCAATATGGGAAAACTTCAACCATTGAGTACTGTACCCATTGTATCAATATGGTTGAGTACCGCACCCATTGTATCAATATGGGAAAACTTCAATGATTCTGATCAATCTCATGATTTTATATAAACCATGGAGTTGGCACACCAAAGGAGTTACAACTCGCCTTACAATAAAGTGGAGGATGTGGTTTTCTGTCATTTTCCACACTAGCCATTCGATTTATACCCAAATGGTATGCAAACAAGTTTTCTGTCTTTTACAGGAAGATTAACATATTTTGTGCTGTCATTTAGTTATTGTCTAGATTCATGGGTCATTTGATTCACTGTAAACATGGTAAATTTTGGCTAAAACATTGAAAATTCTAATCACTGAACTTTTCTTTGCCAGACTTGTGACTTTCCACATGCTATTGTGACCTGCTTGATCCACAATACCCATGGGTTGTAAGTGTGCATGTGTAGTAACGTTTTGGTAACAATTTGTTCACTTCATCAACCAAAGGTCAATTTCACTTTGCCTCATTGAGCTGTAATGTAAAAAGGAGAGACAATGTTGGAATAAGCAAAGAGAGTTGATACAGTGTACTTGCAGGGATTAAACCAATGAAAAAGTAAAAAAAACATGAACAGGATGGCCTAGTTTGAATACTGTCAAGGAAATCCTGTTTTCAAAAAAATTGATTGTGCGAAATTTAAGGAAGTGCCCATCTCATACATGTAGTTTCTTCATGTCAATCTCACAAGCTCAGATAATAAGATGCAGTGGTGATGAACATATTACATCTTTAGGTCACAATAATGATAGTAATGTTGGCTGTAGGGGCGTATTTCATAGGCAGTTCAACACATGCCTCTTATAAGACTAGCAGTTATACTGCTGTTACATATAAATATATAGTTTCACCAGTGTTATTGGAACTATATAAATAGGCACTTCTGAATCCCAAAGATGTCTTTAGAAGACATTGCTATGATATTGATATGGTGAATTTAGCAGATCATCTCTCAAGTTGTTGGTTTGCTATTTTGTGTGTATACATTTGCCTATGATGCAGATTTGTATCTCAAAGTACATCTTACACACTTGTTTGGTATCTTTACCGTATTAAATTCAGTTTTCAAGACAAAAACATGAAATGTATACTTTCCTGTGCCAACTTATTATCTAACATCAGAAACATTAAATGGTCAATAAGTACTTCAAATATTGGCCATGATCTGAAAAAATTCCTTTGAGAAGGAGTACAAAAAAAAATTTACAGGAATTCACCAAGTTGAAAACATAACTATGCCCTCATCAATCTGCGAAGGCACCTTCCCTGGATAGCAAATGGTCCTTCTCTTAAATGAGTACCGTAATGTTCAAATACGCTAACCCAGTGCATCAGTATTCTGAGGATACCTGATGTGTTTGAGGAATGGTCCACTTTTATCTCTGGAGGGATGTACAGGATTAGCATATGCAGTGTATTTATTAAGTTCCCCATGTGTAATCTTGGAAAACATCTCAATGTCAACAGCTATGAATCCATGCATTGCAGTATACATGTATACCTTGATGATTGACACTGTTGAAGAATATTCATACATTTCACTCTTAATGGCAGAACAATTTCACTGTGCATATTTCTTTTCAGCTGTCCACACTGCAGTGTGTTTTATTGCTTTTTTTCAATTGCTTTTTTGAAATTAATCAACAAGTTATGAAAGCATGTGATTATCATAGTATATCTAACCAGTATTTTACTGAAGATGACAGTATAATTATAATTACATGCATCATTGTATATTGAAGTGTCCTGTTGTGTATTTTCAACCGGAAAATCATCATTTGTTCACAAATACAGATGGAAGCTGAAGCTACCAACAGAGCTATCTGCATCGCCAAACAAGTGGATGTACCTCTTTACATCGTCAAAGTCATGAGCAAAAGTTCAGCTGATATCATATCAGCAGCTAGAAAGAAAGGTGAAATTACTGATTGCAGGAATGTGAGCAGTGTGTGTTTGACCATTCTGAGAACAAATCAGATTTTACATTTATGTTATTGATCATTGCATTGCATCAGTTATTGGGATGATGAAAGCAACAGCTTACTTTAAAGTGAATGTTTGCAGATCGCTTGATCCGTACACAAAACCATTGATTGCCAATGTGACTATATGAACACTATTGACAAACGATTTACTCTGCCATGATAATTCTCAGAATGGGCCAAGCCACCTGATTACAAAAATGTTTTCTATTCATAATCTAGATGTACCAACAAGTAATGTGTGCAGTCTCCAAGTGATGTACCTCATGATAATAATTTTTTTTTTTTTCAATTTCATTTTTATTTTTCATATGTGATTTTGTGTCAATGTAAAGGTTGAAGCTGAAGCTACAAACCGTGCTATAGTAATAGCCAATGAAGTCAATTGTCCACTTTATATTGTGCATGTTATGAGTAAAAGTGCTGCAAATGTTGTTTCAGCCGCAAGAAAGAGAGGTAAATGCTTCATCTCTTCATGTAGATTTTAGGTTATTGTATTTCAAGATCACAATCTTTTTCTCCATAATCACTTGACTTACAGCTCTAAAATATTGTCTGAAATATTTACTGGTGCCTGCAGTTAACTAACCTAATTTTTTATGAGTGCAAAATTTTGATATTTGAAGTGTTTTGGTTAATATTCTTATTTTTTTGTACAACAACATTTTTTCAAAAGTATATGTCAGATTGTTCTTGTAGGTAACTTCAGATAATTTCAGTCCAATTTGATCAAATGTATGTAAGATTTGCATATGTAAATTTTCTTACCAAAATTTCTCTTATTTGGCCAAATATCTTATTTCACTTCAACCTCTTCAGATAGCTTCCATGGTGGTATAGTAAAGTTAGTGATCAAATAGGAGCATGTTGTCATTTGCACTGTCATTTTTGTCATGTTTCTACAAAACAATTTTTTTTTTCAAAAACAACTGAAACAAACACAATCACTGTACAGTGGTGCTTTGTAAAATTGATATTGCTTTTACACTTGCATGTAGCTGAATATATATTGATGTATAATGTTATTGAAGAGCTTTCCCATCAGTAGCTGTATCTTACATTGTTTTTCCTATGTTTTGAATACTATACACAACTTTTTTAGTAGGCCATAATATTTTTGTATTTGACTCTGTTTATTCAATAGGTAATGTTGTATTTGGTGAACCTATTGCTGCCAGTCTTGGCACAGATGGTACTCATTACCATGACAAATGCTGGCGTCATGCTGCTGGTCATGTGTTGAGTCCACCACTGAGACCAGATACAACCACACCCTCATATCTGATGGACATGTTGGCCAAGTGAGTTAATAATTCTCTGTCAATAGAGTTCTTAAGTTGTACTATTTACTGCCTTTCTGTGACATTAAAGTGCCAACTTCCCATCTGTTGACTTTGATGTGAGAATACATTGAACCCTGTTGATAGTGTACAGTAACTGTAATGTGGAGAGAACTGTGTATTTTTCAACACAACTCTGCAATTTGTAATTTTGATTGTCTATTCTGCTTTGTATATGAACAGTGATGAGTTGCAGTTGACTGGCACTGATAACTGTACCTTCAGTTCTAACCAGAAGGCTCTTGGCAAGGATAACTTTACAATGATTCCAAATGGTGTCAATGGTGTTGAAGACAGAATGTCTGTTGTTTGGGAGAAGGGTGTGGTAAGTTGAACATGAAGCTATAGGTTTGGTTCAGAGTTAGAATTGCAAAGAGAGAGCATCTTTCATTACATTGCATGTGACAAGTTCCTCTTTTAAGGAAACTACTAAATCATCAGAAATAACTTTTAGCAACAATTAAAAAAGGAAAGCTGAGTTGCATGTAGCTGCGTAGAATAAACTTGAAAACTATGGAATGTCTTTCACAATGATTGTTATCTATAAACCCATATCATTTCAACAATTGGAAATGTAAAGCTTCCTCTTGCGATGGTTTCAAGGGTAGTAGCTGTCCAGTATCTGTCGTCTGTGTCTTTATGTCTTTCCACTCAGTTTTCTTGGAAATGGTTGCACTTATCAGCTTCAAATTTGGTGTAAACATGTATTTTTTGTCAGCTATACAGCCTCATGACATTAACAAGCTTCTGGCCAAAAGTGGAGGTTTCCATCTTAAATCCACTCCAACTCTACAAAAAATGGTTTTAACCGATGACAACAGCCATTCTTCAAAATCTCTCAGGAAATAGTGTCATAGAATACAGATCTCCCAAGATAATTTTAATCCTACTGTATGGTGAAATATTGCAAAAATCATACATAAATGAACGATAATAAAAGAAGAACACACATTGTACTTTCTATGTTTTTAACCACTGTACTCAACCACATGAAAACTTTGTAAACTTTCTGATCACATATAGACAGTACACAAATATTAGCAAATGGAGAAACAGCTCCCTATCGGTGATCTTTTAAAATATGAGTTTATGAGCAGAACGAAATACAACTTTTATTTTAAAGTTTTCAATTACTCAATGGCATTCCTACAAATATACTGTAATTATAATTATTAGGTGAATTTAGAAAAGTTTGTGTAAAATAAGACGTGTTGACGTTTATTGAAAGCATGCATTTTAATAAAAGATAAGTGAATGTGTATGGAATTTCTCTTGAATAATTTATTGTGGTATTTTCACTCATTCTTCAACTTGAAGTACACCATCATTTAACTGCAGTATTTTATGTATTGGGGATATTTTTGTAATATTTGATCAGACAAAATACCTTTCCTTCAATTGGTTTGGTTGAACTACTATGAGATGTGAATTGTTCAATTTCAGGGACTTACATTACGATATCCCATTTTGACTCCAATGAAATTAACCACATGAGAGTCAGAACAGATGCTTTAATCACTTTTATATTAATAATTTGGTTTTAAATTATCTAATGAATTTGTTATGGTATAACAGTAGTGGAACTTATATCTCAATATTTTTATCTTTGTGTGTAGTTTTTGAAACCAGACAGAATCAAATCATTGTCCTTCATGGATTTATACTACTTCAGTATTACAACAGAGCAGTATCAATTACAAGGTATTCATTGATCTAGGATCACAAAGGTGAAACTAATTCTATTCAACTTTGTTGGTTTGTTTGTTGATTATATCTAGCATTCTGGTAAGATGGATCCATGCAGATTTGTAGCAGTGACAAGTACCAATGCTGCCAAGATTTTCAACATCTATCCAAGGAAAGGTGTTATCCAAGTTGGTTCTGATGCTGATATTGTAGTGTGGGATCCAAATGCAACGAGGACAATCTCCAAAGACACTCACCACCAGGTAACTATACAAATAAACAGACATAGAAAAATAATCTGTAAAACAGTATTTATTTTAATTTACCCAATTATTAAACCCTTATTCTGCCAAGTTCATATGTTACCATGTCATGTCGGTTACTACACCAGTGAGGTTACAGGTCCTATACATTGCATTTTAACAAAGACTTGAACATTTGAAGGCTCTGAAAACATAGATACTTTAAATGTTATCTTTACTGACCAAAACATAGATACTTTAAATGTTATCTTTACTGACCAAAACATAGATACTTTAAACGTTATCTTTACTGACCAAAACATAGATACTTTAAATGTTATCTTTACTGACCAAAACATAGATACTTTAAATGTTATCTTTACTGACCAAAACATAGATACTTTAAATGTTATATTTACTGACCAAAACATAGATACTTTAAATGTTATCTTTACTGACCAAAACATAGATACTTTAAACGTTATCTTTACTGACCAAAACATAGATACTTTAAACGTTATCTTTACTGACCAAAACATAGATACTTTAAACGTTATCTTTACTGACCAAAACATAGATACTTTAAATGTTATCTTTACTGACCAAAACATAGATACTTTAAATGTTATATTTACTGACCAAAACATAGATACTTTAAATGTTATCTTTACTGACCAAAACATAGATACTTTAAATGTTATCTTTACTGACCAAAACATAGATACTTTAAACGTTATCTTTACTGACCAAAACATAGATACTTTAAATGTTATCTTTACTGACCAAAACATAGATACTTTAAATGTTATATTTACTGACCAAAACATAGATACTTTAAATGTTATCTTTACTGACCAAAACATAGATACTTTAAATGTTATCTTTACTGACCAAAACATAGATACTTTAAATGTTATCTTTACTGACCAAAACATAGATACTTTAAATGTTATCTTTACCGACCAAAACATAGATACTTTATATGTTATCTTTACTGACCAAAGCAGCCATAACTCATCATGCCGAGTAGGTGATAATATTCACAAATGTTTGCTAAATACTGCTTTACACTGAGTGAAGTGAAATGAAGTGAATTTTATTTCACCAGAAATATGTAGACAAAATATATACATGTGCGAAAGAGAAGACAAAAGTAATCTCAGATCTTGTGGGGGGTCAGAGAAATAGTTCTCGAGGAACTAGTCGGGTCCGTGTCCGTGTCCTTGACTCATCAGCAGATGGAGGAGTGATAGTTCTGGCATGATAAGGGTTAATTAACATGTGTAGATCTATAAAACAACCATTTACTGGATAAAATATTAAACCAATACATCCCAGACCAGTCACATTTTCTAAACTACATGTTTATGATTGTAAATTTTGTAAAGGTCAACTGAGCTTGATGTGATATGCTGATTTGATATGTATCTTCATGCAGGTTTGGGAAAAACAATGTTTATAAGAAGTATTAATGTATGGCTCTTGAAGTACAGGAATATGTATTGCATGCCATAGAGGTTGTAATAAAAACCAATCTTGCTGTATTATCATTACCATTTTTAGCGACGAAGTTACGTAACTGAGGAAGCTTATAGAGTTAGGAGAGGCAAAGTTGACGTCATTTCCGTCAACAACTTCCGTAAAACTATTTTGTCACACCACGTGATCAGTGTTATCTAACGACTAAAGCATACCATTCACGCTGCACTCTCACTATCAGCGAAAATAATTGAACGTAGAGTTTACGTGTGAGTGTATTGGCTTACATGAAAATGCGATAGACAATGATGCATTTACGTTAGAACGTCCATGCTCGATCAAATTGTTTTTGTTCCGTCAGTGTAAATTACGAGATGGGGTAGCCTACTACCTCCATGGTCTGACATGCATGTCGTTTCGATCTCCTTTTTACTGTGCAGGGGAGAATGAATTACGTTCCTCATGGGTTTCAAATATGTAAAAAAAATACGAAGTTTTGAGTGGATTTATGATTTCGTTTGCAAAATTACGAGCGAAAATTTAAGCTTCCCATTTCATCGGCGCGACCGTGCAAGAAACCTCAGTCTCCTACTACCTCCATGATCACATGTTGTACCACACGAACATGAAAGGCCTCTGAAACACTCAGTGTGTAAGCCTGTGGAAATTTTCGTAGTGTTTTTTCTCATTTAATTTGGCAAATTATCAGCCAAAACCTCAATAATTCAAGGTAACCCTTTCTTCTCAATCGCTTCCTGGAGTTTCAAAGTGATACCAACGAAAATGAGTGAAAAATGTCGGTGCAAAATCGTGCATCGGCGAGAGTAGAGACTAAGAGTATTCATACAGAAATAGCCCATGATTCGAGCTTGGTTTTCGTTTGAATTTTGGCCAAATAGTTGCTTTTTAGCGGGTTTTGAAATTTTTAAAGCATCTAAAAACATTAAAATGACTTTTCATTAACAAACGAAATAAAAAACTGAGAAATTTAATTATTTATCTACAAAATAAAAATATTTTTGGCAAGTGAATCATGCAGCTAAAAAGTGAACAATCAATGTTTTGGACGAGTACGTAGTGTGAGCGATTTTCGTGGGGATTCCCCGACCGTTCGTTCATTGCTGTGGCGCTCGAATACGCAGTCAGTTTCTGTGAAACGGCAGGGCTCCCGATACCCGATCGCCAGTTAGCCAAATGCTACAAAAAATTAAAAATGGCTACAAAAATTCCAGTTTGGCGAATGTAGTGGCGATTGATTTTCTAGACAGTGCCCCTCAACAGAAAACTACAGCAAACAATCGAAAGTTGTAAGATGTTGAAACATTTTACCCTCCTTCCTACAAAGTTGCAATGTATTGAAACAGTTTACTCTCATTTCTACAAAGTTACAAATTCCCTGGTACAGGGTACAGTACACAGGCTTTGCTTTGGGCTTGCTTTGCCGCTGTACTGTGAGCCCCGTCCATCCTGGAGTCTATCAAAAGTTTTACATACTTTGCTTGAATCAACGTTTGGCCTGCAACTACTCAGTTTGATAGTAAAAACCATAATTTCAAAGGAAACTTTCACAAACGGAGTCATAATACAAAGGAAAAGGAGAAAAACCGAGGTTTTTTGAAAGGTCAAGTCAAGGTCATCTCATCATGTGATGTATTGGATGAAGACCCCTTAAGTACACAATTATGGTTCACAAGAAACCACCTAGGGTGGTCCAATAGCTGAAAGGTAATTTCTGTTGCCTTCCAATTGAAATGGCATTGAGCTTGACCGTCAGTTTTAAATTAAATTTTATTAAGAGTCATGGCAAAGGGAAATTGTCAACAGTAATTGCAGTAAGCATATCCATTTTCATATCATAAAGTTTGTGAATTAAAATTTTGCATGTCAACATTAAAGCAACAATTCAAAGTAGAACTACTACAATTGTCCATTCGGCCTATTTCAAACTGTTATAACTTATACAAGAATTATGTGATTCTGAATTATTTTAATATTTTTTGCAGATACCTCTTGTTTAATGATGTAGAAGTGAACATCAAACATTTCTTGATCATATCAAAATATGAAATGAAAATATATCTGAGCTAAAATGTTATCATAATCATTAAAACAATGAATACTCTCAAACATTGAGTAATTTAAATGAACATATATATATCATTGTGTCATTGTGTCTTGTGTTTTACAAGAGTTGTGTTTGGCCCAACCCTTTTTGTCTCAAGAAAAATACATATACTCATGTATATGTGTACAAGCATGTGTACTTGGCTGGACCGATCAAGTTTCTGCAAAAAATCGTTTCACTGTCAATGACAAGCTAAAGTGACGTCTTTAATAAATGTGTCCATTTAATATCCAAAGAAAATCAAGGCTATCAATGACACGAAGAAAGTTTGTCAGTCCCCACGGACGAAGTCTGGGGGGACTTATAGATTGGGTCATGTCCGTCTGTCCGTGCGTGCATCCGTCCGTCCGTTCACGCAGACATGCCCTGGTCAATTTCTTTCAAACTTTGCACAAGGATAGTACTCTACCCCATACAGATGCACATCGATTTGTTTCACAATGCAATCAAATTTGGCCGTGTTAGACTTGGAGGACTTTTTAGTTTACACCTCCATAGACTCCCATGTATAAGGCAGTTCTCCATAGACTCCCATGTATAAGTCAGTTCTCCCTAGACGCTCATGTATAAGGCCAAGAAAAATAAAAATTTAGTTTCTCATCGTATTCTAGTGCAAAAAGGATGCAGTGACACAGTTTTTAGTCCCCACGGATGAAGTCCAGGGGGCTTATAGATTGGGTCATGGTGTCCGGGTCATTGTGTCCGTTCGTCCATCCTTTCACACAGATATCTCAGACATTTTGACAAAATGTCACGTGACTTCGGTGACCTTTGACCTCAAATATACGTATTTGTCCATAACTCAGTAACCACAAGTGCTACACCCTTCATATATGGTATGATGGGATGACGCCACATATTATACCTCATTAATTATGCACATATCTAATTTTGAGAGAGCCAATAGAGCTAGAGGTCTGATTTTTGGTATATAGGGATAACTTAGCAAAACAATTTTTTTTGACAATATGTCACGTGACCTCAATGACCTTTGACCTCAAATATACATATTTGTCCATAACTCAGTAACCAAAAGTGCCACACCCTTCATATCTGGTATGATGGGAGACCTTATGACGCCACATACTGTACCTCATTAATTATGTGCATATCTAATTCTGAGCAAGCCAATACAGCTGGATGTCTGATTTTTCGTATATAGGGATAACTATAGGATAGAAATTTTTTGACAAAATGTCATGTGAACTTGATTTTTTACCTAAAATATACGTTTATGTCAATAAATAATTACCACAAGTGCTATGCCCTTTATATTTAGTAGGATGGGAGACCTTATGACAACACACGCTTTACCTCATTTATTATGCACATATCTAATTCTGGGCAAGCGAATAGAGGTAGAGGTCTAATTTTTGGCATATAGGGATTTATTAGCAATACATGTTTTTTTTTCAAAATGTCATGTGACCTCAATGACCTTTGACCTTGATTATACATATATATGCATATCTCAGTAACCACAATTTCTATACCCTTCAATTTTGATAGGATATTAGACCTTAAAATGTCACATCTTGTACCTCATTTATTATGCGCATATGTATTTCTTGGCTGGCCAATACAGCTACAGGTCTGATCTTTTTTCCCAATTTAGAACCATAACTTAGACATGCCTCATGTGTTTCAAATTAGGAACAACGACATAGACCTATGTGCCCATAGATCTCAACATATCAATCCAGTGATACTTCTTAATGACCACATTTCCCTGCCCCATCAAGACTAATACTCCTATTACTATGTCATTGTCAATGACTTGTTTAGAATTATATTTTCGTTTTAAACTACAGTTCTTTGATGCAGTGTGGTCGTCTGGCAATCCATCATCACGGCAGATGTACCGGTAGTGCATCCAATACACAGTCCACACTGTCCAATCATGCGTGCATGTTTTCCTGTTATAATTCAATTGGGTCAGAATTTTGTAGCAAGGAACATACAAAATCTTGCAGATAAATCAATTTGGATGATCTATGTACATGTATGCAAATTCCAAGTTTGGTGGACATGTGAAAATTATGTTTTTTGCCTTCATGTACAAGAGGGCATGTTTACCAAGCTGGACGCTCACTGCTAAAAAATCAATAAGTTTTATTACAGTTCACATTTCAACCCTTTCTGTGCATCTTTCTCAGCAACATTCCCCAAACCTCTCTCCTTGCATCCCTACCGCTAAATGCACTGAGGAGCACAGTGTCATCATTACGCATTTTTCTACCACTAATTCATTCACAGGCTGTGGATTTCAACATATTTGAAGGAATGGAATGCCATGGTGTGCCAGTGGCTGTCATATGTCAGGGTAGAGTGGTTCTTGAGGATGGTGTGGTAAGTTCTTCCTCAGTGAACAATATGGAAAAGAAACTCACTGTGACAAATAGCTAATAGCACAGATCACAAATAACGTCATGTTTTTCTCTCATTGATATGCATAAATAAATATTCGTCCGCATTTCCCGCATAGTATTACAATGGCAACTAAAAGTTACACTTATTCGTATGAATTGATGGCTAAGACTACAAGATGCAACAACAGCCGCGCATGCAACGACAAAATTTGTCCAAATTTCAGGCATATTTGTCCAAAAGTTGCGCACGTGCAGCTATATTCAGTAACAAACCTGAAATGGCGATCAACGCTATTCAATTCAAATTTGTCTAATGCTAGGAGTTGTGATATAAAGTCCTGTCTTTGGGAGTTTGTTTATCATCTGAGAAGACAGTTATATCAGTAAGAACTGTAAAACATGCATTGTTAGAATGGTCAGAATGACATACCATCAGCTTAATTTGCATTCCAAACAGATAAAGAAACTGATGATTAAAGTGTTGATATCTAGCTTGCAATATGTTAATCAGTTGATGGCTGATCTCATAAAATGAAAACCTAAGTGTAAAGTACTTCAAAGTTTACCACATGCAATGTCAATCTTTATCAGATCATTTGAATTCAAGAAATTACAGATTGGATTTCATGGGAAAGGAAACTCAATCCCTTCAAATTAATATTCCTCTAAGGAACAGTATCAAGCATTTTCTTGCGAAATTTTCATGTTCAACATCTTTGAAGTTACGCAGTGAAAACTGAAATTTATCCCAAGATTTTTAAATATACATATTGTTGAGAGGGATTATTTTTTTCTGTTGGGAGACCTTCGTTGAAAATACCTTCTTTATTTTGTTGCCGTAGACTGAATAATCTGTGGTACATATGTAATAATACTTACTATTCAATGAGTTTTTGTTCAGATTCAGAGTAAACAGTTCTAATTCACTAGATTTGGTCATTTGCAAATTTGATATGTTGGTTTTTTTCAGTTACATGTTACACAAGGTGCGGGACGATTCATTCCAAATCCAACCAATTCTGCCGCCTGCTACTCCAAGATTGCCCGCAGAGATGAGGTATTTCAAATTCACCTTTCATTGACATGGTTTGGTCCAAATACATTGTTATCATTGATTATTGTAGATCTATTCTCAGGGTATCGCGATGAAGAGAGGTTAAACCTTTCACTGCTGTTTAATGTTCAAAAATGGTGCTGTACCACTAGTTAGTAATGAACAAGTATGGGATGGTATTGCTCTCTTCATATGAAGTTTGTCAATGAAGAATAACATTTTTGAACCACTTTGTGGCTTCTCCGTTAGGTGACTGGCTGCCTTATTGTTGTGTGTTTGAACCCGATTGGAAACTTACCGTATTTTCTACCCTGGGTTGATAGCTCTGCTGGTGGACAGAATTGCCCCTGAGGCTGTCTTTCACCCAGTTTAAGCGATGTATTCATTGCTTCTATAAAGTTTATGTGTGATGTGTGATAGTGAGTGTACAAGGGTGAGTGCGAACTCTGCAGCAGGTGTGGAGGGGTTCCAGTCAGAAAAATTTTAACAACTTAGCTCGGTTATTGAACCACTTTTTTTGAGTGGATGGATTTGGCCAAGCGGTTCTATCTGTTGCTTCTTTGCTAGGTGACTTGCTGCTGTATGTTGTGAGTTCAAACCCAATTGGAAACTTATAGCATATACATACATATACAGTGATGTCATTTTCCAATCCTTACAGAGCATCACAGTGAATAAGTTATAAGGATAAATAAGCAAATTGACCGTTCATTTGTGATACTCCATATTGCAGATCAAAAAACCAGTAAAAGTAGAACGTGAACCTTATGACGGTCCAGTGTTTGTGCCATCAACTGAAGATGAGAGTGCTAAGGCTGTAGCAGTTTCTCCCATAACACACCAGGATGAGTTTTCCAGACCACCAACACGCCATGGAGGAGGAAGAGATCTGCATGCATCTTCATTTAGTCTGTCAGGTCAGTGTCAAATCAGATCACATCTAGTCTGTCAGGTCAGTGTCAAATCAGATCACATCTAGTCTGTCAGGTGTCATTGTCAAATCAGATCATGTTTAGTCTGTCAGGTCAGTGTCATATCGGATCACATCTAGTCTGTCAGGTCAGTGTCATATCGGATCACATCTAGTCTGTTGGGTCAGTGTCAAATCAGATCACATCTAGTCTGTCAGGTCAGTGTCATATCGGATCATATCTAGTCTGTCAGGTGTCATTGTCAAATCAGATCATGTTTAGTCTGTCAGGTCAGTGTCATATCGGATCACATCTAGTCTGTTGGGTCAGTGTCAAATCAGATCACATCTAGTCTGTCAGGTCAGTGTCATATCAGATCACATCTAGTCTGTCAGGTGTCATTGTCAAATCAGATCATGTTTAGTCTGTCAGGTCAGTGTCATATCGGATCACATCTAGTCTGTTGGGTCAGTGTCATATCGGATCACATCTAGTCTGTCAGGTGTCATTGTCAAATCAGATCACATCTAGTCTGTTGGGTCAGTGTCATGTCGGATCAAATCTAGTCTGTCAGGTCAGTGTCATATCAGATCACATCTAGTCTGTCAGGTCAGTGTCAAATCAGATCACATCTAGTCTGTCAGGTCAGTGTCATATCAGATCACATCTAGTCTGTCAGGTCAGTGTCAAATCAGATCACATCTAGTCTGTCAGGTCAGTGTCATATCAGATCACATCTAGTCTGTCAGGTCAGTGTCATATCGGATCACATCTAGTCTGTCAGGTCAGTGTCAAATCAGATCACATCTAGTCTGTCAGGTCAGTGTCAAATCAGATCACATCTAGTCTGTCAGGTCAGTGTCATATCGGATCACATCTAGTCTGTCAGGTCAGTGTCAAATCAGATCACATCTAGTCTGTCAGGTCAGTGTCAAATCAGATCACATCTAGTCTGTCAGGTGTCATTGTCAAATCAGATCACATCTAGTCTGTTGGGTCAGTGTCATGTCGGATCAAATCTAGTCTGTCAGGTGTCATTGTCAAATCAGATCACATCTAGTCTGTTGGGTCAGTGTCATGTCGGATCAAATCTAGTCTGTCAGGTCAGTGTCATATCAGATCACATCTAGTCTGTCAGGTCAGTGTCAAATCAGATCACATCTAGTCTGTCAGGTCAGTGTCATATCAGATCATGTTTAGTCTGTCAGGTCAGTGTCATATCGGATCATATCTAGTCTGTCAGGTCAGTGTCATATCAGATCACATCTAGTCTGTCAGGTCAGTGTCATATCGGATCACATCTAGTCTGTCAGGTCAGTGTCATATCAGATCATGTTTAGTCTGTCAGGTCAGTGTCATATCGGATCATATCTAGTCTGTCAGGTCAGTGTCATATCAGATCACATCTAGTCTGTCAGGTCAGTGTCAAATCAGATCACATCTAATCTGTCAGGTCAGTGTCAAATCAGATCACATCTAGTCTGTAAGGTCAGTGTCAAATCAGATCACATCTAGTCTGTCAGGTCAGTGTCATATCGGATCACATCTAGTCTGTCAGGTCAGTGTCATATCGGATCACATCTAGTCTGTCAGGTCAGTGTCATATCGGATCACATCTAGTCTGTCAGGTCAGTGTCATATCGGATCACATCTAGTCTGTCAGGTCAGTGTCATATCGGATCACATCTAGTCTGTCAGGTCAGTGTCATATCAGATCACATCTAGTCTGTTAGGTCAGTGTCAAATCAGATCACATCTAATCTGTCAGGTCAGTGTCAAATCAGATCACATCTAGTCTGTCAGGTCAGTGTCATATCGGATCACATCTAGTCTGTCAGGTCAGTGTCAAATCAGATCATGTTTAGTCTGTCAGGTCAGTATCATATCGGATCACATCTAGTCTGTCAGGTCAGTGTCAAATCAGATCACATCTAGTCTGTTAGGTCAGTGTCATATCGGATCATATCTAGTCTGTCAGGTCAGTGTCAAATCAGATCACATCTAGTCTGTCAGGTCAGTGTCAAATCAATCACATCTAGTCTGTCAGGTCAGTGTCATATCGGATCACATCTAGTCTGTCAGGTCAGTGTCATATCGGATCATATCTAGTCTGTCAGGTCAGTGTCAAATCAGATCACATCTAGTCTGTCAGGTCAGTGTCAAATCAATCACATCTAGTCTGTAAGGTCAAATCAGATCACATCCAGTCTGTAAGGTGGGTGTCATACCAGATCACATCTAGTCTGTAAGGTCAATGTCAAATCAGTTCATATCTAGTCTGGAAAGTCAGTCTCAAATCAAATCACATCTAATCTGTTAGATCAGCAATCAAATCAGATAACATCTAGTCCAGGAGGTCAGTGTCATATCAGATCACATTTTGTCTGGCAGGTCAGTGTCAAATCAGATCACACTTTGTCTCTCTGATCAGTATCAAATTAGATCACTTTTGATAATCTTACATACTGTTTCATTTAGAAAACAATTAAGCTCAGATAATATTTAAATGTGCATGATGTTGAGAGACGTTGCAAATATGGCATATGTTGCAATGCCTCTGAGTCGTGAATATTGAATGAGAAGTGTTGTGCAAGGTAGCTTACTTCATACTTCATACATCGTTACTTCATAAATAGTATTTATAGTTGAATCCAAGATTTTCAGTAGAATTCACATGAGTGGCATATCAATATTTTAGGAATTCCTATAACAAAGGAACTGATGGCAAAGTCAGGTTTAATCTGGCATTTTCCTTGTGGCAAAACCACAAGCGGCAAACAACCACATTTTCCGAGGTCTGGAACAACTGCTTAGGAATGTGATGGCATCAGAGTTTGGGCTGTCTTTCCTATTCTAATGAGTTGTACTTTGGACTGCTGATGACTACCCAGATATTATGAGTATTTACAGCGTTGCACATTCCACATACCTGTGTTCCACATATGAATGCTGAGGAAAATGGCTGTAAATATTAATGGTTCTCTTACAAAGTGAGGTTGTTTATCACTGCCTTGTCGGCAATTGGTTGGCTCCAAAAGACCAAAGTTCTGTTTTAATAAAGAAATTAAAATGTAGAGGATACTGATGATCGACAATGTAACAATATCTTCTGCTTCCAGTCACAAACACAGTCTGACAGCCGCACACTGTAAAATATCTGCAAAATGTAGCAATCTGGTACACAGTTGACTTACCTGCCACAACCCTTCAGCAAATTTACCAAAATGTTGTTTCCATCCTGAAATGCTATTACAAATCAGGTGTTTGCTCTAATTTCTTTATTTCATTAATCAGGGTACAGTAGTCATTTTGCATGTCCTACATTCATGCTGAGATCAACTCAAGATACTTTTCGTCCGGCGGAACTTTCCTTTTTTGCTCACGTGTTGACACACGTGGGCATATGTCGCAGCGATGTCTGTCTGTCTGTCTGTCTGTCTGTCTGTCTGTCTGTGTACTCAATATCTCAAAAACGGCTCATCAGATCAGAATCAAATCTGGTACATAGATTCAGTTTGCAAATGGCAAGAACTGATTAGTTTTTGGTGGGTGTGGCTTGCTTACTTTTTGCTCATTTGCATAATTAATTATTTTAGAAAAAAATGATATATATTGACAACGACTGCACACAATTTGATGAGATTCGCTACAAATGTTGATCACACCAAGATATATCAGCTTTGAAAGATATTAAGGGGTGACCTGAAAGATAATTACTAATTTGCATGTTTAATGAAATTTCCTAATTAGGAGTATATATCTGGATTTACTTGATCAAAATTGACAAAACTTGGTATGCATATTGAAAATACTATGATTTAACGTTATTGAAAGTCATTAAGCATTTTACTTCATTCAAATCCTAATTTGCATATTTAATGACCTTTTGAAATTAAGGCTATATATTTGAAGTTACATGACCAAAATTGATGAAACTTGCTTTGTACATTAAAGATACTATGATAGAATATGATTAAATGTCATTAAGCATTTTTACATCAGCCAATTCCTAATTTGCATATTTTATGAACTTTCCTAATTAGGGGTATTTATCTGAATTGATGAGACCAAAGTTGATGAAACTGGCTATGTACATTAAAGATACTATAATAGAACATTATTGAAAGTCATTAAGCATTTGAAGTTTAGCCAATTCCTTATTTGCATATTTAATGAACTTTCATAATCAGGGATATTTATCTGTATTGACAAGACCAAAGTTGACGAGACTTGCTATGTACATTAAAGATACTATGATACGACATTATTGAAAGTCATTAAGCATTTTTACTTCATGCAGCTCCTAATTTGCATATTTAATGAATTTTTGAAATTAGGGATATATATTTGAATTTACATGACCAAAATTGATGAAACTTGCTGTGTACATTAAAGATACTATTATGTAGGCTAACTTTATTGAAAGGCATTAAACATTTTTGCTTCAGCCAATTCCTAATTTGTGTATTTAATGAACTTTCCTAATTAGGGATATATACTTGGATTTATTTAATCAAAATTGGCATAACATGCTATGTACATTGATGATTATACCAGGTTATATCAATATTGGAAGTCATTTCGCATTTAAGTTTTCATGTCAGCTAATTTATAGTTTGCATATCTAATGAGCTTTCAAAGTTTGGAATATATAGTGTGAAGGACTTGACCAAAGGCAATTACACTTGCTATATAAAGTGGTGATACAATGACAGCAGTCAAAGAAATTAATATTTTTTTCAGCTAATTACATATTTCAATACTTAATGACCTATAGAGTTCATCTGTGGTGAATTATGTTCATTATGTTGATCATAATACTTTCAATGAAGTTGCAAACATGTGGCAAAGGTTCAAATTTACACATACATGTAACTGCAATATATAATGAAACACGTGAGCATTTACAGTTCATATCTGGTTGAATGACACAAGTCAATCAGTCGACTACTATGGCTATTTTTGTTGGTGCTCGATACATGCCTGAAAAATTCATAATGCTTCCCTTTGATGTGGCCAAGCATCAAAGAGTCAAATTTGACAGTATATATAGCCTGTTGGTTGCAGCAAAACCTCACAAGCTGTGGTTGCTCACAGCTCACAAGCTGTGGTTGCTCACAGCTCACAAGCTGTGGTTGCTCACAGCTCACACTTGGTGCCCATATTGCAAATCAAGCGTAAACACAGGATTTAGGTCTGGCTAAGTCAGAATCAGGTTGTACATTGCTAGAGACTTGTAAAATGGTAATAAAGTTGAAAAGAAAAAATTGATAAAATCAGATAGTGTGGAAATGACTTTTAGTCTCAAAAGTTACTACATTGACAATGCTGCTAGTTTGTTATAAAGAAAGCAAGAAAGAAAGAAAGAAAATTTGACCTGACTTTAAAGTGAAATTATTGAAAAAACAAATAAATGTACAAATACATTTTTAAGCAGAGTAATTTACTGTTACATTTCTCTTTGCATTCTTGCATTTTCATCATCATACATTTCATCATTTCGCGCCAAAACTGGAAGAATATGAGAAGTGATTCGATTTAGTAATTTAGTATGATTTTTGATTTTATCAAGAGGTTATGTACTTTGTTTGTCATTTGTAAAGTGCAACATAACTACAATAGCTTTATTTTTGTACAAGCATGGCTCAAGCAGTGTTGAGAATTTAGTTTGCATATGTCACTAAAAGTTTGGAAACAAATAAATTTACTGTAGATTGCTGCACCGATAATTAGTTTCCAATCTGTAGAGAGATCAAAAAGTAAGTCTTCATTTTGTAAAGAATAACAGTAAGTGTTTGCAAGTTATTCAGATAGAGACCAATCATATTAGGTGTCTCCATACAACAAAGTAACCATGACAACATCTTCTACCTAATGTAAACAAGTAGAAACAATGTAACCACTGACAATAAATAGTGTAGCTTGTTAGAGTAGTACAAATACTCTGCTCTTGTATTGACTGAGAACTTCATTTCATGGGACAACTGTGAAAATGTTTTTTTCTTCTTTTAGTTTTCTACTTTTGAGGAGTTTGTGTCTTAAGTGTAAAACTTGTCAATCATAAAGCGACATTAACTATGGTAAATGTAATTTCTGATGGCTGCAAACATCAAAAAGCAGAAAATTGTTTCCAATGGATTCCATAGTATTGTAGAATAGGAATCAATGTCACACTGACCTACAGTAGTTTTAAGCTGTGATGAAAACAATGGTATGTTTATTAACACGCATGTATCTAAAGGTTTGCACTTAAATTTGTTCCTTCATGTGTTTTGTTTGTCATGATATTCTCCGTGTTAATTCCATATGATTTGCGAGTTTTCCACATTTTCCAAATGAATATGTTCATATTCACAGGTCGACAGGTAGATGATCATGTCTCTCCAAGGGCCTCCCAAAAGATCAGCAACCCTCCTGGTGGAAAGTCTAGTATCATCTTTGGTGATTAGGTTTCTGCCAAACAAAGTAAATATTTTGTTCTATGAATAACATCAGATATTGAAGCAATTCCTTCCCTTATCTCTAAAATTCTATCATATATTCTGCTCTTCATGCTTCAATGACTTGTCCTTCAAATGTCCTTCTTAATTTGTAATCTGAATGATATTCACTGAAAATTTATGACAAACTTTTACAGTTGCTTTAATTTGAACATACTTTACCTGATGTAAAAGAAAAACCTGGAAATATAGTAGAATGGATTACATTTCTAAATTAAACCAATACATCTTGAATGACAATTACCAAAGGCACATTGAACACTTAAAATGTGCAAAAGTTTGATTTGCGTAAATTTTTCAAGACAGTTGATTTTGTACTTGCATATTGTACTTCTTAAGTAGATAATTTAGATCCTGTGTTACAAATTTGGTAAAATCTTGATAGATATCTGAATCAGTAATGTTCAACACCAGATAGTTGCTTTAAATCTAAGGCATTATTTAGAACAAACGAATTGTCATTCCATCTAAAATATGATGTAACATTGAAACCAATGACAGAATAACCAGTAATTCAAAGAAAAACTACAAAAGTACAGCAAAGATAATAATTCTATCAAATTTTTAACTCTCTACCCTCCATCATTGACATACATGTATTGTTTGTGATGTTATTGTACCTGTTGCCTGTTCATGCACCTCATGTCTTGTTTTGCTGTAGAATTAATGTATCTTATCTTTAGTGACTGCATGTAAGCACTGATCTTGCTCATTGTAAGAACGCATTCATTTCTTGCAAAACTTTCCAGCATTCCTGTACATTGTCTTTGTTTACTAGAGTCATGTATTCAGTGATAACTGCGCATACTTTTTTTGCTTTAAGTTTTATGTCAATTAGTTTTTAGTTGCATGTACACATACAAGTCCTATGCATTAGTGTGAATGTTTCAAATTGAAGTATGGATTGGATGGTGCATAGCAAAGCCATGAGGCGTGTAGTGCTTGCTTTGTTGACTCACTTGCAATTCAAGGCACTCACTGAAATTGACGTCGTATACAGGACATTGCATGACTGTCACACTGACTGTCATAATGTCAGGACAAATAGTTGTAGATGTCTATGGAATGTCATATACAGACAAAATGCTGACTTCATTTCATGATGCACTGACAAGTGAGAAAATTTACAGCTCAGCTGTGATGGAAGATGTTGTGACAAAGATGTTGGAAATATTTGCAAAGTATTGTACACAAATACACACCTGTAAATATAACACTACTTAATTCTTATTTGAAGATTCTTTTTTACTTTCAGGTGGACAAGATGACAGCTCTTACGGTTCCCAGAAGAGTTCTCGTCAGTCAAACAAACGCATACTAGCACCTCCAGGCGGTCGCTCCAATCTTCAATTTTAAATATCCACTGAATCTATTTTGAGTGTTATGCAGCAACAGAATCATGTAGTTATGCTTTTGTCAATTTGTAGATGTCTGAGAACAGAAAGGAACAAAAAATACTTGAACCTGTACTGTGTGTATAAATGGTTTGGTATAAAATTTGACCATGTGTAGTAGAAAGGCGTATGGTGTAATTGTGAATTGATAATCATTTAGAGTAGGTGTATGTAAAGTAGTCTAGGTGTTGGAAATGTTGTCAGTAAACCTAGTGAGTACAGTCACTAAAGAAGAACACGTGTTCATGAAAGATGTCATATCATGGCAGTACTGAAGCACTAACCTATCAAAGTTTGCAGCAACTTTAGATGTCACTATACGTCTGTCATTCTGTAAAGCTTTGACAAGTGCACTCATATATATATTCTATCATCAGATACTGTTTTAATGGCTTTTCAAATTACATACAGTGAGTTTTTTCACAATCATTTCATTTTAAGATTACCATGGCCAAGTAGTCTTAGAAAATAAAATCAGCAATGTTGCAGTGAAAGCATGAAAATGTCATCAAGATTTGAGATCAAGTGACAAATGAGTAGTTAGTTAATGTGTTTATGCTAGACAACAGAGTGCATGCTGCATGTATGGTGACTGAATTAATGAGCAGAATACAGCTCTGTTGTCACTGCACAGCTAGCTGACATTTTGAAAAGTAATAAGTAATGCTATTTATACATTATCAAGTACATTTGAAGTGCTTCTTTGTATGAAATGTGCCTCTCACCAGGGAATGGGAAATGATAATCCAAACACTTTGTGTTAATTCATTATTTTTGTAATTCCATGATCACACATTTGTAGATCAACGGTCATTTTGTTGTATTTAATATTTTTCATCTGGTTTAACATCCCAGACACAAAAACTATGCCAAGTTGAATTTTGTTTCACTCTAACTGAAATATCGTATAAAATACGCTGCTGCCCTCTCTCTTGATTTTGAAGCAAGGAACTTTGATTTTTGCATTCTCAGTTTTATATCAGTTTGAGTGATTGTTTCACTTAGAAATATAACTTTTGGCAGTTTGTACTCTGACTGTAGTATGGATGCCATGATTTAGAGTAATACATGCTGGGTAAAATTTGTAACAGACCACAATAGTGTAACTTTTGTCTCTCAGTCATCTTATCTGTGTCTCCGTTGTAATGTCAAAAGATTTGATGCATGAAATTGTGGATTTTCAACACAGATCTACACACATGCAGCTTAAATGGTAGACACAGCTAAATATTCAATCTTGATGATGTAGTGAAATCAGTAGGTTTAGATAACAAGCACTGATGCCAACAATCACCACTTCAGACTATCGGTTTCTATGAATATGTTGTTGTGTGGATGATTACTGTGGAATAGATCATTTTCACCAGGATTTTATTTCACTGTTTTGATAATGTCTATGGTTTTAAAATCAGAGAATACCCCTAACACAATGGTAATTATACATTTTGAGTTGCATTGAGTACAATACATTCAATAATCAGTGAATTAGGAATATTTTGACAGTATTCTAGTGCCTTTTTTCAAGAAACATATTTGTTATATAATTTTTTGAACAAGAATCACAGTACATTATTTTGTCTTGATTTTGTTTTTAGAGTTTTCTCCCCCGTCAGACATCCACCAGCTTAATACATTCTCAAATGATGCAATTATAAGGAGATAGTAACAACTTTTTATCAACGATTTTTTTGAAAAATTTAATGTAGAAATCTTTGAAGAGAGACATTCAAGTTATCATCAGATGTGTCTTTGCAGTAACCATGTGATGTGCAGGAGAACATTATCACAGTTCTGATGTTCTACCAAGTTGAACTTTATTGAAGTTGTGCGATAAGAATTGCAAACAGTAAAAAACCTCACTCTGAACATAAAAAAGATCAAATAGTCAATTATCACAGACATCTTTGAGTGAATATAATTTTTGACGTCAGAGTGAAAATTAGCAATTACCAGGAATTTACCAACTTGTGTGAGAAGTTGGAAGGTAGAAATGCACAAAATTGTGTGTGGCACTTGTGTATTTGTGGTAACAAGTTTGAATACAAAGGGTTCACAAATCCTGTACAATCATGACCAACTTTATATATTTCAATCCATCAAATACAACAATTTACATTAAGTCTCTTGTCCCTTCATAAAAAAAAAGATCAAAATTAAGTTGTGTAATTCATTGTCACACGATGAATCAATGTCACTAATCATTTGATGCAGTCTAGGTTATTTTATTCTCAATCTTGGTCTTTTTCAAAACAATATTTTTCATTTCGAATTTCAAATCAATCACTACCCTCATAAAGATGAAAATCAAATACAAATCATCTCCAGACTCTTGCCTTACAGTGATTGGTTAATAACTCTTCAATTTTACAAAAGGTCAAAGGTCTCTATCCTGTTTACCTTAACTGAATGTATGTGTTATTCTTGAGTCTTGAAAAACCTCCAAGCTGGAAAGTGCATATAAAATAAATGTGACGCTCAAAAAGTACCAAGTTTCTTTTCGTCTTCAATGCTTGCTATGCTGACTAGCATTCATTCTATCACTGTCTGCTATATATTGACTTCTATCATCATGTATAGGTACAGGTTTATCAGCACTGTTAAACACTCTCTGGTTTCATAAATACTTTTCACAATCAATAATCATGTATGCCACTCTCACAATTCACTTTACTTGACCATATACACATTCCTTATTGTGAGAAGAAAATCTGGCAACATTTTAGCTGATATGTGCTTTGTAGGTCTGCTGTTTATGATACAAATCTTATAAAACCGTGATTACCTGTCATCAGTTACCATTGTTATCACGTGATGTCTTGTCTAATTTTGTACACAAAGGCCTCATAGTAATGATATTTAGATTTGTTCAGATTGTGACAAAATTAAAGCCGCACTTTTCAATCCCAGGTTCTCGCATTAGTGGCGTTCTCCTCCCAGTCAAACATTTGGCCAGTACGGTGTTTGATTTCTATAACATTGATTACACAAACTGATCTCAACCTTTTGTCACATTTTGCTAATCCTGCAAACAGAGTTAATACAAGCGTTTGATTGACGGTCGGTTCAAATCGCCAACGGTCATTGATTCCCCACCACAAACGCTCGAGTATGTACCAAATATCAAAGCTATCTGACTTGTAGTTTTGAAGAAGAAGATTTTTAAAGATTTTTTTACCAAAAATGACAAAAATTGCCTTAAAAATACAAATATGCAAATTTCACCACGATTTGAACAAATCTGACTGAAGTCACCCTAAGTAAACTGCATATCAAATTTCAAAGCAATCAGACAAGCGATTTCAGAGAAGAAGATTTTTTTACCAAAAACACCAAAAAAATGCCCCAAAAATACAAACATGCAAATATCACCACAATTTGAAGAAACTTAAGTGAGGTCACCCCAAGTGAGCTGCATATAAAATTTCAAAGCAATTGGACTTGCGGTTTCAGAGCAGAAGGCAATTGTTGACGGACGACGACGGAAAATCAGCCTATTTGATAAGCTCCGCGTCGCTGACAGCGGAGCTAAAAATGTCATGAGAGCACGGCATCGATCACAACAAATCGGTCTATGTTCACGTCGCGACCCGCATGTATGAACGGTACCATGCAAGAAAAAAGTTCCGGTTGATGACGTACACAGGGGTAATTCGGATTTCTTATCCGTCCTGTTCTACGTCACACAGGTGGGAATTCGGTCCAGTTCATGTGATAAAGATATATACACACACACACACACACACACACACATCAACATGTTAAGGTATGTTTCTCTCCGAAGTTTAGCACTCAAAAGGGAAGAGCAGATTTTAAAATTGATTGAGTGTTGCTGAACAAATTCAAAGCCTAGACCAAGTATCATAGGCCTATATGGCCTCGTCCATGAAAGTAGAAATTAAGCAAAACAAAGAGAGAGCAAAAATGACAACTCTGGCATGGTAAAGCACTGGAAAATGTCACAACCCTGTTATAAATTTTTTATCATAACAATGTATCTAACAAGCTTCATCAAACTTTGTGATGTCATTCTGGAGACTATTCAATTTCAAGGAATAACCTATCAGAAAGAAAATAATTTTGCCGATGCCTAATAAGGACAGTTAAGACAGTCTTACATGTAACTGTATTGGTTAAATACTTTTATTTGTATGCATAGGCAACAACACTCTCTTCTGTTTCAGCACATCAATCTCTATGTAAAGACCTGTGTGTTAATTCTAGTAATTGCATCAGTGTCTGCTAACCTGTCTAGGCGTGATGATGGATGGTTTGAATTTGTGTTACTCTTTATTAAATATCCCACACATAGATCTGCTTTAAATAGATTCTCCCACATTATGGGACATGATCACTTGGATATACAATGGCATTACGGAATGGCTTTAATAATCTTGTGCAGCACTCTCATTACTGATGAAGGTTTACTGAACTGGTTGTGCATGATGTGTACTGCTTTGCAGAATAGCGCCCTCTCTGTTTAATTAAAAGAATAAATGCATGTACACAGTTTTTCTTCGTTTTATTGATTAATTTATTCCTCGGGTTTATCCATCAAATAATTATATTAAAAACTCATGCTATTGGAATTGGCAGCTTCAGGTTATTAGAGTTGTCAATAAATTGAAGTGCTAGCAGGTTAAATTGATTACAAAATAACACGGGTACTATTAGGCATATAAACTGAACGAGCATTTCCTTCGACACCATTCCTTCAAACGGTCTATATGTGGATCTTTGGCTCTCAATACCTTTCACTTAACATCAAAATTTAGATTGACATCCACCATTGAAATTTTAACGACTGAAAGAAAAATGTTTCTGCACAATCTTTAGTTAATTTCAGTACTAGAAAAACGTAATTGTCGTCAGCTTTCAACAATTCTATCAATTTTTTTTTCCTTTTGCTTCTCATTGGTAGTGATATCTGCTAACAAAGAGATTACCGATTACATCATCAATCAAGGCCTCCCTGCACCACCATATACAGAACACAGTTTATACTGCACAAAACTGAAAAACCAAACAAATTTGCATTTTATTCAAATTCCAAATATACGATGTTTTGTGATGGATAGGAAAACCATATATATTAGTACGCAGGGGTTTTTTGTGTGTGTGTGAAGGCACGCACTCCATCGAGAATAGTCGTTTGTTCGATAGTTGTCAGACAGTCATCACTTCCCATATACTTTTTTTTTTTAGATTTTCAACGATAACATATTGATTGATTTTCATCTACTCTGAAATCAATGCCTCTCCCACACATTTCTGACAAAATAGGCATTTGTCGTAGGAGTTTGTCATGCTATGGTTTGCATTTCTTCACGACATTTACTGATACATGACCGCTTCTCTGATACTTGGTAAGTCTTCAGCCCATTCTATACAAATGAGTCTACAATATTTTATAAAGGTCTACATTTGCCCTCCTTGTTATACCCCGAAAAAAACTAACTGTATTTTATGAACTTTTTAACTCAATTGCATTGTGGAATGTTTCATAGCTATTTGTTTACAGTAATATGTGGCTTATACGCCTATGCAGCATCGGTTAAGTCTTAACTATCCAAATATACGGTCTGATGTCCTGAAATTGTTGCCCTGGTCTATTTTATAATATCTCTGACCACGTATAAGACTGTCATTGCCATATTCCCTCTGCATGCCCTATTCCGTGCGTTGCAGAGATTACCCGCATTAAGTGATAGTGTTGTCGGTCCCTTAATTCAAACCAGCATAGAGTGCGCCCTCACCGCTAATCATTTGTACCTAAATATTTGAAAATTATGACCAACATTCACCGCTTTACAGGTAATTTGACGCTAAAATTGATTCCAACATCAACAAATCGGCAAAGTAAATGTAATTGAAGGCAACTGTCGAGTGTAGAAATTTGAATCAGCTTGCAATAAGGTGTAAACGCCCGAAAATGGACATCTCAGCCACTTTTGGCCTAACCGTCAAAATTGGTCTACTTCGGAACGGTGAAAGGGGTTTTTGAGGGAAAAAGTAACTGAGACACTTTTAAAGGTATACAGTCACCTCTAAATATGCCCATATGTGGTCAAAGGGGCGTTCCTTGATATTCAAAATGACCATTTGAGGGCGCTGTTTTTAAAAGCGGCCAACCGCATAAAATCTGTGATTGGTTAGATTTTCTCTTTCCATGATAACTGTGGCAAAATTGATTGGTTAGATTTTCTCTTTCCATGGTAACTGTGGCAAAATTGGAACAGGTGACAGTATACCTTTAAGGGATAACCATCATTTCGCGTCCTGGGTGTTTATATTCCTCAACCGTTGCTGAATGACATTTTCCATTGTGTAGGAAGTGACTATGTTTACGCATTAATGGTTCATTGTTTCTATCCAATGTAAACAGTAGAAATGTTTTTCAAGTATATTAATCAATTCGAATATCATTAATTTAGCTGTTCTCATCAATATTTTTGCATCATAAAATCTCTCTGCAAATCACAATTTGTTCATGTCGCAGCTTACCAAGCAAAACCAACGGCATAGTACACCAGGTTTGTAATTTTCAAACTGATTTCACTTTCTGTAATAGTTTTATATTCCGCCAAACTCACCAAATATTAATATGTAGCAATTGTCATAACGGAATAATTTTTAAAATATTCATTGAAATAGTTTGGCTTGTTTTGTTTGAACGTTTGGAAGACACGGTGAAGTAAAACCGATGGTTTTAAACACTGTGAGTGACAGTTACGAGCATTGATTGAAGTTTTGCAAATATGGATTCGATGGAACGTTTACACTGAGACACGGATGAAACAAATATATTCAGAGTCTATTGTTCTGTTTCAACAAAGAATATGCAAAATGTCCAGAGAGCTGTCATTCAACAAGTCAAGAATGTATGGTAGGTCAAAGTTCATAGCCTTATTTAACCAAGTCGTCGTACAACCTGCATGCGTCCCTTATTTACTCTTTCAGTGTTGTCTATTGCCATGTGTTGTTCAAATGTAATTATGTTGTGAAAACTTGGAATCTGAATCTTGCAAATAATTCTCTTTACATTGTTAGCATTTATTGTGCAACATTATTTTATTCTCTTCAACGGCGTTAATTGGCAGCCACTTGGAGAGAAGTTACAATTTTAATAATAAAGTTGATAATAAACAAAATTGAAAATAAAAAATATATATACAAGAAACTTACAAACATTAAAGCTCCATAAGCTGTATCTTTTGGCTATTTTTCAGAACTTTTGTTTTATTGTTTCCCTACACTTTCTGCATTGAATCCCTAAACTGTAATTGAATGCCAAGTATTTAGGATATCAGCACAACCTATATGAGTATAATCTATATTGTTATTGTTGAAAATTGTATTCAAGTCCGGACTAGAATTCATTTGTAAACAATAAACAATGATCACTACACACATACAAGCTGTGTTGATAAAAAAATACTCGAAATTTCAGCATGACAAACGGATTAGGGTCAGACACGGTTGTTGATGTACAGAAGCAGAATACGGAAAAACTTGCCACAAGTTACAGCTTATGTCCCTTTAAAATCACATGGACAAGACCGCAAAGATATTGTTTTGGAAACTTGCAGTGAATCGTATAAGATATCAATATTTCTGTTCAGTGATTTAAATAAGCAGTAAATGCGACCAACGGAACTACTTCTGTTTGTAGCATCGACTCTATTATGAGGTCTACAAATAAGGTTCCTTCTTCTGGGACTATACAAATGTGACAAAACATCTACATTGGAATATACAGTTAAAATATCCCTACCGAGATGTAAATGTGGAATATTAACACAATGCAGAATAAGTCATAGGCACATTAATGTCCTTACGAAAGCCATGTTTGACAGGTAAAAACGGAGAAAGCGTTTTTGGATTGATTCAATTCTCATTGCTTGGTACTTTGAGGATTAAAAATAACAATATTGAAACCAATGTCCCTCTACATATGCCATATGCATATACCTCTTCGTTTAGGATGATTGTATTTCATCGTTTCACAAAATAATTTAAGATGCGAATTCTTGCTGATCAAAACCACGTGATGCAGTCTACAGCGTCTGACAGGAAGTGGCCTTCACAAGTTGCATGTCTATGATTGGTCCAGCGTATAGAATTCGTGCAACTGACCAGACTACAAAGGGCTGCCATAAGCTTATGTACAATAAAGTCGAGCGACATACATTTATCCACTTACAAACTCTACATTTTGTCGTACACAATGATAGAATTGCAGCATCAGACAATACATGTTACGACATCCGTTTTGCCTTCGGAATTTTGAAAGTGTATCGTTGACTGAACGGTTTTAATGACTAATCATCGACAGACAACTGACCTTATTCAACAAGGTTGCTTATGCAGCACTCGGTATCTACAAGAATAACGTTTATGGAGAGTATCGAAATTGAATATTTAACCCGACATAAATGAGAAATTAAGAATGTTAAATGCGATGTGAAAAAGGGTAGTTGACAACATGACTCTTAGTAACAATTAGCAACTCTGATGTCTCATTCTGGTTCATGTGATTTTTAAGTACATCTTTTCTTCCAGATCGTATATTTATCAAAGCGTAAAATTGCATGGAATCTCGCTGATTTAATTTGATGACAGGAAAATATCTTTACGTTGTGTGCATAGTGATGAAAATACATCACCCAGGCCAATCTGGGACATGTTTACTGAAAACATACTTACAAACGTTTCTGATATATACAGAAGTTGACAGAATGAAAAAGGCAGTGTTGGAATTCTATTAGAATCAAATAGGAGAATATCTTTATATGCTTTCTGATCGATTATCTATTTACCAAACAGACAAAGCGCAAACATGAAAATATAGATCAAGCCTGTAAGCAACGAAACTCTTTATAATTTTAAAGGGACAAAGTCAGCCATTTTTCATGAATTTTGTTTGATACAAGATACACTTATGTTGTTTGACATGTTGAAAGATACTGAATGAATGGGTGACCATGCATATATTTGACCCCGGTTTTAGACAAATTAAATGAAACCATCGCGAAAATGAATTAATGGTCATAATCATTAATTCATTTTCGCGATGGTTTCATTTAATTTGTCTTAAATCGGGGTAGAATATAGGCATAGTCACCCATTCATTCAGTATCTTTCAACATGTCAAACAATATAAGTAGTATCTTGCATCAAACAAAATTCATGAAAAATGGCTGACTTTGTCCCTTAAAACCAGAACATTTAATGTAATTCAGTTGGTAGACTGTAAAGATTATTTGAAGGCAGGAATATTGACCGCACACACATAGTATCTGCATATTTTCGGTAAAATAAAAAGAAGTAATCGTAATATTTAAATGATATTCAATATTGACATTTCTTTCTTTTCTTTTCCCCTTCCATTTCGTAAAAGACGGGCAGTAAACTGTATTGACACTTTTCCTGTATGATGGACTGCTCAGCTTGTAAATACAAGGATTTATGGAAGAGTTCACGGTGAGTATAGTCAGCATAATTTCTATTAGAAGATGGAGAATTGTCAATTCTGCAATAGTCAATGTAACTACTTCAGAACGCACCAAGATAGGCACGGAAAGAATAACTACAGCTGGAATGACACAGAGAAAATTTACAACTTTAGTGATGGTCACTGTTCGGATAACTTGCCGCGACGTTTTGACGAGTTGTAAGTGTGACCGTAGCCTAGAGGCTTTGCTACGTCTGTACATGGTTCTAGTGATCTGGATGTATAACACGGATGCAAGACAGACACATGCAAGTAGAAGAGTCACTACTACACAAAAGAAACTTATTACACTTGAGTTAACTTCTTCCTCGGTCAGAAAATCAAAACACTTCTGTGCATACAGGATTGGCGACAGGATGCTAAAAATCCATGTCAGGGAAACAATAACAGCTGTCTTCTTGCCATCCAGAAATGTATGGACCCGAAAGGGATGACAGATTGCAATGTACCTTTCTACGCAAACTAAAGTCACAGTCAAAGAAGACTCAATCAATGGGGCAAAAAAAGATATATTCGAAATAAAGCATGGAAAGTTTGACACGAAAAATCTGAACAGTCGAAATCCAAGGTAAACAAGATCTGAAATCGCTAAGTTTACCAGCAGAGCGTGTGTTTTTGTCTGCATATCTTTTACTTTGAAGATGACGATGATAAAGGAAGTGTTGTTGAATATTCCCATGACGGCAATGCTGATGTCGATATAGAGAAGCATCTGATTTGTTGTGTCAAGCCATTGCGGTAAACTGGTTGAATTGTATCCGCAATTAACGCAGTATTTCAGAACCTCGACAGCCATTTTATTTTTATGTTTCACACGCGAAACGCGAATATCAATGATCCAACTGGAGGAAGAGTTTCTTCTGAAAAATGTCTTCCGTATACGTTGAAATGCTCAAATGAAGCTCAAATGACGATAAATTAAACCGCTCAAGAAACAACTGTTGAAGAACAGTGAAACGGTGTGCAGAATGTAAAGCATCGATTTGACACCGTTGAATATGTAATCAAATTCAACTGGCCGTTTGGGATGCTGACTTGAACGGTGAAGATGTCACTCCAGGACATTCGAGAGCAATAGATTGTTTCTGGAAAGAAGAAAAATATTTCAATCATTTCATGTTGTAATTTCATGTAATCTAATGAAGACGACCTAACTAATGACATTTTGACGACGTAGGGATACTCTAACATCTCCATTTGCTACATTTGGTCATGTCGCTTCAATAAATAAGAAGGAAACTTGTTGTTATGTGAGACAGCGAGGATGGATCCATGGAGAAGTGTCGCCATGCTGTATATATTGAACGTTAAGTGTCGCCACACCATGCATAAAACGTTAGGTGTCTCCATGCTACACATAAAACGTTAGAAGTGTCACCATGTCGTCGATTAAATGGAAGTAGCTAAACAGCGTACTTTCCCTTATAAACCGTTAATCTTTATGATTTCATTGCATATGTATTATTAACAAATTAACTACAAAAAACAACCAAGACAGGGGCGTTACCACATTGTGACTGATGAAGAGTTTCTGACCTTGAGCCTTCCATATTGAAGTCGTCAAATCAAGGTGTGTCCCAAGAAAGTCCGACATCTGAATTCAAAACGCTATGAAACCACACCTGTTATGGTATTTCAATATTTTGTAGGTAATTGAAACCTCTTAATACGTAATAATACTGATTTTCCATGGTGATGGGGTTGATATTTAAATGATCAACAAATTAAATGCTAACGATATTCCACTCTCACTCACCCTGTACGGTGTATGCATCATTCCTCATGCAAGAATAGAGACTGGATGAGTGACAGCACTGCAACGGCACATATCGGCTAGTTGCTCCATCGTTGGTAAGAAATACTTCAAGTTTTAACAATCCTTCAAACAATGATCTGCCTGCGATACATGGCACGTGGGACAGTCAAAAGACAAACGGCAACGACAGATTTCAACCCACCGAGTTGAACGAACCTGATCTGGCTAAGTCGTCTGCGAACTCAAAAGTGTAGCTAGCTATGCGAACCGAATAGTAAATTACATACATTATTATTCACATGTGAATTATAGGTCTACAATTGATAAGATTATGAACGTTGCATGGGCCACAAAATTCTCATACATGTTGTCTTAGCTGCTCAGTGGATTGCCAAACTGACCAAAGCCGAGCAAGTAAAATTATTATGATATTGGCTAAAGTATGACGATGTATCGGCTTGTTGACCCAAAATGAATCGCTCTCTTGTTCTTTTAGAAATTTATGGCGCTGACTTAACCTTTGTGTCATCCCACAATGCAGTGCATCTCTGGAAATTTACGGATGCATTATCTATTGGCTAGATAACCTATCGGAAAACCGAACATTGGTGTTTAATAATTAATAAATTGTCGAGGGGAAAAATACGTAATGACGATATGATCACCCCATTGAAGCTTCTAGACGCTAATATATGCTGCATCTTAATTTTCCGAACATTGTTCGACTCAGTAAACAAAGTGTTTGAGGATGCTGACGTCATAACGGCGAAATTCACTCTTTTTTCATTTTCGTATATCGTTTTCACTTCTAATAGGACTAAGCCTTATATTCTGCTTTAAGATTCAGCTCTTTGGATCCTCAACGATACACAGTGCCACTTCATCAACCGTGAAAGATGTCCAAAGAGTATAATGGATGATGTATGCCGCTTCCAATGTTGTTTACTGCTACGTTGACATCACTTTCAGAGATATTCTGAATTAAGAAATTTTCGTCTAATATCGTTTCGTCTATTTCCATTGTCATGCATTCCGGTTCTACACAGAAAAACAAGCGCTCATTCATTTTATTCTACTAATTATTATGTCATAGTTCATGAAAGGTCATTCTGCTGATATATTGAGTGTTTGATCCAAGGAAAATCTTCTGTAATTTCGTTGATTGACATTCTTCAGACGTATGAAACTACATACTTTTCATGGTTTCCACAGTTTCATTCCTCATAATTCTAGGAAAAACACGATTGGAATTTATTTGGTAGAATAGGATCTTTTAATTGTCCAAATTTATCAAAAATGTCAGTGCCATATAGCTGAAAGTTGCAATATTAAAAATTACCCATAAAAACAAGAGAATTGCGAAAAAGAAAAGTAGATGAGCTTAAATTTGCTGATTAAACTAACACTACTACAATATCCTATCTACTCAAATTACTCCCAATCGTGTTAAGGGCACTGTAACATTTGAGCCTACTACTTTTTAACATAGTATGGGAATGAAAGAAGGCATGGTCATAATTTCCATTTCTACTGATGAAATAGCTGATTTACAAATTGTGCCATAATTAGTTTACATCATGGAGTATGTAACTGTATCGACACTCCATAATACACTAAAGCATTTACAACCTACAACGCAACATATGTTACAAACACAATTTTCCGTCTGGCTTTTTCTGTATCTAAAATTATAGACTTTGAAAAAATTGAAAATGTTTGCCGTGTAATATGACCAATGAAATTTCCTCATACAATATTATCAAGTCACCCTAGCTTATTCATTTCGTCTTAGCCACAAAACTAATCTGGTGACATATGGATTTTTTGCATTTTAAAAGTCTCAAATATTAACCTTCAATTAAAAGAAAATAAAGAAGCATTGTTGGTTGCAAGCGCAGTGGCCCGATCACTCATCCGGCATCGTAGCAGACACTACCCGGGAGTCACTCAGTCTCCTTGACAAGTATTGTACAAATATGCACTTGCCTTCGTAAAATAATGTCTGTAAATCTTTTAGAAATGTTAAAATGTTCGACAGCATACAAATTCTTTAAAGTGTAACCGCGGTTCCTCTACCCCAACCGTGGTGTAACATCAAGTTTTACGAATCGAACTGCGCTACGTTATAGGTCGTCTTGACATTGAGGTAGCATCACCTTCTGCTCTGTGCCATCATATACAACTGGTCAACATCTCCATAGCGTCATTGTCTTTTGTCGAGGTCATCAAATGATGGCATACTTACTGACATATCTGTTAATTGATTTGTTTATTCATCTCATTTATTTGTTTATTCATCAAATAAAGCTGATCACAACAGAGGGGTTGTTAAAATAAAATGAACATTATATCCACGCAATTATATTATACGGGTGGCCGGTAAAGATATACAAATAAGTGCTATATCCGCGATTTAATTCAGCTGCAACAAACGCCAGCTTTCAGTTACAGAATATTTCACTTTTACCACGTTTCATTCTATAATTTCGATACACTGCGATAATGTAACAGCAATAAACAATCTAAGCGACAGGTACATCATTCAGTTCGGACGAGTTCACTCAATGTGAACAGTCCTTCTTGCAAAGGAAGGAATAGTATGAACGACTATTGAACAAGCGATAACCTTGAAGGGACATTAAATGTGACTTTCAATGATATTTTAGTTATCTTTGATCTAAAAGAAATATATTTTCTAATTATACAAAGTATTTCCTTGCCACCGCTCTGCAATAATGTAAAATATGCAATGTTATCGTCGAAAAAGCTTTTTTCGACGATCACACAAGTTAAACACCACCAGACATTTCAACACAATTTAGCAAGTTGTAACAAGGCTGAATCTAAAGCAATGCATGACGGCGGGTAAAGTGTTATCCCTAACCTCCGGATAGTCACAATATTTTATTTATTTATTTATTTATTTGCACAAAATGATACATAAAACACCACAAAATGAACAAAATTGTGCATGGATTACACAGAAAAGTCGAAAGACTTATTTCCACTGTGGTCCATATTAACAAAAGACTAACAAAAAAAGAAAAAGTACAAAGTGAGAAATCCGACAACAGAGAGTAAAACAAGCACTTCCAAAAATAAGTTAAACGGACTAAAACCCTCTGCAAATCACACCAAAGATTAAATGAAATCTCTCCTAACACGTTCGACATAAGAATCTTGCAAATGACGTTTTAACTTTTTTTAAAATTGTAATTGGAATCAATATTCCTTATACTACGTGGAAGGCAATTCCATAACTGCGAAGCTGAGTACTGAAAACTTGTTTGAAATAATTAAGCTCCTCCTGGGATAAAAACTGAGTTATTGCCAGAACGTGTATTATAATTGTGTACATTTTGTCTGGTAATAAAATGTGACGCTAGGTAGGATGGAGCTTGACCCCTTATTATTATATGCATGAGATTCAGTTTCAGATACGACACTCTTTGCTCTACACAAAGCCACCCAGTTTTTCAAAGTGAGCTGGCCCAATATGTTCCCTGGGGTGCATACCTAGAACAAACCTTATTATTTTATTTTGTTTTGTTTGTAGTCTATGTTTGCTGACAACTTTCAAACCTTGATACCAGTAGGCACAGGCATAATCAAAATGACAATTAATGAGACTGTTGGCAAGAAGTATACGTGTTTTCCTGTCCAAAAAGTGACGTTTGCGAAACAAAAACTTAAGACGAATGTTTGCCTTCTGAATTATTTGTGTGGCCATACTCTCTCCTGATAGTGTTTGATCCAGATCGGCACCCAAATAATTAACGATATCCTTGGCGATGACATTGGTATCATTACAGACTATTTCCAGCGTAGACTGTTCTTTAAGAAATGATTCGAGCCAAAAAGAATTGACTCAGTTTTACCAAGATGTAAAGTCATTTGTTATCCACTAACCATTCATTCAAACTTTGCAATTCTAAGCTTAGTTCGTTTTGTATTTTACCAATATCCTTGTCAGACACCATCAGTGCTGAGTCATCAGCATACAAAAGAAGTTTACAATTTACAGCAGAACACATGTCATTAACATATATTGAAAATAGAATCGGACCCAGTATCGATCCTTGAGGCACCCCACAATTAATCTGATTAAATGATGACATATGATTATTTACGTTGACCACTTGCTGTCTGCCAGTCAGATAAGAACTGAACCAACGAACAGCTTTTTGACTCAGGCCTATCGCTTTAAGCTTGTCTAATAAGATCGTATGATCCGCGGTATCAAATGCCTTCTTAAGGTCGATAAGCACCATCCCTGTTCGTTTACCCTGATCAGTGATGTAAATCAAGCATGTATCAGTAGAGTACCCTGGTCGAAATCCTGATTGAAATTCATACGGTAAGTTGTTTTTCAAAAGGTACTCTTCTAGCTGGTCATAAATTTTCTCTCCAGAACTTTAGAAACAATGCTTGTAATCGAAACTGGCCGATAATTACCTTCAAAAGTTTTGTCATTCTTTTTGTAAACTAGGACAACTTTGGCATTTTTTAAATCATTCGGAACAACTTGTTGATGAATTGATAAATTAATAACATGAGTTCGAGGAGCAGCAATTTGCTCAGCGCCGTCTTTAATAAATTTGGCTGGAATATTGTCTAAACCTGTCGATTTAGTGCTGTCAAGAGAGGAAAGATGCTTGTAGACAATATAATCACTAACAAGGGACAGTTTGAAATCGTTTTCTACAACTCCTTTGCTAGAGTAAAAATGTTTGACATGGTCTATGCCAAACTTACCTGACATAGGAGGTAGTTTGTCAACAAGTGAAGATGCTATTGTGCTGAAGAAGTGATTAAATCTTTGTGCAACTTTTGTTTTATCAAAACAAACCTCATTGCCTATAACCAAGCCAATATTTGTGAAATTAGAACCAACTTTTTAAGGGGAGCTCCCAAGCTTTCCAAGATTTTCCAAATCTCTTTGCTATTATTTCCACAATTGACTAATTTTGTCTTGAAGAATTCGGATTTTGCTCGTTTGATAAGTCTGGAAACCTTATTTCTCTGAAGGCGAAACTGCCTAAATAGGCTGTCCTCCCCGTGTTTTTTTAATTTCCTAAATAACAATATTGTACAGATAACTCACAGCAGAAAAACGCTAATGAGTTTCAAGTGATTGCCATCATCAAATGTCAATCATTGTCACTGCATGGGGTATCCTAAAGAAAAGTACTAGAAAAAGCTGTAATGAACAAAACGTGAAAACAGGTAAATCAATGTAGACGTACGACTTGTTAAGCTGTCTCTCCTGCGAAGAATTTGAGGATTTTGCAATTCCTGACGCTTTGTTCGCTGAACATACCTTGTCGCATTTCCAATACAAGATTGAATGAAACCAATGAGATTTATCTTGCGCCGCTCTAATCGACTTTGACGAGAGGTTCCGTTTTCGGCGAAGGTATATTTAAGGACGGTACGTGACTTGTGTAGGACAGAGAGTCGGGATCAAAACCATCTTTACCATTCAACCAGTAGGTGTATACAGACCCCTTGCCCTGTAAAGTGACAAATTACATTGCCATTGTCAAACGGTAAAACGAAAGGTGCATTGCAGTTTCTGTGTGGATAATATTGTGATCACGCAACTGTCGATTTACGGTGAAAGAGATGGTGACTTGAACGAAGTGTACAACAGCTGTACTTAGTCTTGTAGAAAGAAAACAATGCGAGGTTGAATGATCCAATATTTTAAGTATGCTTTCCATCGAATCGTCCCTTGTATCTCTAGAAGATAAAGATCTCAACCTGGAAACTAAGTAACAATTATTATTTGGAATTTGCTATATTCTTGGAAATGTTGATTTTTAGATTATAATTTTAAGTGAAGAAAACTATTGTATGACGTACAGATGATGGTCGTTGACTTGACCGACATCGTTGAAGTTCAATGTCATGAGTTACGACTCAAGAAAATGCAGGGACTAATTTGCACAAATTACAACACCTCTGTAACTAGAAAAGGGTGGACTCCAGAAAAGATGGGACAGATCAAACATATGAAATGGGTATGATTTTTTCTATAAACTGATTAAGCTATTCAACAATTTTACCTTCAGTTCCATCAGTCCACGTTCAGTCATGTAGTAGCCTCCTAACTGAGTCAGTAAATCTTTAGTTTGTAAGCTGATATTGTTACGTGCAGAGAAAACGAACAAAAGGGTGAACTCAGCAGTTAACGTTTAAACAAAATTTATTACGAAAATAAAACTAATTGCTAAGTCAGGGATAGAGTACAAGCTTTAAAAGTGTACAGACTACTTATCTCAGCTGGGACGGCAAAGCTCCAGTCTCAGAGTTGTAACAGTCAGTTGGATGAATGAACAGTCCTTGCAGGCTTGAAGCTGCACAAAGTCCACAGTATAAATCCAGCGTTGGCAGTGAAGGTCTTGAAAAGTCTTGAGAATGACTACTGCTGGAGTTTAGTAACACACAAGAGACACGATCCCAAAAGTCTGACTGGAAGCTGAGCACGTCCCTTTTATAAAGGCATATAAGAACAATCTAGAACTTTTATTGACATGCTAATTACTGTTCTAAAATTATCTCCCTTACACAACTAATCAACACTTTCCAGAACATTCCAAACATGACTAATTGAATTCAAGGTTGTGAGGTCATCAAGGGCAGTGACCTTGAGAATGTTCTAGACTAATTGAACTCAGGTCATGATGAGTGTGGGGGGAATGACCTACATAACACACCCCCTCTTCAAAAAAAGAAAATTTTTCAAAGAAAAATCTTTCTTTTACAAATGTAATCTTGAAAAGGATTTAAGTACTCAAATTTTGTTTTACTCTAAAGTAAAGTTTCTTGAAAGTGAACAACAATAAAATTTCTTGAAGTGAACAACAATAAACTCTAAATACGAGAGAGACAGTCTGCAATTAAATTGTCTCTGCCTTTGATATGTCTAATGTCAAGATTAAACTCCTGTAACATTAAACTCCATCTTAGCAATCTCTGATTTTTGCCTTTAAATTTCTGCAGAAAAACAAGAGGGTTGTGATCAATATAAACCACTATTGGCTGATTTGAAGAAGTAACATAAACTTCAAAATGCTGTAAAGCTAATATCAAAGATAAACACTCTTTTTCAATTGTAGAGTAGTTTCTCTGGGATTTGTTAAATTTGCGTGAAAAGTAGCAAACAGGATGTCCCATGACTATCTTCTTGCAATTTGTTGTTGGAAAACTTGAAATGGCACTGAACTTGGCATAAAGTATGCATGGCAAAGTCCAGTTATTTTTATTGAGTTCAATAAAGTCATTGTTCGGCAAATACTTGGCTTCCTCTTGGAGATATTCCGCTTTTGCATGATTCAGTCCGTCTGGATGTTGTTCCACTGGATTACTGTCGCAGACATCTTCGTTGTGATAGGTGATGTTTGTCCTCGTTGGAATATCTTGAAACAGGTGTTTATATTCGTGGAGCAGTTCTTTCACCTGTTGTTGTTGTTCTGGCTGGAGGTGTGCCAACTTTGTAGACTCCAGCTTCTCCAGGATTTCTGAGTTCTGAAGCTTGACCGAGCCCAGCTTTGAGTTTAGAGTATTTTCACTCAAGTCAGTTTCAGTATCACTATCTTCATAATGGTTTGAACTGACTGCACTGACAGGCTGAGTTATAGTAGGATTATCCCTATCCAAATATGGCTTAAGCATATTTATGTGACATAGCTGTTTTTGTTTTCGCCTGTCAGGTGTTATTATGATGTAATTTAAATCACTCAATTTCTTATCAATTAGGTATGGCCCAAAGTAACGAGCATGGAGTGGTTTGCCAGGAACCGGAAGTAGAACAAGAACCTTTTGACCTGGTTCAAACTTCCGTTTTGAGGTGCTTTTATCATATTTGGTTTTCATTGACTGCTGAGATGACTTAAGATTTTCTCTGGCTAATTCACATGCTTTAGAGAGTTTTGTACGAAAATCTGACACATATTGCAAAATATTCAGACAATCATCGTCGTCAGACAGGAATTTCTCTTTAACGAGCTTAAGTGGGCCACGGACTGTATGTCCAAATACAAGCTCAAATGGGCTAAAACCAAGAGACTCCTGAATTGACTCTCTAACAGCAAAGAGCAAAAAATGAATTCCTTCATCCCACTGCTTCTCTGTGTCAAAACAGTAGGTCCTAATCATGTTTTTCAAAGTTTGATGAAATCGCTCAAGAGCACCCTGACTTTCTGGATGATAGGCGGATGACCTATACTGTTTAATGCCTAGCTGATCCTTACTTGTTGAAAAATACCAGACATAAAGTTGGAGCCTTGATCGGACTGGACACATTTAGGGAGGCCAAATAAAGTGAAAAATTTGACTAAAGCTCTCACTATAGTCTTTGTCTTTATGTTTCTCAGTGGTATGGCTTCTGGGAACCGAGTTGATGTACACATTATTGTCAGCATGTACTCATTTCCTGATCTTGTTTTTGGTAAGGGCCCAACACAGTCTATTAGAATCCTACTAAATGGTTCTTGAAATGCAGGAATTGGCTGTAAAGGGGCCTTTGGAATGGTCTGATTCGGCTTTCCTACCATCTGACATGTGTGACAAGTTTTACAGAAATGTGTTACATCCTGCCTGAGATTAGGCCAATAAAAGTGACTGAGAATTTTATGATAAGTTTTCCTGACTCCTAAGTGACCAGCCCAGGGGGTTTCATGGGCCAGGCGCAATATTTCAGCACGGTAGGGCTTTGGAACCACAATTTGATGTTTTATAGCCCAATCGTCATCAACCAAAACATCTGGAGGTCTCCATTTACGCATGAGAATACCAGATTTTGTATAATAGGAAACAGAGCTATCTGAAGTTTTATCTTCATCATCTACCCTGTCAAACAAAGACAAAATATCTGGGTCTTTGTGTTGTTCTGCAATGAGATTTGATCTAGAAAATGTCTGACTTTGGTCAGCAGAAGTTTTACTGGAAGTTTCAAATCCACGAGGGATAACGGAATGCTCCGTGTCAAACACCTGACTGAGAAAGGTGTCATTTAAGTCAACATCTGTGACATTATTTTTGAGAGTATTTTGATTCTCAGAAGTTTTCTTTGACATGGCTCGAGTAATGGCACATGATGGGAAAAGGCCGGGAATGTCTTCCTCTATGGCTCTGGATTTTGATCTAAACTAGGATTATCAGTCACAAGTGGATTAGTAATGACCTTGTCCCCAGCAAGGTCGTTTCCAAGAAGAAGGTGAATCCCTTCAAAAGGCAAAAAAGGCCTAATACCTAAAGTCACAGGTCCAGAAACAAAGTCCGAAGACAAATAGACATTATGGAGAGGAACAGGAATAAAGTCATTACAATCTACCCCCTTAATAAGAACTTTAGAACCTGAAAATGACTTTTCAGAAAACGGCAGGGTATCTGCCAACAAAAGAGACTGGGACGCCCGGTATCTCTTAAAATTTTGACAGGGGTAGCGGAAGAGAAATCACTAGAAAGTGATATAAAACCATCATGAATAAATGGTTCGAAAATACCCATAATGCTATCTTGAGAAGAATTGACCTTGACCTCATTAATTGGGGATAAGAGGGGTTTAACCTCAGAAAATGTGTTGCACACATTATTAGACTCTAATTGAGTTGATGAAGAAATAAAGCCGGTTGGCTTAGATCCACTTTGACCACTTTGACCTTCACGTTTTCTTTTCAATTTGAAACACTCTGACATTAAATGGCCGTCTTTCTTGCAATAATTACAAGAAAGTGTACCGAACTGTTTGTCAGAAGGAGATTGAGACTTGGGATCTGATGATGTGGGAGTGTTACTTGAATTTTGTGAACTGTTGTCATTTGATTTTCTACTCTCCTTTGAGAAATTCTTGGATGAAAAGGAGGAGTTAAATTTACCTGCATTGTTTCTGTAGGAAAAGGACTGGGATGGTTTGCTGAGAAATGAAGATTTGTGGGTCAATGAATAGTCATCGGCCAAACGTGCAGCAACCTCTAATTTATCTGCCTTTTGTTCATTGATAAACGTCTTGATGTCACTCCGGATGCACCTTTTAAATTCCTCAATCAAAACAAGCTGTCGTAATTTGTCATAATTCTGACTGACCTTTTCAGAAGAGCACCAACGGTCAAACAGTTGTTCTTTTGTTCGAGCAAATTCAACATAAGTTGATCCTTCTTCTTCTCACAATCCCTAAATTTCTGACGGTAAGCTTCAGGCACCAACTCATAGCCCTTGAGAATTATTCCTTCACAGAATCATAATTTGAAGCCTGCTCTACTGACAACTGAATGTAAATTTCTCTGGCTTTACCCACCAAGCACTCTGCAAAAGCATAGACCAGGACTCCTTAGGCCAATTCAGACTCTGAGCAATTTTCTCAAAATGGAGAAAATATTTATCAACATCCTTTTCTTGGAAAGGGGGAACTAACCTGAAATGCTTAGTGATGTCAAAATTGTCTGAAGGGAAGAATTTTCCTGACTTTCCAAGCTCTAAACGTCTCATTTCTAACTGCAGTCGGGTGTTCAGCTAATTCTCTTTCCTTTTCTTTTTCCTCTCTTTCTTTCTCCCTTTGTCTTTCTTCCATTTGCAATTCTTTTCTTTCATTTCCAATTCCCTCTCTTTCTGTCTTTCTTCCATTTCTAATCTTTCCTGCCTTTCTTTTTCTTTCTGTCTTTCTTCCATTTGCAATTCTTTTCTTTCATTTGTAATTGCATTTGTATTTTTTCTTTTTCTAATGCCAATTTTTAAGCTCCAAATCTGCCTGAATTTCTAATTCTAATTTTTTGAGTTCGAAGGAAGACTCAGGCTCATAATCTTTTAAGGCAGACTCTTCAAAATGGCCAGAATTAACTAAATGTTTTGCAATCTTGAATTGAATTTCTCGCTTGCGCATAGATCTTTTGACATCTACTTTAAGGAAATTTGCCAGTGCTATGAGGTTGTCTTTTCTGAGGGAATTAAATGTGCCCTGATCAAGGTCATTCATAAATTCGTCTGGCTTAAATTCCGCCATGATTAAATTTCGCTGAGTTCACAGTATATAGTAGTTTTGAAAAGGCTGTCAAAATGTTGTCAAACGGCTCAAAATATTCGTATCCCGGACAAGCCCCCAATTTTGTTACGTGCAGAGAAAACGAACAAAAGGGTGAACTCAGCAGTTAACGTTTAAACAAAATTTATTACGAAAATAAAACTAATTGCTAAGTCAGGGATAGAGTACAAGCTTTAAAAGGTACAGACTACTTATCTCAGCTGGGACGGCAAAGCTCCAGTCTCAGAGTTGTAACAGTCAGTTGGATGTATGAACAGTCCTTGCAGGCTTGAAGCTGCACAAAGTCCACAGTATAAATCCAGCGTTGGCAGTGAAGGTCTTGAAAAGTCTTGAGAATGACTACTGCTGGAGTTTAGTAACACACAAGAGACACGATCCCAAAAGTCTGACTGGAAGCTGAGCACGTCCCTTTTATAAAGGCATATAAGAACAATCTAGAACTTTTATTGACATGCTAATTACTGTTCTAAAATTATCTCCCTTACACAACTAATCAACTTTCCAGAACATTCCAAACATGACTAATTGAATTCAAGGTTGTGAGGTCATCAAGGGCAGTGACCTTGAGAATGTTCTAGACTAATTGAACTCAGGTCATGATGAGTGTGGGGGGAATGACCTACATAACAATATGGATACGATTCGCTGTGTGTAAAGAGATCACACTAATGTCAGAGGTCAACTCGCACTAGCATCGTGAATGCACAACAATTTCAGACAAAGGTAAGGACGAAGGTGAATCATTAGGGACTAGTCAGTTTCTTCGGCCGGGGGTGCTATTTTTTGCGGACATCAAAAAATGGCTCACCCCTATTCCAACTTTCGTAATATATATATATATATATATATATATATATATATAATATATATATATATATATATATATATATATATATATATATATATATATATATATATATATATATATATATATATATATATATATATATATATATATATATATATATATATATATATAAAATTTTGGGGTATATTTTAAATATTCAGTCATTCTGTGTTTTAATGAAATTATTGATATGTCAGTTGTAAGATAGGAATTTCAAAGTTTCAATTTTAAGGTTTGAATACAGAATTTTTGAATGAGCTGTGAATGTATTTTACACTTTCAAGATTAGGGACTGGTCAGTTTCTTCGGCCTGGGGGGGGGGCGGTGGATTATTTTTTGCCGACGTCAAAAAGTGGCTGACCCCCCCCATTCCCAATTTTGAAAACAGGGTGACCCCCCTATTCCCAATTTCGAAAACAGGGTGACCCCCCCCCCCCTGCGGCCGCGCGACATAAGTAAAGCAAAGGTGGACATAAATTATATATATATATATATATATATATATATATATATATATATATATATATATATATATATATATATGTATATATATTATATTTTACATTTTATATATATTTATATTTTAAATAGTCATTCTATGTTTTAATGAAATTGTTGACATGTCAGAGTTGTAAGATAGGAATTTCAAAGTGTCAATCTTAAAGTTTGAATACAGTACATTTTGAATGAGCTGTGAATGTATTTTACACTTTCTATGCTTAACCAGATGTCCTGAACTGTTGTACAGAAATGGATGTCAATCATTAATATCAAAGAGGAAAAAGCAGTGAATCAAAAACTTTGATGGGTGTTAAGACTTGCCAACTCCTGAGGAGCCATAGAGAGCTTTTTAGCCAAATCTGATGTGTACAGTGTCTGAGAGGACCTTTCTTGTAACATTGAAACCATAAAAGCACAGCTAATAATGACAAAAACTGCCTTTTTTAACTGTTATTTTGTTCATAAAAAAGCATCTTTCTACAGAAAACCTGAGACACAAGGAAAATAATTCCATCAATGAGAAGGAAAGATATCTTGTCATTTTTCTATCTCTAAAATAAGTCATTGTATCAAATATATATTGTGAAATATTTGTGCATGTTGCTTTCTCATACTGAATTCTCATAGAGAGAACAGAAAAGTATCAGGAATTTGTCATCCTTTTCGTATGAAATGCAGATTTCATAATGGTACACTTTCACTTAGCAAACATCAAGATATCTGTGACATAAATCTCTGATTTATTAAAGTATGGCGCCCGAAGGGCGCGCCGAAAAATATGAAACATCCTGATATCTCTGATATATATGCCTTGTATATTAAAGTCATGCACCTGAAGGGCATGCTGAAAAATGTCTGATATATTAAAGTAATGAGCTTGAAGAGCACGCTGAAAAATATTGAACATACAGATATCTCTGATATATGTATGTTTGATATGTTAAAGTTGGGCGTGCTGAAAAATATGACTGATTATTAAAGTTACGCGCCCGAAGGGCGCGCCGAAAAATACAACTGAATGATGAAATTTGTGGCTGACACTAGCATTTTAGGCAATGATGAGCCTGTGTCAAAATTCAAAAACACACTGACCCCCCCTATTGGGCATTTTAAAAACATGGTGACCCCCCCTATCACCAAAGTCAAAAACAGGGTGACCCCCCCCCATGAATCCACCGCCCCCCCCAGGCTGAAGAAACTGACCAGTCCCTTAACAAGATTAACAAGATTTCCAGAGCTGCTGTACATAAATGGATGTCAATCATTAATGTCAAAGAGAGAAAAGCAGTAATCAAAAACTTTGATGGGTGTTAGACTTGCCAGCCATCCTCTTACATCACATGAGAAGTTATTGAGAGCTATTTTTATGAGTTGTAGCCAAATGTGACGTGTGCAGTGTGTGAGACGACCTTATATTTTAACGTTGAAACCATAAAAGCACAGCTAATAATGACAAAAACTGCCTTTGTTGACTATCACTTATAATTAGTCATGCAAAAACACCTTTCCCTTGAAAATCTGTGACATAAAGGAAAGTAGTTGCATCAATGAGAACGAAAGATATCTTGTCATTTTTCTCTTTCTAAAATATGTCACTTTATCAAACATAAAGTGAAATATTAGCGCATGTTGCTTTCTTATACTGAATTCTCATAGAGAAAACAGAAAAGGATATAGGGAATCGAACTTGTCATGCTTTCCATATGAACAGCAGAATTTATAATGATTAGTACACTTTGCAAAACAGACTTTCAATTTACAAATATCTAGATATCTCATATACATATATATATATATATATATATATATATATATATATATATATATATATATATTTCGTATATATATATATATATATATATATATATATATATGGGTGTTAGACCCATATATAATATATATATATATATATATATATTATATATATATATATATATATATATAATATATATATATATATATATATATATATATATATATATACGAAATGGATTGCTTGTCAATGCAGGCAAAGTATAGTGCTCAATGCATTTCTGCAGGGCGGTAATACTGAGAATCTAGGAACTTGTAGTTGTCAGTCTACAGGCTGTTTCATGCGCTAAGCAATCATCAGGAGTCCTGATGATTGCTTAGCGCATGAAACAGCCTGTAGAGTGACAACTACAAGTTCCTAGATTCTCAGTATATATATATATATATATATATATATATATATATATATATATATATATATATATATATATATATATATATATATATATATATATATATATATATATATATATATATATATATATATATTGTACATTAAAGTTATGGGCATGTCGAAAACTGTGACTGAATGATGCAATTTGTGGCTGGTAGGATGCTTTGCAAAACAAACTTCAAAAATATGCAAACATCCACTGACTGATGAAATTCGTGGCTGGTACGATGTATTTTAGGCAAGTATGACCCCGTGTTGTAATTAAAATAACACACTGACCCCCCCTCCTATCGAGTATTTCAAAAACATGATGACCCCTCCCCATCACCAAAGTAAAAAACAGAGTGACTTCCCCCCTCCCCCATGAATCCACCCAGGCCGAAGAAACTGACCAGTCCCATGGTACACCGAGATACAATTTAGAATCTCTCTCTCTCTCTCTCTCTCTCTCTCTCTCTCTCTCTCTCTCTCTCTCTCTCTCTCTCCCTCCCAAGATTCAATGAATTCCTCGTGTGGATATTTCTCAACGGTAGGTGGTGTTAAACTCACGCTCTCCCAGAGTTTCCAAACGTTCAGCGATGTTAACAGTGTTGCCGAATAAACAGTAGCGGGGCATTTTAGTTCCGACGATTCCTGCGACAACAGCACCTGCAAAGAAGTACAGTTCTCTTTACTTGCAGGTGAAAGCATGACTGTTTTCAGAAAGTTGAAATGGTTATAAAGCATATTACATGTATACGGACATCTTTGGTGATTCAGAACACGGCCATAGAGAAGCATAATTTCAATATGTGTAAAATTGGTGGCGTATGACAAGCATTGTAACGTGTCAAAGTTTTGTACCAAAGTTTTTTAACCGAACCTGCTAGAGATTGAAACAACGAGGAAAGTTGTATCAAAATTATTTCTTGAATCATGACATCAGTTCGTGTTCATGACTCATATAGAGTAATGTAAGACTGCATCAATCAGATGTGCAATAGTAATCCAGGATCTTATTGTTGAAAACATACTTTGTTGATTTTCATTAAGTCATGACGACCTTTGATTGGTTGAAAGAATGACATGTTTCATTGGGAAAACAAACAAAACCATTGATGTACCGGAATGGATTCCAATGCGCAGTCTCATTTCAACTTCTGGAAGATGGGGTAATAACAAGCACGATATACGATGGCTCAGATCCAATGCCAAAGTGGCGATCTCACCGGCGTGTCTTTGTCCATTTCTGCGAGGAACACCTGACGAATTAAAGACCATCATCATATCTTAGAGTCATTTTCAAACTGTCAAGACTGCTATCCGACATTTTTAACTACAATACTCCGTATTCCAATATCCGATACATACCAACAAAACACATATTGATTAAATTGAAATTAAAAAATGAAAGCGCATGATATGTGTAATGATTAGCTTGTCTTTGCTTCTGACGTCATTCATAGTAGTATGGCAGTCCTTTATATCGTCAATACTTATACTTACACAGTTAAACTCAGGGTATTTACACCATCAGCAAACGATATTATTGCAGGTCTACACGCGCAAAGTTGACAATATTCTGAAGGCTCAAATTTTTGTAAAACGATTTTAGTAGAGTCAAGATAAATCATGAAGTAAGATTTCACACACACAGTGTGTTAACATGATAATGAATGAAATGAAGAAGATACGGCTACAGTTTCCTTTGATTGTAATGTATCATGTAGAGTGATTCAGAAGTTTGCGATGGTTGAGCTGTAATTGTAAAAGAACGACCAGATACATAGATGACAGCAACCTGATGTACTCAAGTATCCAATCTGTCTGGTGTAACAATGTATCTTGCACAGTAAACCATTCTCAATGAAAAAAGTTTCCTTGCATCAAAAGTGTATCTGTTGTAAACTTTAGATCAAATACAAAAAAATTGAATGTAGAAGTTTCGGTACAACGACATTGTGATTGGTAGCAGGTCAACTTTAGCAGTCGATATGTAACAGAAAGTCCATTTATACGGTCTATTAAAGCAGTTTATCGATGGCCGTGCGCAAAGTGAACCCAGTCGGTAACTACATGATGATAGCACAATGTATGATTTGTTTCCTCAGCTTTTGCTCAAATCTTGTTTTTCTCTATGTATGTATGTATGTATGTATGTATGTATGTATGTATGTATGTATGTATGTATGTATGTATGTATGTTTTGGGTATTTTACAAGTCTAATACACAAAAAGTCACTTATTAGTCGACCTTCCTATTTAAAACAAGTATAAAAACTTGTTATCTTCGATCTAATAATGTTCAATGCTACATGCAACCTGAACGTCAAAGTACCCTAAACTCCTTACCAGTTTTTACCACTTAAGACTCTGTGCTTGAGAGAAGCCGGGCGACGGATTAACAATCTGAGCTAGTAACGGTTTCCTTGGCGTGGACAACACGATCCGCGCTCTCCTTATCGAAGATACACGGACATTATGAATGCCACATTTGGTAATGCGCTCCTGTGAGGCAACAACAAGAACTGTAGCAAAATAAATGTTGAGATCGATGTTCTAACGTTTAGGGTAATGCTAGACAGGAGATAAATATTATATCATGATTTTAATTTAAACGACACCGTGACAGCATCGCTTTCCAAGGATTGATTCAGGTCTCTTTAAATTGTCTTAAATATCTTCATACTTCAATAAATAAACGGGAAATAAATGTTAAATAAATTAGGCCTATGTTGTTCATATACACTTTGTTTCATTCACTTTTTAACCACGTACCTGACACCACCATGTAAGCATCTCCAATGGTCTCCACTTTATAGACGTCGTATTTTTCAATGCGAGCATCGAAACACGAGTACAGCATATTGAGCATGCGTATCACTTGTAGTGGGGTGCTCTTGGAGCAAATTGAAGTGAAGGCGACGATATCGGAGAAGAAAACTGTGGCTTCTTTAAATCTTTCTGGTACAACATGCTCGTTTTTCTTAATCTGCTGAGCAATTGTCTTTGGTAGCAGACGATAGAGGAGAGAAGTCGCCCTTTTCCGTTCGCGTTGCAGGGCTTTACTCTGTACGACAAGGGTAGAGGCAAAGGTTTGCATGTTGGTAGTTGATTTCTTCATTAGAACCACGATAGTTGGACCAATAGTGAATACAAGCAACAAAACAAATATAACCAGACCCAAATTTCTCATATCGCTTTCAATTTCGTTATCAAGTGTCATTAAAATTTCATTTGATAATTGCTCTTGAATCAGCAGAATTATTTCCATATAGTTTGTCATATTCCCATACCAGTAGTTTGCTCCAGACCAGGAAGCTTCTACTGGAACATTTTTCCTGATGATACTTCGCATATTAGCGATAGCTTTCACCACATCACCTGGTAGATCATCCATCATTGAATCATGAAGTGTTTTGATTATTGGAGCATACTGCCAAGATGCCTCGAAGTTGCCTTGTGCCCTGTAAGCTTTTTCCAGGTAGTCAACGAAATGATTGTAGTCTGTAAACGTGCCCTGAGAATAGTAAACAGATCCAAGTGTGCGCTCAACTCCAACGTCTTCTTTGCTCACGATTAAAAGTTGGTAACCAACGAGGTTTGTCCACGTCTGGCCAGAACCACGAAAGGTGCTATAGCAGTGTACAGCCAGTCGATGAAAAACTTAATAGAATTAGAGTAAAACTCGATCTCGTCGAACATAGTGGATGAAGAGATGTATAGATCACGGCGATGAGTATCCAGATATCTTTGAAAAGCCTCTTTAGAATTCAGATCAAGTATAAGGTTTTCTGCAGCAACTGGCCAGCTTTTAAGTTCAGCAAGTGCGGCATCAGTCTCAGGATACGTTTCTGTGAGAAACTGTCGGCTTAATGGACTTATACTACTTAGATACAGGGTAGTCATATCACGCTCGTTTTGCAGATGATGAAGAAACTTTCCCAGCTCTCTACCAAACGAAATAGCTTGACGGATCTTCATAGAGGCTTCGTTCTCTGCCATGACCAATTTCAAGTTGTTGCTGGCCAAGGCGGCCAATGTAATGATGGGAATCATCGTCAGGGCTATCATCTTGGTCAGCTGCCATCTCTTGCCAGACTTCCTCATTGGATCGCAGCTCCATTGATGCCTTCCGTTCGAAGAGAAAATATTTTGAGCGGGTGTCGAGATTTCACTCAGGCTTGCTTGGCTATGGTTTGACTCAACATGGCTAACTCCACTTGTTACCTCACTTCGGTGGTCCACTCCATCTTGCGCTCTTCTTTGTGATTTCATTTCAAAGAAACCGTTTAAAATCTGAAATGTACATACGAGTATGACATGTGAAACCAAATTCTACGTACCGTTGTTATTCAGATCGAAGGAGCAATTCTGGCAGCTCACGGAAAGTTTTATATCACTACTTTTCTCACAAACGCTGTCTGTATTCTATATTTATGCACCGTCCTCAAGATATGTAGAAAGAAGAATGTTACCCACAGTGTACATTCAAATGTATGACCAAAGCTTAATATCTTCTAGGTTGTGCTTTTTTACCAAAAGTATTATAACACCGGGGCCTCGGTACAACGCCATGTAACTTCCTCTTGTCCATCAGTCTCATACATCTGTCAATCTAGTTTTGTTTCATTTTACAAAGTCAAAACGGAGCTTAGTCACAGTTGAGAACGACGTTTAACCAACTGAGGTAAATGGTGATAATTTCAGAATTATGCGCTGTAGATAGAAATGTGTTATATTTCGCTCAAATTCATCGAACGCTCCATTTGACAAAATTTGACGTCACATGTACCCCTTCTGTAGATTCAGTAAAGTAATTTTACACCTGCCTTGAACGTTGATAAATCTAAGAAATAAGGAGTAAGTTAAATGCAAGTGATTCAACCTGCTTCACGCTTGTTGTATTTGATAGACTTGCCTTAGGATTTCCTACAATCATAATCGTGTATCTATTACCTTCAGTCTGAAAACCTGACTATTCCCTCGACACTGGCGCCAATCTGAACACTGAAGCAACAATGTTGACTCGTTCATAAACATTTCTTTATATAGATTCATGAGAGTGTTGCAATATTGTCGCGGTGCAAATTTGAATAGAATGAATCTCGCCATATAATAATTCATTTATCATCCATCACATCTAATGCTGTATAACATACAAGTATGGGTCTGCTGAAGGATTTTATAACCTTACCTCCCTGAATCAACTCAGCTACAGATTTGTCAGTACTTAGTTTCAAATGCTCCTTATCTAGCCGAAGCACAATTTCAATAAGTACTTTCAGAGTTACCGACGGTACATGAAAACGAGGTTCAAGGATATCAAAACGTTATTGACATTGATCCCACCTGAACGACAGGAAGCACTGACGAGATACAATTTCATTGGTCAGATCAATGCCATTACCTTTACTTATACTCGGACAATGTAAACCTTCCTATAACACTACCTTGAACACAAATGTCAATCAAATGATTTCATACGCCTACATCCTTATCGTCAAACGATTAACCGACGTCCCTCTCCGTTACTTACTTCTGCTTATGGACTACACTGTACGTTTGTAATTAACTTGTCAGTATGTTCACGATACAACAGCGTTTTAATTTTAATGACTGCGCCAATATCTGGGCCATCATTGAGAAACGTGACACTGTGAAAGCGTCATGGCAAAAGTGCTCATTATACCCTCTGCATTCTCAGTGTGAATATGATTCGTGCATTACCCTCCGTGAAGAAACTTAAAGAAATGCCATGTTAATTGGAAGACTAACTTCTGTGATAATTATACCTTACGATCTGCTAGTTCTATAGTAACATAGTCACCGTTCAATAATGCGAAACGTTCACCGTGTTTTTTCATCATCATATTTTCGAGAAATCTCATTCTGCATGATTGTCACTCTGAGCCGGGGACACTGTAACTGGCAAAATGAATTGTTTCGTAGACCTCGATAAGCATATGTTGGCTATCATTATAAATAATCCCCAAAATGCAAAGGCCAAGTCAAGCCAGATCAATTTTGAAATCAAATTTGAACCACCTTTTAAGGGAAAAAAAAAATTAAATCAAAACATGGGGCCCGGGGGCACCGACGTCCTTTGTGCCTCCTTACTGTTTATTATTTGCCATAAATGTGAAATCTGGCAAAAAGTCAAATTGTTTGGACATAAATGAAAGTTAATGTGAAAGTGAATCAAGAATAAGAGATGGAACTCAATAGGATCAACAATATCTAAAACAGGAAACGGTGAACTTATATGATACAGAAGGGAGAAAATTTAGCCACAAACTATTGTAATATAATGGACAATGGCTAATCTAAACCAAATTACTTAAACTGGATTGTTGGCATTGATTACACATGTATTTATTGTCCATCAAATAGAAAATAAATTTGGGCCATTGACTAAAAAACATTTGCTTGTTACACTCACCACACTTGTACTTAGTATTTGGAGTGTACACCTATCTACAATACAATGATAAAAAGTTTGGACTCTGAAGGTCAACAGTGCATCTTTAATGTATGAGACTAAATAAGCTTACCCCTCAAGTATGTATAGGCCAAAAACAATATTTAATTTTGAATTATGTTGTTTTACAGTCATGAGTATCTAGTGTGTGCCGAGAGACATATTAAAATTGGACAGTATCATCCTGACCAGAGTTTGTCTGAGTGGTTGTTTCCTTCTGATTTTCTGACACGGTGATAGGTACAAAATATTATGTTATTCACCATAGTCACAGTCCCTCCACAAGTGGAGGGACTGTGACCATAGTTAAGCAACATAGCTTGCATTTGTTCACAGTAGAACTGAGTTTTACATGTAAGATAACTTTCTCATAAACTGTAAATTCTGGCTTGTGGCAGCTCAAACGTCGCAATACTACATTTTTTGATATGATATGGAGTGACTTGCACACATATGCAATATGCAGTGACAGTCGATATATTCATAGTAAGAGTCTACTACATTCAAGCATAGTGATGTTGACAACTACATGCATGCCAGTGCACGATTTCAAAGTAGCCAGGAGGAAATTCTAATGGTCTTTTAGTGGAAATATAGGTATTAAACCACAGTGAAACAAACAACATTAGTTATCGTGACCTTGCTAAAGTGCAATCTCGGATCATGTATGATCTGATGATCATGCCAAATTACCATGTCGGATTATGCCGTGATTCTGAAGTGCGCGTAAATCGGTCAACATAAGCACACATAGACTCTCGCCAGTCGCTTGTACTGCTTGGTCTCGCGTAGCTTTCGGTATTTATACAAGCTCGTGCCTTCGGCACTCGACCTTGCGCCTTCGGCGCTCGATCGCCTACGTTGGATTACTACCGCAAGTGACTCCGGATCCGGTCAAAAGAAGGCACGAGGACTGTCGACAGTCTAAAGCACACACTGTCTTCAACAATGATGCTTCGGCGCTCGATCGCCTACGTTGGATTACTACCGCAAGTGACTCCGGATCCGGTCAAAAGAAGGCACGAGGACTGTCGACAGTCTAAAGCACACACTGTCTTCAACAATGATGTCAAAATCAATGCACAACTGTCGAAATTACCCAAAATAAGCAACAGAAAACTTAAAGTTATCGCTGTGTCGAAAGGACTGTACATCAACATAAAACGACGCTAGTTTGTTATGACATGGACAGAGCGAATTCTCTCGCTCTCACCCAGCTATTACTAACCAGTCCGGGTTATGTCCATAGAGAGGATATTACGATTGACCAATCAGCGAACCTGCCGCCGCCAACGTCACGAATAATTAACCATGCAAACCTGGGCTCGTACATTGCAACGAGTTTGGAAGTTTTCGGCTTGATTTCGCCCTTTATTTTTAGCACTGGGTAGTTTTTAGATGTAGACGTTATGCACAATGTTAGTACGGTCGAGATGGTGACCGACACAAGTGGTTAGTACATTGAAAATTACTTATTTGGATGAATTTCCTGGCCGGGTACGGCTCCTAGAAATCAGCATTTGACCCTTGTAAATCTACAGTAAGTTTATTTGTCGCCAAATATCGCCTATTTTTGGTCGAATTTCAATTTAACCTTGCCATCTGCAGTATAGAGAATGTTTCAAGCTTTTCAAAGATGGGTCAACTGTTTTAGTCGGTCATCGGAGCACGATGGAGCACGATTTTTTCGATCACCATGCGTTGCCCGGTACGATTGACCCTTCGCTCAGAAAAACGCGCGCCGGATCAATCGCCGAGAAGTTAACCAAAAGCTGGAAAAGAGAACGAAAAACGTCCAATAACTCTTTGTCGAATATGGTCAAGGGTTAAGAAACTCAGAAAACTATTCCTGAAGAAATCTTACAATTTTTGAGGAGTTAGGTGCGGAATTGTGTCTTTTCCTGAAAGCCATTTCTAAACTACGTGTATTCCCTATGGGAGCTAAACTAGCTAAAAACGATAAACACGGCAAAAAAAACGATAATTATCACTTTCTAAATAGCGCTCAAAGTTTAGAAATTAGCTGTAGTTTAGAAAGTTTAGAAAGTCAGGCCTTAGGTTGAAATTTTTTTCCAAGGATATATCGGATAAAAACGATAATTATCACTTTCTAAATAGCGCTCAAAGTTTAGAAATTAGCTGTAGTTTAGAAAGTTTAGAAAGTCGGGCAGTAGGTTGAAATTTTTTTTCCAAGGATATATCGGATAAAAACGATAATTATCACTTTCTAAATAGCGTTCTAAGTTTAGAAAATAGCTGAAGTTTAGAAAGTCGGGCCTTAGGTTGAAAATTTTTTCCAAGGATATATCGGATAAAAACGATAATTATCACTTTCTAAATAGCGTTCTAAGTTTAGAAATTAGCTGAAGTTTAGAAAGTCGGGCCTTAGGTTGAAATTTTTTTTCCAAGGATATATCGGATAAAAACGATAATTATCACTTTCTAAATAGCGCTCAAAGTTTAGAAATTAGCTGTAGTTTATAAAGTTTAGAAAGTCGGGCCTCAGGTTAAAAAAATTTTTCCAAGGATATATCGGATAAAAACGATAATTATCACTTTCTAAATAGCGTTCTAAGTTTAGAAATTAGCTGAAGTTTAGAAAGTCGGGCCTTAGGTTGAAATTTTTTTCCAGGATATATCGGATAAAAACGATAATTATCACTTTCTAAATAGCGTTCTAAGTTTAGAAAATAGCTGTAGTTTAGAAAGTCGGGCTTGGAGTGGAAAAAGTTTCCCAAGGATATATCGGATAAAAACGATAATTATCACTTTCTAAATAGCGCTCAAAGTTTAGAAAATAGCTGAAGTTTAGAAAGTCGGGTCTTAGGTTGAAAATTTTTTTCCAAGGATATATCGGATAAAAACGATAATTATCACTTTCTAAATAGCGCTCAAAGTTTAGAAATTAGCTGTAGTTTAGAAAGTTTAGAAAGTCGGGCCCCAGGTTAAAAAATTTTTTCCAAGGATATATCGGATAAAAACGATAATTATCACTTTCTAAATAGCGTTCTAAGTTTAGAAATTAGCTGAAGTTTAGAAAGTCGGGCCTTAGGTTGGAAATTTTTTTCCAAGGATATATCGGATAAAAACGATAATTATCACTTTCTAAATAGCGTTCTAAGTTTAGAAATTAGCTGAAGTTTAGAAAGTCGGGCCTTAGGTTGAAATTTTTTTTCCAAGGATATATCGGATAAAAACGATAATTATCACTTTCTAAATAGCGTTCTAAGTTTAGAAATTAGCTGAAGTTTAGAAAGTCGGGCCTTAGGTTGAAAATTTTTTCCAAGGATATATCGGATAAAAACGATAATTATCACTTTCTAAATAGCGCTCAAAGTTTAGAAATTAGCTGTAGTTTAGAAAGTTTAGAAAGTCGGGCCCCAGGTTAAAAAATTTTTTCCAAGGATATATCGGATAAAAACGATAATTATCACTTTCTAAATAGCGTTCTAAGTTTAGAAAATAGCTGTAGTTTAGAAAGTTTAGAAAGTCAGGCCTTAGGTTGAAAACAATTTTCCAAGGATATATCGGATAAAAACGATAATTATCACTTTCTAAATAGCGCTCAAAGTTTAGAAATTAGCTGTAGTTTATAAAGTTTAGAAAGTCGGGCCCCAGGTTAAAAAAAATTTTCCAAGGATATATCGGATAAAAACGATAATTATCACTTTCTAAATAGCGTTCTCAGTTTAGAAATTAGCTGAAGTTTAGAAAGTCGGGCCTTAGGTTGGAAATTTTTTTCCAAGGATATATCGGATAAAAACGATAATTATCACTTTCTAAATAGCGTTCTAAGTTTAGAAATTAGCTGAAGTTTAGAAAGTCGGGCCTTAGGTTGAAATTTTTTTCCAGGTATATCGGATAAAAACGATAATTATCACTTTCTAAATAGCGTTCTAAGTTTAGAAATTAGCTGTAGTTTAGAAAGTCGGGCTTGGAGTGGAAAAAGTTCCCAAGGATATATCGGATAAAAACGATAATTATCACTTTCTAAATAGCGCTCAAAGTTTAGAAATTAGCTGTAGTTTATAAAGTTTAGAAAGTCGGGCCTCAGGTTAAAAAAATTTTTCCAAGGATATATCGGATAAAAACGATAATTATCACTTTCTAAATAGCGTTCTAAGTTTAGAAATTAGCTGAAGTTTAGAAAGTCGGGCCTTAGGTTGAAAATTTTTTCCAAGGATATATCGGATAAAAACGATAATTATCACTTTCTAAATAGCGCTCAAAGTTTAGAAATTAGCTGTAGTTTAGAAAGTTTAGAAAGTCGGGCCCCAGGTTAAAAAAAATTTTTCCAAGGATATATCGGATAAAAACGATAATTATCACTTTCTAAATAGCGTTCTAAGTTTAGAAATTAGCTGAAGTTTAGAAAGTCGGGCCTTAGGTTGGAAATTTTTTTCCAAGGATATATCGGATAAAAACGATAATTATCACTTTCTAAATAGCGTTCTAAGTTTAGAAATTAGCTGAAGTTTAGAAAGTCGGGCCTTAGGTTGAAATTTTTTTCCAAGGATATATCGGATAAAAACGATAATTATCACTTTCTAAATAGCGTTCTAAGTTAGAAATTAGCTGAAGTTTAGAAAGTCGGGCCTTAGGTTGAAAATTTTTTCCAAGGATATATCGGATAAAAACGATAATTATCACTTTCTAAATAGCGCTCAAAGTTAAGAAATTAGCTGAAGTTTAGAAAGTCGGGTCTTAGGTCTTAGGTTGAAACCAGTTGTGTGTCTTGAAGACAAATGTAAATACCGTAAAAGTAACCAGACTGCCACAGTTCAAATGACCAAGGTGTGTTGGGATTATCTTAGTTCCACGACAGGAGCAGATTAAGTAATGATGCAAATTAATGCTAATGGCCTTATCAAACGTGTTGCCCCTGTGGTTGCCATCACCTGGCAGCTGCGTGCTCGCAGTAAAATATGGCGTCATTAAGAAATCCGGGCCTGAAGTGAAACTTTTTTCCAGAATAAATCGGATGAAAATCTGCGAGCTTGTAGCAGCATTATTGTAGAACCAGGAAAATACTATCAGTTTTCCCCTGAAGTAAGTTTTACAATCGAAATCTCAAATGTGATGCCCGAGATACTATACCTTCAGCTCATTGCATTAGGCAAGAAGTATAATGTTACGAAGTAGAGAAATATGACAGTGAGTCAGCTTAAAACAAAATTTGTGAAGAAAAATTGTAAATGTTTGTTTTTCAAGGTCTGTCAAGCAACCTCCCGGCTAGTGTATATTGCAAATAAACCAGCTGTGTGACGTGAAGACGAATGTAAATAAAAGTGACCATATTGCCAAACTTAAATGACCAAGGTGTGTTGAGATTATCTTTGTCCACAACGATCGCGTCCATTTGTGCTGATTAATGCAAATTTATGCTAATGGTCTTATCAATTGTGTTGCCGGCCAGGCCGCCATCTCCCAGCTGCGTACTCACAGTAAAAGATTGGATCATTCAAAAAATTTCCAAGGATATATCGGATAAAACGTTGGTACACCATTTCTGTTGTCATCTGTATATTCCCTAGTGTTTCAAGGGGAAAAGTGTGAGCTTGTAGGAGCAGTCTTGTAGAACCTGGAAAATACTATCAGTTTTCCCAGAAGCAAGTTCTAAAAGCCAATGCTGAAATGTGACTTGTCCAATAGACCGACGAGATAGTACCTCCAAATTAATGCATTGGCCCTATCAAAAGTGTTGCCGGCCAGGCTGCCATCTCCAGGCTGTGTGTTCACCGTGAAATGTGAAGTGCGTGAGATGAAGTCGTGCAAACTTTTCCAAGAATATGTCGGAAAAAAGGCTGATACAACGTTTCTGTTGTAATCTGTATATTCCCAAGTGTTTTTATTAAAGTAAAAAGTGTGAGTATGTAGGAGTTTTCTTGTAGAACCTGGAAAATACTATCAGTTTCCCTCAGAAGTAAGTTTTAAAATCCAAAGCTCAAATGGGACTTGTCCAATAAACCAAAAATGGAACAATACTACCACAGTTCTAATGACCAAGGTGTCAATTTGTGCTTCAAGTTAATGCTAATGAGGCATTGATAAGGCTATTAGCATTAATTTGCACCACAATGGACACGATTGTCGTGGAACTATCTGACCTCTTCTTGTCTGTGTCTGAACACACCTTGGTCATGCGAATTGTGGCAGTATGGTTATTTACATTCGTCTTCACGTCACACATCTGGTTTATTTGTCATTAACACTAGCGGTGGCTATTTGACAGTCTTTGTTTTTGACGGTCAAAGAATAAACATTCACAATTTTCGTCATCGCTCACTCAGAGCCACATTTCTCTACTTCATGACATTCAATTCTTGCCCGTTGCAATGGTCAATTCAATAAGGGGTGCTTTTCTCGCGGCTTTATGGAAAAAAATCACATTTGAGCTTTGAATTTGCCGCTTGGCAAAACTGATACAGTATTTTCCTGATTCTATCCGACATATCCTCGAACAATTTTTTTCACCCAAGGCCCGACTTTCTAAACTTCAGCTAATTTCTAAACTTAGAACGCTATTTAGAAAGTGATAATTATCGTTTTTATCCGATATATCCTAGAACAAATTTTTTCACCCAAGGCCCGACTTTCTAAACTTCAGCTAATTTCTAAACTTAGAACGCTATTTAGAAAGTGATAATTATCGTTTTTATCCGATATATCCTTGGAAAAAAATTTCAACCTATATCCCAAAACCTTTTCCACTGCAAGCCCGACTTTCTAAACTTCAGCTAATTTCTAAATTTAGAACGCTATTTAGAAAGCGATAATTATCGTTTCTGGCTAAACTTTCTAAGTTTAGATTTAGATTTAGACAATGCTAATTTAGCTTTCTAAACTTCCAGCTAAACTAGCTAAAAACGATAAAAACACAATTCCGCACCTTAATGTGGATCTGTCACTGTCATATCGCGATCTGAACAAAGTGAACCAACGTAACCTTTGACCCACGTTACATATACAGTACGTGATTGGTTATTGCCTTAATTTCATTACATATACGGTACGCCATTGGCTCTTCCCTACTATCCTCTATATGGACATAACCCGGACTGCTAACGGGCCGCCGGTGGGATTGCCTCGCTAAAGCAATGGATTCGCCGGTAACGAAGGAGCGTTTCGTGCCAAAAAAATACATGACAGCAACAAAAATACAATCACCGTGAACTTCATATTTACAAAACATCATCAAATAAATGCTAAAAGCTTCAAAACGTCAAAATTCGCACAAGACCGAGAAACAAGACAGCGTCGGTTTGATTTTTCAAAGTCCTTCCCAGGAGCTGGTCCTTGCAAAACAACGCTAACTTGTTATATGCGCATGCGCATATTAAGGAGAGACCCATTTGATTTCGGGGGGGGGGGGTATGCAGGAAGTGGGTATGGGAACTTTTTTTGTCAGAGAGACAGCATTTTTTAATTTCAACTGTCACACCTGCATCAATTTTTTTATCAAATGGAGTAGCAGTGCAATTTTTCAAATTTAAGCCAGTGTTTCACATATCACAGGATGGTTTTATATATTCATTTTACATTCCAACGAATGAAAACAAAATGGAAAGTCTAGTATATATACAACTTTAAATTATAGAACACTTTTTTGGCAAATCAACAGTGATCAGTACTATACCTGCTTTTCTTTATAACAGTCAATTCCTTTTAAGTTCTCAGGGGAGATGTTATCTTTTGTGGTCAGAGAAACAAGGCTCACACATTGTATTTCATTATATTTGTTGTTCCTCAATTTTTCTTTGACAACTTGTAATCTTTCTAACATATTTATCTTGAGAGAATAATATATTGGTTTTCACACTAGTTTATTGACTCCTGTCTTGTGTTTTCAATTTTCACAATGTACAGAAGTCAAATAGTCCCATCTAGATATTGCCTGTACCATTGAGATATTGCAACAGAAATCCAGAAATATGATTTCTTGGGTCAGAAAAGGGAAGGAAAACATCGAGTGCACTGAGGTGTAAAGTAGTGAATGCTTATATCATAAGTGCTGGGAAAAAAACCCACATGAGAATTGCTTGTGGTAAAAACATTTGCGCTGCCTATGGCAGCATGCTAGCAAAGAACACATGAGAATGAATTTCCAAAATTTTGCTCATTTCAACTGCATTATGACAATTCCTTTTTTATTTATTTCTGTCTGTTATGAGAATTTTTTTTCTCAAGCCATTACAGGCTTATTTTTTTCTTTTATTTCACCTGGTGACAATTTTTTTTCTCAAAATCCTCCATACCCCCCCCCCCACAAATCAAGTGGTTCTCCCCTAAGTGAGTCCCTGACCTATGCGGGCCAGTGGATTACTTCCTCAGTAGAACTGATATGCCTGCCGGTACCATCATTCTTCAGTCGATCAAAGGCGCCTTTCGTACCAAAAAATACACGACAGCCGCAAAAGTGCATCACTGTCAACGTCATAACTATAGAATATATTGAAATGCACAGTGAAACGTTCACAAAGTAAAAAATGTGCCCACACCGAGAAACAAGATGGCGTCCGATTCGATTCTCAACTCAGATTTTGTCCTGGAGTTGTGCGCATGCGCAGACGGTAGCTTTAACGAAAGCGAGTCACAATCAAGTAAATATAAAATAAAAATGGATAAAAATATTGTTTAAAAATAATACAAGGCATGTATCACCAAATTTTGAACATTTCTGACGGCATTTCAACTATACGAACACCCATGCCAAATATCACAATAATCAAATCAGTGGTTTTGAGGAAAAATTGAAAATAGTGGTTTTCACAAAAAAGCTAAAAAAGTGACTTTAAAATGATTCAATCAAAAAAAGAAAAAAGACCGTTTGAGATACATGCCAAAGTGACCACCAGACCAAATTTCAGAAAAAGTTACTGAAGCGTTTCTGGGATACCTGCGTCCACAGCATACGGCCCACTGTATGCAACAACAGAGGCCGCGTCATCACATTAGTACTTTGGGCCAAAGGCCCAAAGGACTAAAAATCAAAAAATCAAAATAAATTGTGCTGTTCCGATAACATGGTTTTCAAAAATAGGGCAGGTAGGTCGACAGGAATTTTTTTTTCCAAAATATTTTTATTTTTAAATATGCATTTTTCAGGGGTTCAGGATGGTCAAACACTGGCCACAACATTTCCAGAAAAATGTATCATACATTTAAAGGGAAAAAAACATAAAAGACATCCTCGTTCAAGCAAAAATCAAATGCCAAGTAACGAACGCATGATTTTACGGGTTTTTTTCTTTCTTTTCGTTACGTAGCTGTAAAAAGTTTAGGGTCGGCAGGTAAAAAATAGAGTACGTCGGAATATCGGAACAGCACGATTTTTTGTTCGGCCCAATCAAGAGGTTTCAGACTCGGGGAGAGAGAGAGAGAGAGAGAGAGAGAGAGAGAGAGAGAGAGAGAGAGAGAGAGAGAGAGAGAGAGAGAGAGAGAGAGAGAGAGAGAGAGAGAGAGAGAGAGAGAGAGAGAGAGAGAGAGAGAGCTTTAGAAAGAAAGGTGAAGTTGATTGTTATGAGAATGAGGATGATGATGATTGTGGTGGTTATGGTAGTTGTCATGGTGTGGTGGTTGTGATGATGTTGGTGGTGGTGGTGGTTGTGGTGGCGGTCAAGATGCTGGAGATGGTGGTGATAATGATAGTGGTGATTTGATGGTTCTGGTTGGGATGATGGTGACGTAGGTTGTGGTGGTGGTGCCGATAATTGTGGTGCTTGTGATGATGATAATGGTGGTTCTAGTAACGATAGTTGTGACGATGGTTGTCGTTGTGTTGATAATGGTGATGGTGTTGGTGAAGTTAATGATGGTGGTGACGGTGATGTGATGGTTGTCGTCGTCGTTGTTGTTGTTACTTTGTTGCCGTGGTGATAATGATAATAATAATAATAAGGCAGTATTGCTGAAGGCAATGAGTACTTGGGCCGTGATAGAGTAATTTTGAGGACAATATATACTACTATTCAAATATGGTCTTGAATTTCCTCCTGTCAATTAGGCATTTGATAAACTGGTTATTAAACGAAGCAATGGCATGACAACGGCAAAATATGTCTAGCAACTTTTGTGGAGTTTGAGGCAGGGGTTCTTTATTTATAGTGGAAATTGCTTAAACTCCTTAAATATACAAATTACAGCAAATTTCTTTTGTTCTCGATGGTAGATGTCTAATATTTAGATGGGCATATTTAGATTTCTACCCTATAGTTATCCCTATATACCAAAAATCGGACATCCAGCTCTATTGGCTTGCTCAGAATTAGATATGCACATAATTAATGAGGTACAATATGTAGTGTCATAAGGTGTCCCATCATACCAAATATGAAGGGTGTAGCACTTGTGGTTACTGAGTTGTGGACAAATATATATATTTGAGGTCAAAGGTCATTGAGGTCACGTGACATTTTGTCAAAATAATTGTATTGCTAAGTTATTCCTATATACCAAAAATCAGACCTATAGCTCTATTGGCTCGCTCAAAATTACATATGCGCATAATTTATGAGGTACAATATGTGGTGTCATAAGGTGTCTTATCATACCAAATATGAAGGATGTAGCACTTGTGGTTACTGAGTTGTGGACAAATATATATATTTGAGGTCAAAGGTCATTGAGGTCACGTCACATTTTGTCATAATAATTGTATTGCTAAGTTATTCCTATATACCAAAAATCAGACCTCTAGCTCTATTGGCTCGCTCAAAATAAGATATGCGCATAATTAATGAGGTACAATATATGGTGTCATAAGGTGTCCTATTACACCAAATATGAAGGGTGTAGCACTTGTTGTTACTGAGTTGTGGACAAATATGTATATTTGAGGTCAAAGGTCATTGAGGTCACGTGACGTTTTGTCAAACAACTTATATTGTTAACTTATCCCTATATACCAAAAATCAGACCTCTAGCTCTATTGGCTTGCTCAAAATTAGATATGCGCATAATTAATGGCCTACAATATGTGGCGTCATAAGGTGTCGCATCATACCAAATATGAAAGGTTTAGCACTTGTGGTTACTGAGTTATGGACAATAATGTATATTTGATGTCAAAGGTCACCAAGGTCACATGATATTTTGTCAAAATGTTTGAGATATCTGCGTGAACCGATGGACTCACTGATTGACTCACGGACGGATATGACCCAATCTATAAGCCCCCTGGACTTTATCCGTGGGGACAAAAAACTGTGTCATTGCATCCTTTAGGCAATATGAATACGACGAGAACCTAAATTTTTATTTTTCTTGGCCTTATACATGGGAGTCTATGGAGAACTGCCTTATACATTGGAGTCTATGGAGGTGTAAACTAAAAAGTCCTCTAACGCGGCCAAATTCGATCGCATTGTGAAACAAATCGACGTGCATCTGTATGGGGTTGGGTACTATTCTTGTGCAAAGTTTGAAAGAAATTGACCAGGGCATGTCTGAGATATCTGCGTGAACGGACGGACGGACGGACTGACATGACCAAACCTATAACTCCCCAAGGACTTCGTCCGTGGGCACTAAAAACAACGCAACAGTTATTACAGCTACACCGGCGGTAGGTTCATATCCAGAGCCCCGTACGGTCTGCCGCCGTCGCCTGGCCATATGGTCAACTGTGTATGGGCAGCTGGATGCTTGACTTCCCGGAGAAGGCGAGCTGTCACGTTCAAGCTCAGGATTATTTGTCGATCAAATTTCAGTAAATTTACCTTACCTAGATGAAATTTTGTCAATAGGCTGAAATTTCGCCGAAGTTTGACAAAATTGCATCGATTTTTCAGGTTCATATCCGACATTTGAGTTTCGAGTGCGACGAGTGCAACAGAAATAAGTTTTGATGCAACATGGCTGCGACCCAATGTTGACCCCCCGCCCTGCGTACGATGCTATGTGCTACAGCTAACACGTACACACAGCATCGTACGCAGGGCTAGCGAGAGAGTTGCCGACATCGACGGTTATTTACGAGAAGTGAATAAAAGACTGTCATTTTTGGAAGCGATCGAGTAGCTGAGGTAGGCTGGGATACGACTTGGGCCCAAGAACGCTGAATTTCGGCAGTAATTTGGCTTTTTACGTCAAGTCCCAAAATGGATTTGAAGTCACCGACCCTACGTACGGGTCTTTGCAGGGCTGTGGTGAGCGGGGCGATTAGCTGTAGCGGAACACACAGCATCGTACGCAGGGCTCAGTAGTTGACCCCAAGTGAAAATGTGTTCGCGATCAAATCTTCCTATATTTTTTTTCAGAATTTTCGACAAAATCATTGCTTCTTAAATCTTTTGTAAAATATAAAATACTAAAATAAAACTGCGATGTGCCATGTCTCCAGATTTCTAAAATATCGTTCGTTGACCCATGGTTGACCGTTCGACGGAATACTCATTTCGCTAACTTGTGACGCAGTTGAAATTCAATACTGACCGCCAAATAATCTTTAATAGTGAGACAGAGACGAGATCATTCTAGACATCCTCCAAATTATCCAACCATTCGCGTTAGAGTTCAGCTCGCTTAGAGTATCATAACATTCTTCGGCCTTCGTTTAGATCGACCCTAATCTCTCCCATTTTGGAAATAAATACACAAGCTACCTGGACAAAACTTCGTGCACCATCCAGGACCAAACGCACTACAAATCTGTCTTGACGTCATCATCTCCTTACATGGTAATCGGCATACCGTATTTTTTAGCAAAGGAGGCACAGAATACGTCGGAGTATTCAGTTTCAAAACGTATTACATTGTGTGATGTTGTCAAAAAAAGGTAATGTTACTGCAGTGGTATAGATTACAAAACACAAAAGTTCAAATCAGTTTATTTTGGACTGGCTTTACCCAACATTTCATATTGTTTCTTATGCCAGATTTGACCACGTGCTTACTGGGGGCCCCTTTACATGCAAATTTTGTGTCAAATGGTGTGTTCTCCTGGAAAAACAAACGTACGATTTCTATATGAAGGAGGCGAAATTTGCCCTCAAAACTCGAAACCACCCCTTTACGGGGTGTACCTAGCTATTTTGAACGAGCTTCTCGAATCTGCAGCTCTATTTCGAAATGATGGTCTGGTTTTCTCAGCTCAAGGATAAGTGTTCTCCATCGCTGTGGGCATTACTATTCTCAACTGGGGGTACAGTTTCCAGTCGTAATGTTTTTCATCGTGTCCGGGATATAAAACCGTTCCTTTTCACACTGATTAACTTGATTAACACTAGTCCATATCTTGTCAGCGATTAAACATGTTTCAAGTTTAAATGTTAAATTCTGGTCTCGAGCCCTCTTGTTCGACCAAACTGAAATTACCCCTCCCACTTTGGCTCGTCCAGTGGGTGTAGCAAGGGTCGTGCCATCGCCTAGGAAACGGAGGGTGCATTAATTGTTGCATTTCGATGCACATTTTGATTATATTCAGAAGATTCTGTGGCAAAAACTCAGATAGAGAAGCATTAATATTCACATCTCACTTATTCAAGACTGGCTGAGAGCAGCACTTCCATTCAGTTAACATCATTACGCCATTTAGTATGCCAAGAAAGATGAAGCCAAGACATTTTGCCCTCCCTGGTCTCAGCCAGAAATGGTTATACCTTACAGAGTTTTTTCCCACGGAATGAAAACAAATGTACTTGGGCTGAGGCCCAAGTATAATAATTGGGTTTGTGATGATGGTGATGAGATGGCAGTGATAATGATAGTTGTGGTGATGGTTGTGTGATGGTGATGATGATGATGAAGACGACGACGATGATGACGATGATGATGGTGAGGAGCAGGATGATGATGATGATGAAAGAGGGAAGTGGTGGCGAGGATAGTAATGATGGCAACTTCATGGAGGTAGATAAGCTAGGCTGAATGAGGAAGATGACACTGAACACTTAGATGGGGGTAGTGATTTATAAAAGATATGAAAGACAATATAATCAATATTGCCTTACTCCTTGATAACAAGTATTTGGCTTGTCAATAGATGGTATTATATACAGTCAGCACAAACCTTGATTGCAAATAAATCGTTAAATTAAAAAATACAGCTTGTGTCGATATCGGAAGTGAACACTTGGTGTTTCAATACATGCTAAAATGAGTAGAACAAGAAATTCATTTTTATACATAGAACAAAATTATGGGGCAAAACAAAAGTATTAAAATTTAATTGTCAACAATTATATAATTGCTTTCTGTACGGACTGTGATGTCTGCATGTACCAGTATGCATGCATTGCTATGAGAGTCAAAGGGACAGGTTAGGTTAACAGACATCTGTGGATTTCTTGTTGTCTATTGGGGCACGCTGATCTTTATTTGATAGAAATTAGCTGACGAAAATTTTGTATTTTATAATTTGTTTTTCAGTATATCAACAATAGATTCAGCCTGTGTATGTGTACTGTGCATTTGTATAATTGACAAATGACTTTCAGTCCGGGCTCTAATTCAATCATCAACGATAGTATATACATATAAAAGCTTTGTTGCCAAGTTGAATATTGTGTGTTTCAGCGCGCTTTAGGGAGACAGCAAGAAACTGCAGTTGGTACATTGAATAGTTAAAGTATTAATAAAAATTCGTTGTAGCTGTGCTGTCATTGGTATAGTTCAAATCCGTGGCATTATTAGGCCAACCATATTCGATGTGGAAATCAGAGAAAGACATGATAAATTATGTCTAAATTGCATTTCGTCACAGATTTCAGACCCAAGGAAATGACGTTTACCAGCTAATTTTACATAAACCGCTGCGATTTGTGAACAAATTCGAAAATTTAAATTCCGCGAGGTGCGCGATACATTTGGCGACCAGGCATCTTCCTAGTTTGGAAAGAGAAAAACAATTGTATGGAATCGGCTTTAAATTGATATTTACGAGTGTGACCAGCAATATTGCGCATGAAGTAGTTGCTCTTGTGAGACGTGTTCTGTCTTATGCGTGAAACAAAATCGAATATTGCAATTTGATACACAGCCCCTTATTTCCGATATGCGATTTTCGATATTGGTTTGGACCCGACAATGTTACATTTTTAGTGATAATCCCGTCTCACTGAGACTGATACATTTTAGACAAAACATCCATCCGCGCCTATACTGTCAACGGTTTCCTCAATAGCTGGTGTCTACACGTAAAAAGCGCGCTCCTTCCTGCCCTTGTGATACTTTCTGATAAAACCCTAAAGTTAGTGTCTATGCTGAGCCGCTGTTAACTCAGCCTGAGGCTGATCTGAAAGTCTGTCACAAGGAAAGCTATGGATCTAGAATAGCTGTCAGTAGATGATAGTTACATAAAGGCTTTTCTTCAAGTTGATCCCGGGAAAAGTGAAAAAAGAAAGTAAGAAAAGATATCGAGCTGTAGAGAACTGCAAATTAATTACGTGTTTATAAACCCCCATCAATTATTTTATTCTGAATAAGGAACGCATCTAGCCGAAAAGTGGTTACCCTGAAACTTTGTCCACTCTGGCAAACGCAACTCAATAACAGCTCTATTGGGATTGGGGGGAGCATGGTGACCATGTGCCGTCTGTTTCGGAAACAAAGCAGAGTAACTCGTTTGTAATTAAATATGCCTGACTGAAACATTCATTTAATTTGAAACTTATTATGTTTGGCATAGCCGTCCGACTTGCGACGCCAGGTCAAGGTCAACATTAAAGCCGCAATTTTCAATCCCAGGTTCTCGCATTAGTGGAGTTCTCCTCCCAGTCAAACACTTGGCCAGTATGATGTTTGATTTCTATACCATTAATTACACAAACTGATCTCAACCTTTTGGCTTCTTTTGCTAATCCTGCAAACAGAGTTTATACAAGGTTAGCGTTTGATTGACAGTCCGTTCAAATCGCCAATGGTCATTGATTCCCAAACACCAACGCTCGAATTTCCTAAAAATCATCTTCCAGTCGCGTTAGAATTTGAATATAACCACAGAGTTCGATCGGCAGCAGCTTCGCGCTGACTGCTTGACAGTTTTCTGCCCTGTTGCGACTGGAAAAAAATTAGAAAGTGGCAGTTTCTGGAGCGTGTGCTCGCGTGTTGCCTATTTGGTGTCCACTTACACAGTGAACGCAACCACAGCTTCGCGCCCTTTTAAAAGGAGACTCCGCCTTTACAAATGAAACATTGACAAACGAATTAACTTCCTGTTCTACACCAAATTTCGATATTCGATTTATTCCTAGCATATTGCAAAGCGATGGCCTTTACATCTTCTCACTTATTTCGTGCGAACATTGCATATGTGCTGGATTTCGAGCTAATACGCGTTTCGTTCTCTAATATCGTCATCATATATAAGCTGGCCGCGTAATGCACAGCGTTACATGTAAAATCCGATGTTGGGAATGCCAACTCTAAAACGACAATCACAGAAAGAAATATCACGATATTTCAGAATTCCTTCTTCGATTTCGACATTCAAATTCGGTTGGCCTAATAATGCCACGGAATAGTTCACTTGTTGTTCTTCCTATGAAAATCCAACCGTATTCGTCCTGCTTTGAATTTTTTTCAAACTAAAAGTGATAAACAACCATATATTTTAGATTTGTCTCATCATTATTTACATCAATGCCATTGGATAACATATCAATGCCATTCATTCATTTTTCATCGAATTTACCTACCAAACTGTGGAATCTGAAAATCTGAAAAAAGGGGAACAAAATACTTTCAGATCCCACCTATATACACAATTCAAATCTTTCAAATCCCCCTCCACTACCAACAAAACTTTTACGTCCCCCGTCGAATTGCGTTGAGTCACTGTTAATACGTCTGCCGTCGGTGACCTAACTGCAAATTCAAAATGTTGATTTCCATTTTCAAATATCATCATAGCCGCTGAATTGTTGGGATTTCTTATGAATAAAGAAGGTTAAAGGGTAACTTTGTCATATTTTACTTTTTGTTAGTTAATGCAAGTCAAATATGCAAATTGGCGATCATGGTTTTTTTAAGTGCAACGTAAGAAATTGTTCAGTCTGTCAAATTGTCCTTATTTTCTCTGCATACCCGTTTAATGTAAACAAGGCACATTTCTCTAAATATACCTGACTATGTGAACATACAGACATATGAAATATGTTTCATAGCTATTTTTCATAGCATATAGAGCAGATTGGCGATTAAGGTAGTTTGTGCCTCGAAATTGAAAGACTTGGACTGTTACTCAAACTTCCTCTAGCAACCTTTAAATCATTCTCTTTACAAATGCGAATAAAAATCGGGGCTCACCAGGCAAATTTTGGTCATAGAGAAGCAAATTGTCGAAGATTTATCTACACTTGAAATTCAAAATGACCGCCATCACCGTATTAATCTACGGGCGGAAATTATTTTATTAGGGGCCCAAGCCGACCGGCTGGGCCCCTATTGGTTTTATAGGAGTTCAACTTTCTTCTTCTTCTTCTTCTACTTCTTCTTCTTCTTCTTCTTCCGCTCTTTTTTTGTCGACCTAGAACTCAAACACCGCTTACCGCAAACTTCTAAAACTTGCAGGGCTAATAGGTACCTATGAGATCTCGTGCACCTGGGTATACAAATTTTGAATAGTCGCGCGACCTGGCGGCCATCTTGAATTTTCGAAAAATACCGATTTAATTTTAAAAATCTTCTTCTCCAGAACCAACATACAGATTTAGCTGAAATTTTACTCATGTCATCCCTAGGAGGATCTCTTTCAAGTTTGCGAAAGACGTTTGGATCGGTCACGTGATTTGGCCGCCATCTTGGATTTTACGAAAATCGCAATTTAATCATTAAAAATCTTCTTCTCCAGAACCAACACACCGATTTAACTGAAATTTTACTCATGTCATCCTTAGAGTGATCTCTTTCAAGTTTGCGAGAGACGTTTGGATCAGTCACGTGATTTGGCCGCCATCTTGGATTTTACGAAAATCGCAATTTAATCATTAAAAATCTTCTTCTCCAGAACCAACACACCGATTTAACTGAAATTTTACTCATGTCATCCTTAGAGTGATCTCTTTCAAGTTTGCGAGAGACGTTTGGATCGGTCACGTGATTTGGCCGCCATCTTGGATTTTACAAAAATCGCAATTTAATCATTAAAAATCTTCTTTTCCAGAACCAAAACACCGATTTGACTGAAATTCTCCTCATGTCGTCCTTAGAGTGATCTCTTTCAAGTTTGCGAAAGACGTTTGGATCGGTCACATGATTTGGCCGCCATCTTGGATTTTACGAAAATCGCAATTTAATCATTAAAAACCTTCTTCTCCAGAACAAACACACTGATTTCACTGAAATTTTACTCATGTCATCCTTAGAGTGATCTCTTTTAAGTTTGCGAAAGACATTTGGATTGGTCACATGATTTGGCCGCCATCTTGGATTTTACGAAAATCGCAATTTAATCATTAAAAATCTTCTTCTCCAGAACTAACACCAAAATCTTTTCGCAAACTTTATAGGCCATACTTCTAGATGCTATATAATAAATTTCAAGGAAATTAACCAGGCAGTTTTTGAGAAGAAAATTTTTAAAGTATTATTTTTCTGATTTTTCAATGACCTTTGACCTCCCCTATACCTCTGCAGCTACGCTATACAAATGGCTTATTCTGGCCTATGTAAGAATCATATCTAATTCTGGGCAATGTAATAGAGCAAGAGGTCAGATTTTTGGTATATAGGGATAACTACGAAAAACAATTTTTTTAACAAAATGTCTCATGACTTCGATGACCTATGACCTCAAATATACATATACGTCCATAACTTAGGAACCACAAGTGCTACATCCTTCATATTTGGTATGATGGGAGACCTTATGACACCACATCCTGTACCTCATTAATTATGCGCATATCTAATTCTGGGCAAGCCAATAGAGCTAGAGGTCTGATTTTTGGTATATAGGCATAACTTAGCATTACAATTTTCTTGACAAAATATCACGTGACCTCGATGACCTTTGACCTTGAATATACGTATATGTCAATAACTCAGTAACCACAAGTGCTACACCCTTCATATTTGGTATGATGGGAGACCTTATGACACCACATCCTGTACCTCATTAATTATGTGCATATCTAATTCTCAGCCAGCCAATAGAGCTAAAGGTCTGATTTTTGGTATATAGGGATAACTTAGCAACACAATTTTTTTGACAAAATGTCACGTGACCTCGATGACCTTTGACCTTGAATATACGTATATGTCAAGAACTCAGTAACCACAAGTGCTACACCCTTCATATTTGGTATGATGGGAGACCTTATGACACCACATCCTGTACCTCATTAATTATGCGCATATCTAATTCTGAGCCAGCCAATGGAGCTAGAGGTCTGATTTTTGGTATATAGGGATAACTTAGCATTACAATTTTCTTGACAAAATATCACGTGACCTCGATGACCTTTGACCTTGAATATACGTATATGTCAATAACTCAGTAACCACAAGTGCTACACCCTTCATATTTGGTATGATGGGAGACCTTATGACACCACATCCTGTACCTCATTAATTATGCGCATATCTAATTCTGAGCCAGCCAATAGAGC